>NC_133172.1:46626299-46934893 GCF_040802235.1 Manis javanica
GAATTCATGCTGCCTGTGGTGCATTCAGACATGGGACACCAATTTTGGGACACCCTGTGTCTGCCGGGTCCACAAAAGCAAGCTGGAAGTGGACCAGATCATTGAATGCACACACTGTGGCTGCCAGGGCAGCTCTGGCTGAGGCCCTCTGGCCCTGGCCCCTCTCTACCCTGGACTTCTCCTGCCTGTTGGGACACCTGCTTTCCTGGGAGCAGCCCCTCTCACAGGGTGGTGCCCCAGGCCTGAGTTGGACCATAGTCTCTACATGTGAAGGCTTTGGTGTTTATTGGCTGTGATTTGAAGAAATAAAACTTTTAAACCTTTTGAAAAAAAAAAAAAGAGAAAATTACAGGATACAGCTGAGCTCCGAGATCAGATGGTAGTGAGTCTGATACAGAGCTTTACACTCATCATGAGCTTTACACTCAAACCTGGACACCAGCCCACCTAGCTGTGTGACACTGACTGTGCCTCCTCCCTCTCTGAGGTTGTCACCTGGGCTGTTCACAGGGATAAGAATCCCCACCTTCTGGAGCTTCAGTGATCCTCCGTGAGCGAAAGTGTATAAAGCCTGGCACAACCCCACTGTGAATGGCCGCATTGTGTTGGCCCCTTCCTTAGACACAGGGATGTAGTTTACAAAACAGTTTCACGGGCACTGTGTAATTTAGTCCTCAGAATAACCTCCCTTAAAAGGGACCATCCAGGCCAGAGGAGCCTCACTGGGGGACAAGGAAGGGCGAATATTACCTGATGCAATGCACTTAGCAGAGGGAGGATCGGGATACTAACGCATCTTCCAGACTCTGATTTATTTCATCTACGGAGTCTTCATTCTTCAAACTAGTTGTCTTCACTGTTGTTTTTTTTTTAATCACACAGATTTTTTTGTTTTTTTTAGTAAACAGTTTTTTCAGTACACATCACCAACAGTATTAAAATATACATGTTCTACTCTATTCATAGCAACATATATGTATATATACATACACACATATATGTAGTCAAACATACACCAAAAAACAGAAGAAACAGATACAAACTAAATATAAGCTGAAATTCTTATTTTTTTTACATGAGGGAGATGTGGATAAGCTGGAGGGAAGGAGAGAGTCAGTCAGTAGTGGTGGAAATCGGTGGGGCTGGGAGCAGCAGGGGCTGGGAGCAGCAGAGGCTGGGAGACGCCCTCTGCCTTCATCAAAGAAGCAGAGGCGCCAAGAGGTCAGAGGTTTGTTCAAGGTCATGCAGAACTCCCCTCTCCAAGCTCCCCACCCAGTTCCCTTCCTGCTGTATAGAGTGGAGATGGTGCTGATGCCAGCAAGCCCCAGTGTAACTCTGGGGAGAAGAAATCCAAGGGCAAAATACCTCTAAAACCAAAATCAGTCAAAGGAAGAAATAAAGTTTACAACCTGTTTATTGCTTACAAACTGTAGTCCAGACCATCTCTTTTCTGCTCAGGCAGAAGCAAGCAAGGCCTCTCCCTAACCTCTCGGGTTCAGATAAGCCCTCCCTTGCCCACGTAATTATCCATTAATATGGAGATGAACTTTCTCCATCCCTGAGGAATGCCTGTTGATATGCAGATGCACTAAAGCCAGGCTTGATATCTGGAAATATTACAATTTTAGTCACACCTAGGTAGCCATAAGGGTGTTTTGAGTGGGAGCCTACCAAGAAACAGCCTACTTTTGCAAACTTACCCCAGGAACTGCCCTGAGCTGACAGTTTCGCCCCAGCCAAAGCCTGGATCACATCCTCTTATCCAAAGCCCATGTGTGAAGGTTCCAGCTCCCAGAAGTTCCAAAGCAGAAGATGTAATTACAGTGTTTTAAAGCAAACAAACACACACCCGAGTGGGAGGCCAGCATATTTATTTGACTAATTAGAGGGAATTCACTGAGGGGATGTAAAGTAATTTCGGCCTCTCTTTTTTTTCGGTAATCCTAATTGACATTTTCTTTTGACATTTTATTAGTAGCTCATTTTTATTTTTACTGTGCTCTCAATAAAATACCAAGGCAAAGTGTCAAAACTCTTCTGGCAGTAAATGAGTGTGAATCACGCATCACGTAAATAGCGGAGGCTCTGGAAGCCAGAGATGCCAGCGCCAGTTATCAGCCTGATGCAGGGAGGAAGGGCAGCATGCAGGCGTTTATCATGCACTGTCCAAGGCCTGCCAATTTGCTGCCTTGCTGCCAAGAGCCCTGGTTCTGCTCCACCCAGCTCCCTAAGAGGCTGCTGTCAGCACCCCTAAGAGGCCACTGTCAGTACCCCTAGGGCCCAGAGCTGATACTGCACCCTGATGACCAAGAAGGACCTGCAGGTCAGTGAACATCTGGCCCTGACATGCCTGCTGTTCATCCCAAGAAAGAGTCAAGAAACTGTGGTCTCAATTCAGTGCAGTTAACGTGTTTTCTGAGAACCTAGAATGCATCCAGCTAAGATGCCAGACACAGCATAGCTGAAAGACCAACTTAGAATCCAACAGATCTGGGCTCAGACAAGGTAGACTCTCTGAGTCCCCATTTGCCATCCATAAGTAGGAGATTAAATATCTATACCTCATGGGTTGAGAATTAAGTCAGAAAATTACATAAAGCATTTAGCACAGTGGCTGATACATTCATGTGTCCCAGGAAGATTTATTGAGGGCTGATAGAAAACAGAGTTAACGTAGCTCAGGGAACTTCACAATGGGACACAGTAGGTACATAATAGGCACCCTGCTAGATCCCATAAAAACTCTTAGTGTTGGAACAAAGCAGAAACTCAAATCACTGTAATATATGGCTAGCTCCAACAGGTTGGGCAGTGGGGAGCCACCAAAGGTCTTTGGGAAGAGGAAGGTGCTAAAAGCTGTACTAGGCAGAGAACCAGTACAGCCTGTGGCTACTGAGCACCCGAAATGCAGTTAGTCTGAACTGAGATGTGCTGTCTGTGTAAAATACACACTTTATTTCCACAACTTTGTACAAAAGAATATCAAATGCTCATTAATAGTTTTTATATGATGACACATTGAAATGATAGTATTTTTAATATAGTAGGTTAAATAAAAGATATTATTAAAATAGAGTTTACTAATTCCCTTTGTGGCTACTAGAAAATTATAAATTCTGTTTGTGGCTCATATGTTTCTGTTGGACAGCACTGCCCAGGAGTGTTTGCTGGACATGGCAGGGCAGGGAGCAGCTGGAGGCAGCAACATCTGGGCCATTTTATTCCAGCCAAAGTGCTGATATCCTCTCAGCCCAGCCCTGCCTCCCCTGCTGCCAGCTCAGAGTAATTAAAATGCCTTGAAGCAAAGAACCCAGCTCCTGAGCGTGCGTCAGGATGCTCAGGGTTTGCAAAGCTGTTTCAGCAGGGAACATCCAGTGTTCTCCAGCACCCCTACATAACCAGAGTAGGGGTTGGGTGCCAAAGTGCCTGGCTCTTGGCCCTGTGATCTGGTGGCCATTGCTCATGCCCAGCAGCAGCCATGTCCCAAGTAAATTAAAAAGCAACTAGCATTTTCCTCTCCAGCTGGCACCAAATGGACTGTTTTTCTGTATTTCCCTTGTGTAAAGTTCTCCAAAGCCTCCAAGATTTATCCCAACAGACCCCTTGCAAGGTGCTTCTAGGGATGGAGAATGGACAAAGCAAATACTGTCCCCCTGCATTTGGCTTTGGTCTGCAAACCCCAGACTCAGACTTGAAATGAAATTGAACCAGTAATGCCACTAACCTTCTGGATGGGGATCCTGAACCTATACCTCCTCCTCTTTCCAACAGCAAAATGTAGAAGCTGGGTTTCATGGTCTGGAACATTCTGGGGGAAGCCCTGCTTCTGGAATGGTTAAGAGCATGTGGTTCGCAGTCAGCCGGACCACCATTCAAGTCTCAGCTCTGCTACCTGCTGCCAGCTAGTCACTGGGGCAAATTACTTAGCCTGTCTGACCCTGTTTTCTTTTATGGAAAATGTGAATGCATATAGTGGCAATCTCATGAGTGGCTGACATGGTTAAATTAGATAATGCAGGAAAGATGCATAGTGCAATAGTTGTGGGTACTTAGGAAGCACCAAATAAAGTTATCCAGTAAATAAAGGCTTCACAGTTTGTCTTAGAACATTAGTCCAGGCCTCAAAAGGCCTTGTCAGCTCTGAGGTTTGACATCTCTTCCAGCTGCTAACTCATCCTGAGGGATTTTGCTTCTTGGAGCACAAAGGGTAGGCATCCAGCAAAGGCAGGGGCAAAAGGGGTAAAGGTGTCTCTTTGGAGACTGCTATCCCAGCAGCCACAGCTGGGACTGGGAGAGGAAATCTGGACAGGATCTGAAGTAGAATCAGGAATGTGGGAGATACTGATGCTCACCCACTGTGGTAGGCAGAATCTAAGATGGACTCAAGATTCCCACCCCTGATGTACACATCCTATATATTCCCCTTTGACTGCGGGTGGAACCTGTGAATATGATGGGATTATCATTCCCCTGATTAGGTTACATTATATGGCAAAGGTGAAGAGATATTACGGATGTAATTAAGGTCCCTAATATGTTGACTTTGAGTTAATACAAGGGAGATTTTTCAGAGTGGGCCTGATCTAATCAGGTGAGCTCTTATAAGAGGGTTTTGAGGTCAGAGATGGAAGAAGTCAGAAAGATGTTATCCCTCTGGCCTGGAAGAAGCACACAGCTATCCTTCTGTTGTGTTACGCAAGGATCTGAAGGCGGCCAAGTTGCCGAAAGCTGTCTCCTGCCCTGGCTAGCAAGGTAACAGGGACCCCTCTCTCTCTCCTCACTGATTGGCACAAGGTGGGCATGTGACCCATCTGACCCAATCAGAGCATGGCCCAGGACATTAGACGGTGGTTGGGGGAAGAGAAGCTCTCTCCTTTCTCTGGGTGGTGTAGAACTGGAGGGAATGTGGAAGGAAGCAGGCTAAGATAGAAGCAGGCTCTGGAGGGTGGCCCCCTAACCTCACAGACTTGGGAAGTGCACTGCACCTAAGGTCCACCAGACACACGAGTCAATAAATTTCCATAATTCCCTATGTCACTTGAACCATTTTATGTGGATTTTTCTATCCTCGCAACCTGCAACTGAAAGCATTCTGACAATACACGGGGTGTGTGAGCATTCCCGGCGCAGGCCCTGACTGCACCCAGCAGCTGCCTTACAGCTGCCTCTTGGGTCCTAATAATAATAATAATAATGCCTCATGCTGTACTTTGTTCATCCAACAGGAATTGATGGAGAGCTTATTAAGAGAAACTGCATTGCTGGGATGGAGCAGTGAAGTGGCACCACAGTCCATGCCTCATGCACGTCAGAGTCCAGGGGGCTGCGGACCAACAACCCAGCAGTTACAAATTACACAGCTGTGCAAGGCACACACGCTTTGGCCAAATGGGGGAGTATCAGAATTAACACTTATTCCCAACTGAAGCCAAATGGCACCATCATGGAATTTACTTCTAGGATAAAAGAACAATTCTGGCATCTTACTTTAAAAAGGCATTGCTATTACAATTTTGTTGTTTGTTTTCGTAGCCACATTTTGAACAGTCAGCAGGAACAATAATTCCTCAGGACTGTTAGAAGTCAGGCAGCCCTTTGGCCTCTTCGCTTACATTTGTGATATTAAATAAATGTTCCCTCTCAACTGAAGTCAAGGGAGAAGCAAGATCTTTGGAGTTGCCTCACTTTCCTGCAGTACTTTCTTCTTTTTCCTTACACTCTGTATTCTTTGTTTTATCTGGGTCAGATCCATCATGAACGTCAGACACGCTATCTGGAATTTTTCCTGCTATTTTGCAGTAGCAAAGGTGACATTCCATTTCCAATTCATCCTCCCAGAACATGAAAAATATCTCAAGTATTTTCTTAAAATCCTCATGACCTAAATAGAATTCCTAGATTGAATTAAATAACTAAAAATTAAATGCAGTTATTAGAGGTTCATTCTGTTTAATGTTATGAATGCAGGTACAATAGCAATTCTACAAATAGTATAACTGTGATATAATCTAATTTCTATTATTCTATTCTGTATTATTATTTAAATTTTATAAACATTGGTTGGCTCAGAAAGGAAATAATGTTCCTCCTAAAGTTATCTGCCAATACGCTAAAAATCTGTAGTAACTATTACTCTATCTCCCTATTTGTCAACTGAAAATTTGTTAAAATGATTTAGTAAATAAAATTAACTTTCATAATCAAAATTATTGCAGCACTTCCCTGTTGCAATAACTTATACTTTGAAACAACTGATAAAGTTTCAAAATATAAACAAAAAATTGACGCTTTAATACTGCAAAAATGCTTACTTATATTTGAAGTGAGTATTTCGATATTAACAATAAATACAAAAGATATACATTCTCACATTATTTCTTAAGAGTTCTGTAAGTTAAGTATGATGATCACCTAGATGATCACTCAGTCACTGATGACTCACAACTTCACAAATTCCAGAAAAGACGCTGAACTAGGTATTTGGGAGTTGAGCCCCCCAAAACTGAATCCCAAGATCAAAACCAAACCTTTCATCCCTGCATCAGTCAGGGGCCAATCAAGGAAACAGAAATCACTTACATGGAAGTAATGCACAGAACTGGTTACACGGGTCGGATGGTTAACTGTATGTGTCAACCTGACTGGGCCACAGGGTGGCGTGGATATTTGGTTAAAGCATTACCCTGGGTGTGTCACTGGTGTTTCTGGATGAGATGAACATTTGAATCAGCAGAGGGAGTAAAGCACATCATCCTCCCCAACGGGGCCGGGCCTTATGCAACCTCCTGCAGGCCCAAGAGAACAAAAAGGTGGAGGAAGGAGAATTCTTTCTCTCTGCCTGACCACCTTTGAGCTGGGACATCAGTCTCCTGCCTTTGGACAGAGACTCAGGCTGCAACTATACCATTAGCACTGCTGAGTCTCCAGCTTGCCAACCACACGTCTTGGGACTTCTCAGCCTCCATAATCACATGAATCAATTCTTTATTTTAGATATGTATTGTATTGTATTGTATTGTATTGTATTGTATTGTATTGTATTGTATTGTATTGTTTTGTATTATATTTATATACAATATTAAATTGAATGTATACATATACATATAATTATCCGATTGGTCCTATTTCTCTGGAGAACCCAGGCTAATACTACAGGTAATAAAGAGCCACCAGGAGACAGAGATGAAATCCAGAGGGTAAAACAGCAGAAAACCATGACCTAGGCTGGAGGGACAGAGAGAGAGGTGTTGTCACTGAGCCTAAGGTGCCCGATGGAAGCTGGACCCCGAGTGGATCTCTAGGCAGGAGCTGGAACCACAGAGGAAACACAGCCACTGCCTGAGAATCCATTGGAGGCAGAGGAAGGTAACAGAAATACTCTGGCTTCCCCTTCCTGCAGCCCTCCAATCTCCTGGGAGTGCTTTGCACTGGCCGAGCCCACCTAGAAGCCATCCGACATAGAAGCCTGGAGGGGTCATCCCATGCCCCTGACTTACAGAGCAGACTGGGGGAGGGTGAGAACACACTGACCACAAACAGGCTCAGAACCAAAATATCCTTATAGTTTCTTATCTTCTCAACAACCCTAAGAAGTAGGTAGTTCCCAACTGAAATTCATTCAAAGAGATGAAGTGACTTCCCCTAAGGTCACACAGCTATTAAATGGTGAGGGTCAACATCACACCAACACAAAGACCTTAAAATGGACAATTAGACAATCCCTCCTCTTCAAAGTATTGTTCCAGCTCTTTTGGTACCCAAGTCCTCACCCTCACCCCTCACCCATTTCAAAATCGCCTAGAGAAAGGTCCCTTTTGCATCAGTCTCTTCTTATAAACCATATCCTCAGGACCTCGCCTTTACCTAAAGGGATTCCTCGAGGGATTTTCCTGTGCAAAGAGTTTCTTCTCTAAAAGAAACTTGGGTCCCAAATGTCAAAATCATGATGTCATTACCCTGCTTCATGAGTGACTGATTTGAACTATTCTGCCACTAAAAAAAATGATAGAAAAACCAAGGCCCCAGACAATCCTCGGGCCTCTGTCCTGATCCTGCGGCTCTAAGAGGTCCTAGAGGGAGAAATATCCCAAGCTGGCCTCTAGGGAGAGTCATGGCCCAGGGTCCTCTAGCCGGAGCTGGAGGACACAGGGCTCTTTGTTTCTTTCATCAGAGGCACAAAACACTCACCAAGGTGAGGAAGAGCCAGAGCTGGACTAGGTCACAACCTGAATCCTCCACCCCAGGGGAAGGAGGCCAGAACTCTGGCGATCCAGCCAGACACCTTCCATATCCCCATCATGTTCTTCTCACTTTCTCTACTTTTGTTAGAAAGCAATGCAGCTGCTGTTATAAAGAATTTAGAAAATCCAAAAATAGAATTACCAGAGGCTCCCACCATTACAGGTGTTTCTCATTCTAGTTTTTTTTTTTTCTGTGCATTTTAGACATTATTCCCTGTGAAAGTGGAACAGGCTGGACTTGCAGTTTTATATCCTTCATCTTCCCATCTCTGTGGTCATGTGAGAAGCAGAGTGGCAGATGGTAAGAAGCAGTTGGGGTTCAAGACCCTCAGTGCCATGTGAGCTGGTGAGTCCTAGCTCTTTACCTTACTGGACTGCTGTTTCCTCATCTGTAACGTGGACACTATTCTGATATTATACCTGCATCACAAGGTTGCTGATAAGATTAAATTAGCCATTCCCTGTGAAATGCTTAGAGCAATGTCTGGCCCATTTTAAATGCTATTATGGCTATTATTGTGTTTCCATTGCAGCAAAAATGCATATAAGCATCATACAAAACTGGATACATACCATTCCATGAATGGATGGATGGACAAAATGGCCTTAAGTTATTTAACCACTTCTCTACTGTTGAATACGTATGGTTTTTCAAAGTTTTGCTACTCTACCCAATGATACACAACCTCACACATAAATCTGTTCACATCCTGGAAGTATGATTGCTAGATCAAAGAGTAGGAGCTTGTTTAGATCTCAATGCATGGTGCTAAACTGCTCTTCAGAGAAATTGCACCATTTATAATTCATTGTGGCAGGGAGAGACCCTACAGTCTGAGCATTAACAAGTAGTTGTTCACTATTGGTGTTAGTTCTGAATCAGTGCCAAGTGGATGGGCAATAAATGATAAGTTGTTGTTTTAATTGACAGTTTTCACTTTAGCTGTCTTTTCTTTCCACACATCCCAGTGCAGACAAAACATCAGTTTCCCAGCCACCAGCTAGATGCTTAGAATAGCTGCTCCCAGGGGCCTGTGGTCAGCAAAGATGACAAAACATGGCCATCCTCTCCTTCGAATTTGTCAGTGACAGTGGCAGAAGTCAAAAGAAGAACAGCTCTCTAAAGTATCTGGAAGAAAAGCTTCTGAGACCAAAGCTCGAGATAAACCCAGACCAGTGGCATTCTGGAAGCTACCAGTATGTGTTTTCATCCAGGGAAGGGGGAAGACATCACTGCGGAGAGACAGGGGGACAGGAAACCCTGCAAGGGCTCAGAGGCCACTGAAAAACAGAAAGCGGAGGTGTGGGTCCCAGTCAAGAGGGAAGGTTCCCAGCTGTGGCTGCTGGTCTCCCTTGAGGTCACCCCAGTGATACTCAGAGTATTTTACTCAAATACCAATGAAAAAACTCTTTTCAGAACTGTGGATATAATTTGTCTATTTAAGATGGGACTGAGAAAATAACTCTGCAGCATGTCCCAGATGCAGAGGGACTCTCAGCAAATGTTTACAGAATATATAAATCAACATAGTAGGGAAAATTGGTTTGGGATTTGTCAAAAGTTCTGATTGAACTGAACTCCCTTGTCAAGACTCGGGAGAACATTAATGGAGGCAAAAATCGTTATGTTTTAATGGCTGTTACACACGAGGTACTTTGTCAGACATATGAACACAACAGAGGAAAGAATGAATGGACCCTGCCCTCAAGCTGCTCCCAGGGTGGGCTTGTGGTCACAATGTACCCTCAGGTTTGAGTCTCAGGACCCCACGAGCTGCATGCGTGTAGGCAATCGTCATCATTTAGAGTCTTGCGGCCTTAGTTTTCTCATCTGTGAAATGAGGCACGAACAATAAGGGCTTTTCCAAGCTGTGTGAGAATACATGAGATGATGCTTCCAACACGCCTGGCAATGAGTGGATAAAAAGCGGCGGCTACTGTCACTGATTTTTATCAAGGAGAAGAGCCTTCATCAGTGACTGGATTTAGGGCCCCTCCTATTATCTTACCTATCACCTTAATTACATCTGCCAGAGACCCATTTCCCATAAGGTCATCTTCACCTTAAGCTCCACGATTAAGATCTGGACATGTTTTGGGGGGACACAGTTCAACCCCTAACAACCAGGAATACCCTTTCCTCTGACATCTGCATGGCTCGCACACTCTCTCACTTCATTCCAAGCTCTGTTGAAACGTCTCTCCCCAGAAACGCTTCCCAGCCCTCACGGCTCCAGGCCCCCTCCCTGCCTTCCTTTTCTCCACAGAACTTATCATGACACGTATACTATATATTTTTACGTTTGTTATTGGTCTGCCCACTAGAACATAAATTCCCTGAGGGCAGGGTCAGCCTGGCATGTAACTGGCACTCACTAAATGTTTGTGGCATAACTGAGACAGTGAAGGATGGTTGTTGAGAAACTCTGTTGGAAAACTAGGGGACACCCATGCTGTAGTCCAAAGATTCTTCTTGTTTTGGGGGGACACTAAGACTGAATAATGGCTGTCCACGTCCTAATCCCCAGATACTATGATATGTCACCTCACATGGCAAAAGGGACTTTGCAGGTATGATTAAATTAAAGCTCTCCAGATGGGAGATTATCATGGATTTTCTGGGTGGGTCCAGGGTGATCCCAAAGCCCTCACAGGGAGGAGGCAGGAGACCAGAGTGAGAGCAGGAGACATGAGAGCACAAGCAGGGCTGGAGGAACAGGCCTTGGAGGAGGAGGACAGGATGAGGAGCAGAGGGACACAGGCAGCCTCTAGAAGCCGGAATAGGCAAGGAAACAGATCCTCCCCTGGAGCCTTCAGAATGAACATGGCTTGGCCAACAGCACGATTTTAGCCCAGTGAGACCCGTGCCAGACTTCTGACCTCCAGGCCTATAATAAAATAATACTTTTGTGTTGTTTTAAGCCACTAAGTATGTCATGGTTTGTTTCAGCAGCAAGAGGAAACTAATGTGTCCTTAACATCTTGTTCTAATTCTTCCCAAAGCAGCTCATCCTGAGCCATGCAAGGCAGCGAGGCAGCAAGGATTTGGAAGAGAGAACCAAGGACCAGAACGGTCGAGGAGCTTGCCCCAAGCCACCCGGCCGAGGAGTAGCCAACCCTGACTCGAGCCCAGTTTCTCTGCCGTGATGTCCTTGCCTTAGCCCCAGTCCCAGACTGGAGGGCGGCCATGCAGCCTGAGGGCCAGTGTCAGCCCCACCCTGCTCCCAACAGCCGCCCCGGCTGGGACAGGGAGGAGAAGGCTGGCAAGCCCCCAGTACTCACAGGTCCCCCTGCCCTGGTCTCCTCTGGGTCTCCCAACAACCTGTGGGCGTTATTACCCCATTTCTCAGGTTAGAAAACAGAAGCTTGAGGAGGCAACTAATTTCCTCAAGGTCCCAAGGAAGGAGGCAGAGCTGGGCTTTGCCTCCAGTGCCTGAGTAACTGAAAGACTGCCCCTGGCTGGCCTCGAGAGTCCCACACCCACAGCTGTGCCTGTAGAAGGACAACTGTGGAGTTTTGTGAGCTGAGCCACTCGCACATGCACTCACGGCCAGGGCCATGGGCCTGGGCATTCTGATATCTTTCCGTCACTGTGGGTCCCCATGAGTCTGTTTTCCCCCCTGGCATGATTTCTAAGAGGGTCTTAAAAAGAAACTGAATCCCAGCTTCATATACTCACAATTACTCTCTAGCATAAACACCCTTACTTAGGTGTACACAATGCACACACTTACATGCATACATATATACACCCTAACACACACATATTTACACTAGGACACACACCCACTCACGGAGATATGCTCATACATTCACCAAGATAACCATATGCACAAATGTATACCTGTAAACATACACATATACCTAGATACACTCAAAAACACCTACATGCACACAAATACACATATATGTGTACCCACAACACATATGCACATTCAGACAAAGGCACATATTCTCCCCATCATGAGACTCATACACAGATGGACACAGGCACACAGACAGACACAGGCATACAGACAGACACACGACACAAGTACACACACTCACAGCTGGGTTGTGACTGCTGTTTCTGCTACCCACCTGCTTAGTTATTCAGGAAGATTAGACATTCCCAGCTCACTGTTGACTCTCCTGACAGAAAGACAGAGTATAAGATCCTTGGCTTAACATCATCTAATCCTGGCTCCCAATTCATCAGCTCTTCTCTGATGCTGCCGTCAAGCATGTCTACTTCCACGGGACGTGTATCTGATCTTGGAGAAATCGCAGGATTAGATACCTGGCCCTACATGCACTGGGCTCAGCCTGGATGGGGCTCCCTGGGGCCTGAGGCTATCACTCTGGGCGTTTTTCTAACATAGGTTCTTTTCTCCTATAGGGCCGTGAGCACTAAAACCGCGAAGGGCTCCGCCACACCCCAGGGCATGGGTGTCCCCAGGATCCTTGGTTTCCCTTCTGTGACTTGGGGCTGCAGATCCCTGCGCCTTGGGATGAAGAGGAGGGATGAAGCAGAGATCTACTGGAGTCCAGAGAGCAGGGCAGAGATGCCAAAAAAGCAAGTGAAGGAGATTCCAGAACAGGTGCGGGTGCAGGAGAGGCAAAAGGGGGGAAAACCATGGTGGCTGAGTTTAATTCTGCATCTGGTCAGCTTCCACAGGGCTGAACTTTTGCCATGCAGTTTTGAAGATTTGCTTATTAAAGATGCTTTTAACTGCCCTGGGTTTGGCCACTCTGGGGTTGACTGTCATCTCTTTGAGGCATTCATTCCCAAGACCCACCAAAGTGTATTTGGAGTGTACATGGAGACTAATATTTTTAAGTTAAACCATGCAAGACCCATCTGCCGACTAAGGTGGACTTTTACAGCTATGTGTTCTCATGAGCTTCAGTAACATGATAAAGCTTAAATAAATGTTCACCGGCCCCAGCCCTGGAGCGCTAGATGGCCCTAGCTTCTGGAAGGAGCTGGGAGTGGAGGCAGATGGATCTGAACCAAGAGCCAGGTTCTACCACCAAATGAGTGGCCTTGAGCAAGTTTCCTAAGTCCTCAGAACACCAGTTTTCTCATCTAGTAAATGGGAACACCACCAGTTCCCACCTCACAGGATCTTGTGAGGACCCAACGACGGCCATATGCAAAGTGCTTAGCACACAGTAGGTGCTCATAAACATGAGACCTACTCCTCTGAGCACTTCCCAGCCAGTCCTGGTACAGGGCTGAGGTGAAGGTCAGCTCTGGAATCAGACTCTTTTGGGGCTGGGAGTCTGGCTCTGGGAGCTTTGGTGGGTTTATTTCGCATGTAGTACCTGTGTTCCCTCCTAAAATGGAGATAACAGAAGTACCAACAGAAGTATGTGTAGGAAACTGTCACACACACTGAGAATTGCCCCACAGAGTGACTCCCTCAGCTACTAAGGGCCAGCTGCTCCTGGGACAGCAGCTCCCAGCACCTACAGTCTGCCCGCGTGCAGACAGAGGACCTCCAACAGCTGGATGATGCACTCAGGCACAGAGACCTGGGTGCGCCAGCGGGAAGACACTGCTGTGTTGGGGATGGTCCACTGAGGCCACAGGTGACATCAGGTGCACCAAGGCCGTAAGTGCAGAGCCTAGCCAGGGCTCATGGCCTCTCCCCTAGAGACCTGGGGGCATGGTGCCAGGCACCCCACAGGCTCCCAGATGCTTTCTGAAAGATGCCCCTTTCCATCAGCCTGGATCCTGGCACCTGAACGCAATTACTGAGGGCCATTTAATAAAGGGGCTTGTATGTATTCATTACGTATTCATTTCCTAAGGCTGCCATTAAAACAACAGAAATTGATTATCTCACTGAGGTATAAGCAGGACCACAATCCCCTCTCAAGGCTCCGGGGAGGATCCCTCCCTGCCTCTCCCAGCTTCAGTGGCTCCAGGCCATCCCTGGCTTGCAGCCGCATCATGCCAACTTCGGCCTCCACCTTCGCATGGCCTCTTCCCTGTGCCCCTGCGTCTTCTCTTCAGTTTCTTATAAAGAATCTCATTATTGGTTTGGGGCCCACCTGGATAATCCAGAATGATCTCATAAAGATCTCACTGAAATATTTAACTTAATTACACCTGCAAAGACCCTTTTTTCAAATAAGGTCACATTCTCAAATTCCAGGGCTTAGTACACAGACATATCCTTTGGGAGCCACTATTCAGTCCACTACAGGATGATTAAGGAAGTGCGCAGGCTTAAGGCAGACACCAGGGGAGGGTAGGACGGTTAGCACCACTAGGCCTGGGGGTGTTAGGGGGTTGGGGGGACGGAGGGGAGACTCTGTAAGCCTCTGCCTGGCACAGCCACCATAACCCTCCACCCAGCAGGGAGGAAGCAGGCATGAGACACCCAGTTTCCTCCCTTCTGTCCCTGGCCCCTGCCTCTGCCTTCCACTGACTGAACTGAACCCAAAGTCAGAAGGTGGGGGAGCCCAGTGATGCAACCTTAGCAGGCAGCTCCCAGGCACACAGCAATGTGGAGAAGGGCACACAGGCCGATCCTGCACACTCCCAGTTCCCGTTCCCAAGTTCTCTGGTGCAGTGGTTTCCTAGTGAAGAGTATCTCATTACAGGGGAAACTTAAGACCAGGCATCTGTTGAACTTGCATTTCCTTCAAGTTGCTCCAGACTTTCGCCTCTTCTGCCAAATGCTTGAAACCTGTCCCATGCCCATCCTAAGTCCATGATGTCCCCACACCTGGCATCCTACGGGACCAGGCCAGCCCCTACGCCCTGCCACACCAGAGAGGAGGTGACCAGGTGAGTAGTATTAAAGGGCAGGACAGGAGAGTCTGTAGTCCTGGGACTGAGCTGGGGTGGGCCCAGCTGTACGTTCCCCGTCATACACAGAGCAAGGGCCTTGAGCGGGAACAAAGTGCTGGCCCAGCCCACTGTCAGCGCCACATGCCCCACCCATCTCAGCCCAGGACTCTGGAGCCAGGATATCAAGGAGCTGCTAAAGATGAAGTCACTGACCTGGGGGATCCACCCGGCAAAGGAGCCTGTCCCCACCAACCCTCTAGGACTCCACCCATAGGTGTCACCTTCTCGCCCAAGGCCAAGGCACAGAACCCCCCCTCCGCTGAGCTGCTCGGCCCTGCCACACAAACAGCAAGACTGCAAATCACTTCAGTTGCTATTTCATCGAGTGCCACAGAACAAAATATACTGCAGAAATCACACAGCTGCTCCATGGAGGGGCCAGCGGCCCTCCAATTACTGTCACATAACCTTTTCCAACTTGATTTCCCTTATCTTATCTATAATAGATAAATGCCCAGCCCCGGGAAAGGGAAATTTTTGTAAGAACCAAGTATAATAAACCAGAAAAGTGCCAGCTGTCACCAGTAGGAAGTGACCATTAGTGGGCTCTGAGCAATCCTCACAGCCCTCGCCAAGCCCCCGATCCAGGGAAGAGCGTGCTGGGAGGCCCCCGCTCACCCAGTCAGGAACAGTTATGGAAAGCCCGCTCTGAGCCAGGCTGGAGGAGAGGAAAGCATGGCACCTGTGTCCTCCAGCAACTCCCAGTATGGGGGAGACTGAGCTGGAAGCAGCTGGTCAGGAGAGATGCCCTTGTCATCCGGAATGTAGTGGGCACAGCCCTGGATTCTCTCTCCCGGACTCCTGTCAGCCACTTGGAAGGGCCTGGGCAGGCCAGTCAGCAGGAAGCCTGGTTAAATCCACCCTCTCTGTGGGAGCTGCACATTCTAATTTCCCCTTGGCAGAGCTTGAGCAGCCGAAGTGCCAGGCAATTGCGGGGGATGGGAGCACAGAGCCAGCAACTGAGGATGGACCTTGGGAAGAGGCTGCCCATGGGCCTTACAACCTCCTGGTTCAGGACTAATACACCCACTCTGCAGGCGGGAGCTCAGAGCTACCTCCGGAGGCCTCAGGGGCAAAGGCCCTGCCTCAGAGGCTGTGGGTCTTCAGGAGAGAAGGGAGACCTGCTTCTTCCCCAAGTGCTCTCTGGCTACCATCACCAGCAAGGCCCTGCTGGCTATAATGTCCCCACAGGCCTTTTTACTTGTATCCCATCCAAGCTTCCCATTAACCTTCACCTCAGGCTTAGGGGCAAAGGGCAGAGCTGCCAGTGAAAGGTAGCCACCCCTAGCGTAGCCCAACTCCTGAGTCCATGTCTTAGACAAGTCTCTTAATCTTCCTGAGCCTCAGTTCCCCCACCTGCAGAGTAAAGCTTAGTAACAGCACCCACGTGAGTGGATTTTGGGGTCAAACATAATGAAACATAGAAGGTACACATAGTAAGTGCTCATTAAATGACAAGCATCAGTATCACTGTTATTACTATGATTTCCAAATTGGAAGCTGAAGGTCCAGGAAAGTGACACCCAACAGCACACAGCTGAAAAGTGGGAGACCCCAGACAGCAGCACAGAGCCAGGCCCCACTCTCTGCCAGCCCTGCTGGGTGCCTCCCAGGATAAAGCCTCCACATCTGCATAGACATCGCTCCTGCGTGTGTGTGTGTGTGTGTGTGTGTGTGTGTGTGTGTGTGTGTGTATGACACACTTCCAGTCCCCCCGGGAAGCTGTAAAGCAGTTTACGGGTGGCAGCTGAGCCCAGAGCCGCCCACACTGCCACTGCGGGGAGAACCTGGCTGCGTGACCGCGCCTCTCTCCTCTCTGGGCCGGTTTCTCCAGCTCTCAGATGAGGGGGAAGAAGTGGATGGTTCTGCCACTCTCTGTGACCAGAGAGCGATCCATTTCAACCCTGGAGCCCCATCCCCTCCCCTCCCACACCTCCCAGCCCCCAGCAGATGGGGGTACTGGTGCTACTTACCAAGGCCCAGGGCCGCTTAAAGTCAGAGCAAGATATGTCAAGTTGCTTGAAATTTTTAAGTCATGGGACCAAAACTTTCCAGGGGAGAGGGTGGAACACAAGTAGTTTTCAGTATTTATTTTTAGGACGCTGGAGAGGCCTGAAGTCCCTTTGATTAGTTTAATAACAAAAACATATGTTTGTCTCCGGTTAGCCCATCTAGACACGGGCGCGACTGGAGTAAAAAGTTTCCTCTGCTGATTTTCTGATTTCTTGGGAAAAGCCAAAAGCTTCTTCAGAACACAAAGACAGCCCTTGCTATCCCCAGCCCGGGTTCCGTTCTTTTCTTCCCCCCTGGCCCTCCTTCCCTGCTCTCTGTGGGCCCCCATGGAGTCCCCACAGCGCAGGCATCCAGCCCTGGCCGCAGCCTCAGCCCCGCCCTACAGCCAGAGCCGCCGCTTCCGGACATGTGCGGGCCAGGAGCCGCGCTGGCAGCCAGCCGGGGAGCCCGTGGGCAGGACCCAGCCCCGGGGCCACGGGGCTCCAGGCCCCGCCTGCCCACCTACCTCCCTGCCACATTCTTCTCAAACCACATCAGGAAACATTCCAGAAAGATCGGGGTGCTCATCCCAGGCTCTGCTGAGCCGCCTGAAGGGACACACCCCATCCCACACCCTCTTACCGGTGTGATACCCACAGGAACACTTCACCCAGCCCACGCAGTGCTTTCTTGGTCTGTAGGAAGGTGTCTGCATCCACGTCGTAGCCCTTAAGCCACAACTGCAGGACTCCGCAGGTGGAGGCTGTCCCCACAAGGAGGCCAGGAATAGAGCCGCTTACACCCTTACACACCTCTCCTTGGAACCCCGCAACTGACCTATTCAATAGTGTTTTTAGCCCATTTTCAGATAAGCCCAGTGAGCTCAGAAATATTCAGAAGCTAGGAAGCTAGGAGTCAGAGGGAAAGCCACATCTGTGTGATTCTACAGCCGATCTTTCCTATGTGCACAGGCAGAGCCCTGGCTGAGGGAGAACCTGGAAACTGGCCCCCACATGCACAACCAACCACACATATGTGCACACCTCCACCCCTCCTACGTCCTGTCCATCAGAGCCTCCTGTGGATGGTTTTGGAACTTCCTGTCTCTGCCTCTGCTGTAAAGGACTCCCAGCCTTTCCAGAAGTGGACAGCATATACTGGATGACTATTAAAGCATATTCATACCCCAGGTTTCACACGTATAGAGACACACATGCAGGAAGGGCACCATTGCACAAATAAGCTCTCACACAGGTTGACCCACAGACACATACATGCTCCCCTGCAGGGCTGTTCTCCTGCAGGCCCCGAAGCAGGTCAGCCCATGCCTCCCAAAGGGCACACACACACCAGTCCGTAAGTCCAGAGTCTGGGCAAAAGGAGTGGAACATGAGGAAAGTTAGAAGGAAACAAAGGGAAGGAAGAAAAGAAAAAAAAAGAGGAGGAAGAGGAAGGCAGGGAAAGAGCAAGAAGTGGGGAGAGAAGGGAACACTAAAGTAGGCCCCCTCGTGAGCTCCAGTGAATGCACACAGTGTAGCACATTAGTCTCCAGGTCTGAAATCAGACATACAGTAACTACATTTTACTAGCTATGTGATCTCATGCAAGTTACTTAACACCTCTGAGCCTCAGTTTCTTTTTCTGTAAAATACAGATAATATAGCAGCTGTGTCAGAGAGAAGCACAGAACACATGAAACAGTGCCAAGCACATGGAAGGTGCTTGAAGAAGTTGGAAGAAAGACCAAAGAGGATTCCTGGAGGCCCGGGTGAAGCCATACATGTGTCATATCAGGCACATGGTAAGTGCTTAGAGGATATTACTGCCGCTTTTCTAATTTACCATCATCTTTGCCACTGAGGCACTGCTCCAGGAGCCTCTGTAGCCATTATCTCATGTGGCCCTCCAACAACCTTGCAAAGGGTTATATCACTCTCTCAGTTTGCAGATGGGTTAAGCAGGCTGACAACTCATTTGTTCAAGGGCATATAGCTCGCAAGTCGCAAAGCCAGGATGTCAGAGGGGCCCTGGAGTCTGTATCTTTTCTGTGACATCACTACAGGGTGGGGCATTTCAAGTTTACGTTGTAATTTCTAAAAATTAAAGTAAATGAGAAGATGATTCTAATAACTAACACTTACTGAGCATTTACTGCATGCCAGGGCTTTTGCAGAATGACTTTGTCCTTGAATTCTCACAATGATCTCATGAAAACAGTCGTATCTTTCTTTTTATATGAGGAGACTGGAGCCCAGAATGGTTAAGTAATTTGCCCAGGGTCACCAGCCAGTAAGTGAAGGACCCCAATTCAAGTATAGGCAATGTCTCCAGAAATGTGCTCTTAACCATTCAGCTGGAGACAGACCAACCTCATCTAGTGGATGGAACTGTCGCTAAGATACATTTTTTAAAAATATATTTTAACTCAAAAGCAAAGTGCAGAATAGCTTGTCTGATGTGCTCTATGTTTAAAAGGAGACATAAGAACATAGATGCTTTACTCTGCACAAAATATCTGGGAGGCTATCACGAAAAGAGTCTTAATTATTGCCTCCAGGAAGAGAAACTGGGAAGCTGGGGTCAGGGATGGAGAGAGATTTGTACTTTTGTCCCCCTTACATTTTTTACAGCTGCCTTTAAAAAGTATGAATGTGATGCCCCGGTTCAGAAAGAAATTATTTTCATTATTTTGTCTATTAATGGAAACATGGTATTAACACGCATCCCAAGGAGATTCAGGGAGGAGGCTCCAGGCAGGGACAGAGGCTGTGCCCCCGACTGGAGGACCCACACCTTCTCCCCAAAGTTGAGCGGTGAGGGGGTGGCATGTTTGCATCCATGTCCACAGACTCCTCTGGAGACTAGCCATGGCTCCAAGGTCTGTGCTACCTCTGCTCCAGGACTAGGATGCAAGTTACAGAGGCCTGCAGACAGGTGTGATCGGCCATCCTCTAGTTGAAGAAATTACTGTCTCATACTGGAGAGCAGTCTAGAATTTTCTATAGCTCACTATTGCCTCCCCCAGGAAGGTGGGCAGAGGGAGACCTCTGACCTGGAGAATACGGCACTTTGGAGAAGGGGCAGGCTTGGGGCAAAGACTACAGTTCAGCCCTGTACCCATCAAATCACAGGGGCTTGTAGGGTGTCCAAGGCGGGGTCTGGCGCCGTGGGACACTGGCTCCAGTGCACGTCTCCGGGGAGAACAGTAGAGGCTCAGAATCGAATCCAGAGTCTTCTGCTGAACCCACAGCGAAGGAGAAAGGAGAGGGGAGGGAGGAGGACTGCAGAAGGAAGGAGAAGTTGCTAGTTGACAGGGCAAAGGAAGGGACCTGGCTGTGCCGGACACCGGGTGCCACCGCCCTAAGGTCCTAAGAACAAACCAGGAACCTTAAGGCCGGGGATGAAGGAGTGGCCGCGAGGGGAGCGGGCGGTGCAACTTCGCAGACCGGCAAACCGAAGCCGCGGGAAGGGCGGTCAGTCTCAGCCGGCCCCCGCCTGCGGCAGGAGACTGGCCTGGGTGGTTGGCGCAGAGCTCCGGTTCTCGGTTCGCCGGGCGCGGCCCTATCACGGCGGGAAGCAGGCGGGCAGCCGCGGGGCCACAGCGCCCCCTGGCGGCCGTCTGGTGCCAGCGCGGCTCCTAGCCCGCCGGGGGACAGAAGGTCGCCATCCTGTGCGGCCGGGCTTCCCAGATACCTGACCCACCCGTTGAGCACGGAAACGGCTGCCGTCTGGCATCAGGCGCCTGGCGAACAAAGTCCTCCTTCTGTAGGTATTTCAAAGGAGCCAGCCGGTTGCTGCTATAAACCCTCAGAGAGGATGGAGGCTTCTCTTCGTGAAATTTTACCTCCTCTCCCAAAGAGTGGAAAGTAAATGCGGAACCCAAACTCCAGTGTGACCTCTGTCCTCATCAGACGTTAGTTTAAATTCAGGCAGTGGAAGGCCTGTTCTCTGCTGAACTTCGGATCCTAAAAAAGAGCCCACCGCCCGCCCCGCCTGCCCCGCACACCTCCTCCGTGCCAGGAGCAGCTGTAAGCGCTTTCCATGCGTGAGTCCTCACATCAGCCTGTTACTCCCATGTGGATGAGGCAGCTGAGGCACAGAGAGGCTAAGGGACTTGCCCAAAGTCACACAATTAGAGGGGGAGACAGGATTTTAACTCAGGCGGTCTTGATTCCAAAAGGGAAACTGGGATCAAAGGAATGGGAGGGAGGAGAAACACAAAAGTCACTTCTAAGGGCAGTGTGGGAGTGTCTGTGGCTCCATTCCGTGTGAGGGTCCAGGATACCTATTGACAGTTTCCTAGCTCTGTCACAAAGCCTGGCATCTAGGGCCAGGCATTGCAACTGGGAGCCCCAGGGTGGATTCACCCAGTGAACTGTCCAGACCAACGGTTCAGGCAGCTGAATGATGGATGGGGAGGGAGGAGAGTCCAGCCCACCCTGTCCACCCAGGCTTCTCTGTCCATCTCTGCTGGCCTGGCAACGGTCCATGAGGATCGAGAAGGAGAGAGGCTTCAGGGAGGAAGGGAGTGTGGAACTTGAGCCTGTCGAAATGATTTCTCCAAGCCCCATCACATGCCTGTGGCACAACGGCTTGCTGCGGCCTCACATTCAGCTGTGTGGTCCTCCCTTCTCCGCACCGCGGGGCCCTGCCAGAGATGCAAGAACAGACTCCCCACTAGCCGCCTGATTTCTGTGCCTGGCTTCAAGCACAAGAGGGCTGGAGTCTGTACCTTCCAGAGTTTTTCTCTCCCTGGCTGAGAGCTGAAATCTCTAAGTTTTCCAGCCAAGCTGTTGTAACCCCACCCAGGTCTCCGCACATCTCTCCCCATGGCCTGTCATCAGCAGGCTACAGAGCTGAGCTAGAGAACTGGACAGGCCAGCTGGGGAGGAAGGAAGAACCAGAGCAAGAAGATTCTGCTATGAAACTGGGCACCCAGACTACCCGGAAACATCTTCCAGGTGGAAACTAACACGATCCAGTTTCCTCCTCAGGGGTGAGCAGGATTGGAAACTAGGCAAAGGCCTCCACTGTGCCAACTGGGCTCCAGAGCCCCAGGACCAAGACAGGGGTGAATCTTGGGAGAGCTAGGGAGGGAAGAGGGCCAGGGAGAAGAGAGTGTACATTTACACACACCCCATCAGTCTACTTGCTCCCTGCTATTAACACTACCCTGGAAAAAGAGGCCAAACCAGATTGCTTATTAACACAAAGAACCTGAGTTTCTCTGCCCTTCTCCCTTACGGGAACTCACCCACCTCTTCCCCCAGAATACCCCAGAATTGAAACAGGAATGCCTCAACACTCAGATATACTCTCCCCTTTGTAATAAATGGCTGGACTGTGGTGCAAGGCATGCTGGGATCTTGGTTCTGTGGATCTGTGGAGGCAAGAAGAGTGCAGAACCAGCAGGAATAGGGGCCCAGGAGACCTTGATGTCTCCCTAGAACAGGCCATGCTCCTCCCACCAGCCTCTGGGCCTCTGCACATGAAACCCCTCTGCTTGGGCTGCTCTTGCCTCACCCTCTCCACCCTTATTGTTTAAACAATAAGCCTTTCTTCAGCTGCAGGACATAACTCTGCTGCCAGCCCTGATATGCAAACCAAACTACCCAGAGCCCACACCCCTTTATCAAGGAAGTTTTCCTGATCCATGTCTCCTGTGAGTCTAGTGTAAAGCTTCGGGGCAGCAGGGGTCACTGGCTTATGTGAGGTTCCCGAAGGCACAGCCTAAGACTAGGACTGGGGTGCATGTAATTTATGTGGGAGAAGTGCCTAGGGAACAGGAAGGAGGGAGTGGGGAGAGGGACACGGGAAAGAAGAAAAAGATCATTAGAAGATGTGTGGGCAACCAGAGCTCTGCTGGGACCTCCTGAGAAGCAGGGGGAGGCCCCACAATCAGCCCCACTAAAGGACAGGAGCATTCATCCACAGCCCCAGGCCCCAGTGGTTGAGGGTTGCCGTGGGGGGGGAATTAAGACTCTGTATTGACTATATTGTCTTATTTTCTGTATTCTTGATGCTCAGCTTTTGGGCCCTTGATCCTGGAGAGACCGCCCCTCCCAGAAGTAGCTAATTCCTAGCAAATAACTCCGCTGCCAGTCCTGACATGCAAACCGAACTACCCAGAGCCCACACACCTTTATCAAACTCTCACACAACAAGTCAATATTCCCCCTCACCTAAATCATCCCAGGGCCAGATATTGGAAAACTAGAGCCTACCCTGTAGCCCAGAGACTCCTAAGAGGACCTTGCAGACACTGAGTAATTCAAACTATCTGCTCCTAAACTGACTCTACTTACCTACCTTGCCTGGCCCCTTCCTTCCCTTGGAACTCCAGATAAAGGCTCTGGGCCACGGTATACCCTCTCCCTCTTCTGCCTCCTGACCAATCCTGGTGCCTCCCCATGTGGCCCCTGAGGTGCGCCATGCCTCCTGTCTGCAGGATCTGTGAGTCTAAACTTCTTTCCTTCATGCCAATCACTACAGTGTCTACGTGTCTTACCACACCTGGTTAAAAAATATCCCACGTACATTTTAACACATGCCCCCCACATTGCAGGGACATGGGGGCTGAGAGGGCCCACCCAACATCGGAGACAGAAAATGACAGGCAGCAGTGCACACATGAAGTGGGTGCTGAGTGAGGTGAGTCTGAGGGGTCCGTGGAGCAGCCACTGTAGCTGGGGCTGAGATCCTAGGGGGCCAAGGAGTGTGAGCAGTGGGCACTACAGGCATCTGCACTGTCCCTTGGGCTTTCTCACTTGTTTCTTTCTCCTGGCATGGATCCGCTAGTGCCCAGCATGGTGCTGCCATAGGGTGAGAACTTAGCAGTTACCTCCTAAATCAATGAATTCGTGCATGAATAAGACTGACCCCACCCCCAACAAAGAGAATGACCAGCTGTCCAATATATGACATTCAAAGGGTCCCAGTCATTGCATCAAGTGATACAATCAACAGAGTGAAAAGGCAACCAAGAAAATGACAGAAAATATTTGCAAATCATTTTTCTATTAAGGGATTGCTATCCACAATATATAAAGAACTCCTGTAACTCAAGAACAAAAAAAAGCAAATTAGCCAATTTAAAATGGGCAAAGGACTCAAATAGACATTTCTCCAAATATGATATACAAATCACCAACAAGCATATGAAAAGATGCTAAAATCACTAACCACTAAAGAAATGCAAATCAAAAACCACAATAAGGTATTACCAAATGCATTAGGATACCTACTATCAGAAAAACACAAACAGAAAATACCATGTTGGAAAAGACCGTGAAGAACTGGCATGCTTGTGCACCGCTGATGGGATTGTAAAATGGTACAACAACTATGGAAAACAATGTGTAGGACTGTTTTTTATAACTTAAAAAGAGAAATGGAGATCCCTGAACTATCCTGAGACCCAGGTGGGCGGGCCTCCTGCCTGGGACCATGAGTTACAGAGTCCTACATTATACAAACATTAAAATATTTTTCTTCTTTGTTTTGGTCACTAAGGGAAATTTTTGGAAAGTTCAGTAACCAACTGACAAGTGAGAATTAGAGAACAAGAGCCAAAGCAGCCCCCAGGCAGAGGGTGCAGGGCTGAGGGCTTGGGTGGGACCAGGGGTATGGAGATGGGGGAGGAGGGTGGCATCCAGTGGGTGTGGGAGGCACCTACAGTGCATATGGTGGGGGTGTGGGGAGGATGTTTCAGCTTGAGGACTTTGCAGACACTGAGTAAAGATGCCAAGGCTGGGAGGCACATGATGTGCACAACACCAGGCAGTCTGCCCACATGGCAGAGCCTCAAGGGCACAGGGAGAGGATAAGGATTGGGTAGAAAGAGGTATGGACACTGGACTAGGGAGTGGTTGACATGAACCACTAAAGGTTTCTTAAAGTGGCATATGAGACAAAGAAATGGATGCTTCAGTGCAACGAAAAATCAAAGGTTTCTCACCTCCCCTGCAAGGCTAGTCCCTCTAAATCCTGCCCAGTGTGCTAAGCGGAAGGTGGAGAAGCTGATCAAACGCTGTCTTCCTGTCTGTGCCGCTCTCTCTGAGCCTGCTGTTCCCAACATCCCTACATCGCTCACCTGGTTGTGTGTGACAGGTGTGAAAAGTGATATTGCCAAAGCCCAGATGCCATGGGAAAGGAAATACACAGGAATAATCACGGAGTCAAGGACCTCTGCATAGCAGGGATGGTTTTCTCAGGCAGCCCTTGATTCTAAAGGTTGTTTCTGAGAAAGAGAAGGTGGAGGGGAAGGAAAGGGAGGGGAGCTGAAACCACCCTCCTGCAAATCAGGCAACAGACAATTTGCAACATGTACACTGACAGTTGCAGTAACCAAGTAGGAACAGCAGTCGCCAGGCCTAGAAGGGTACTTGAGGGATTTTTCATCAAAAAGTGCAGGTGGAGAGACTAAGAATCCCCTGTAACTGATACAAAAGGCTCTGATTTGGGGAAGCTAGCATTGCAATGCACCGAGGTGTGAGAAATAGGCAGTGCCCAACTAACTCAGCTCTCCCAAAGGCTCCTGGGCCCCTGCACTCTGCCCAGCACCCTCCCTTCACACCTCAGCTCTGTCCCCACGACTGCTCCCTCAGCACGCTCTTATTTCCATTACTGGCCTCTCACTCTGAGGCCTTTCCCATCTCTGTAGATTCCAAGTAACTCTCAGTTTCAGCCACCAGAGCTTTTCCTATCTGTCACCCCCACTGTGGCCCAGAGCTCCTGAGACTCCAGCGCAGGCTCCATTTGCAGGCTCTCCATTCACCTAGGAGAGGAGGGGAGACAAATGGTACAAGGAGCCAAGAGAAACATCGTCCTCAGCCTCCCCACCAGGTCCCTAAGAGGGGGCTTGAGGGGCAAACCTCAGGACAGCAGTGAATGATTACTGAGCTCAGCCCCCGGTCGTTTGGTGGGTCTCATTATTTCTGTCATCTCTGTCAGAACCTGAGTTCACAGGGCCGCTTTAGGTACTGGGATGGTGGCAGGTGTATCTGTTATCCACTGCTGCATAACAAATTACCTCAAAACTTAATGGCTTAAAACAATAATCAATGTTTATGATCTCTTACAATTTGTGAGTCAGGGACTTTGCTAGGAGTTGTGGTTTGAGGTCTCTCATGAGCTTGCAGCCAGGATGTCATCGGCTCCCCATCACCTGAAGGCTTCACTGAGCCGTCGGATCCCAGCCCCCAGCGCTCATTCCTGGCAAGCTGGCACTGGCTGTTGGCAGGAGGCCCAGATCCTTGCCATGTGGGCCTCTCCACAGGATTGTGTGAGTGTCCTCACGGCATGGCTTCCCCGAGTGAGTTATGATACCAAACAAGCTACCCACGAAAGCAAGGCAGATGTTGCAACACCACATGGGCCATCAGAGGCCAGACAGTAGCACCTTCACCATCCCTTGTGGTGCATGGACTGTCCCTGCCCTCACACAGACCAACCTCGACTCCATGTGGATGCATACACAGGACGTGGAGGCCAAGATGCCACTAGGCTATCCTGGAAACCAGCTACTATAACAGTGGGGGCAGAGCAGGAGAACAGGCCTTCTGAGTCCTGCCTGTGCAGGGAGGCTGTGGGCTGGTTCCAAAGAGGTCTTCCCCAGGCACAGCCTCTCCTCTGTCCCGTCCAGGGAACCTGTCCCCCAACCCCGTCTGTGGGCTGGCAGAAGGGACAGGGAGGGAGCTCATAGGCCAGAACCCCTCAAGACAAGAGAAATGGAGGTGAGCTCCTGAACCAAGCTGCTCCTCATCCCGTAGTCATACAGAAGTGCAGCCCACAAACTGGAATCCTGGCACCTGACAGGACACCACACGCAGCACCACACCTGAAAGCCTGATTCCTCTAACCCAGTGCTTCCCGGCTAGAGACGGTTTCATTCCCAGGGCATGTTTGGCTCTGTCTGGAGACATTGTTGTCAGTCACAACTTGGGAAGGATGGGGGAGAAGTCCCTCTGGCATCCAGCAGGTAGAGGCCAAGGATGCTGATGAACACCCTACATCACACAGCACAACCCCCACAGTAAGGAATTACCTAGGCCCCAATGGGTCGAGGTTAAGAGGCTCTGCACTAACCCTGTTTTTATGAATAAGGCTGGGACCAAGGGTTGGAAAGAGGCTGCAGGCAGCATGAGATAAGCTATCCCAAGACTTGTCTAAATAACACCAAAGCTGCCGTGAGGCTCGGCTGCCCACCTGGGAGGGATGGAATTTTCTGTCGTCAGGTGGCCCTGTAGAGCCCCCAGATAGAACTTTCCTGAAAGTGAAGAGGAAGACATCAGACATTAGGGGAGAGGCCCTCTGTTCTCTTCAAGCAGAGAACTTTCTGCCCTGCTCTGATGAAGTTGGAGAGAGGGACCCACATTCTTCTGGGAAATGAAGCCAGCTCTAAGGAAGGGCTCTTCAGGGGACCACCCAAAAGGCCCAAAAAAACCCCACTATCTGGGACCTATCTCCCCATAGGTCCCAAAGCTGTGAAGCTCTGAGCAGCCAAAATCCTCAAAATGATCTCTGACCCGGCTAACCAACGAGACCCTCCCATACACACACCCCTACAGTCACGTGCTCACAGGTACCCCCAGGCACACAGCCTCCGGGGGTGGGCCAACTGCTCCCTTGCACTATTTTTATTAAGGGAACTGAGATCCACAGGCATTACACTCCTGCAACATTCTACGCTGTGACAGTTGTCCAGGGAAAGATGGACCCTGGGACCAAGCTTCTTGGACTAACCCCATTGCACCAAAGCCCAGGGCATCTTTCCAGGAAAAGCGCCATCTTCTGGCCAAAGCAGGCTGAGGACAGGAAAGGGAATGGCCGTGGCTACTAACTCATGAGTTCCTTGGTTCATTCCAGAAATACTGAGTGCCTGCTTTGTGTGGAGCACAGTGCGGTGAGCAAGCCAGAAACTGTCCCTGCCATCAGGGAGCACATGCCTCATGGTGGTGACAGATCTTCACAACGTGCCACACACAGGAAAATGCCATTTTCATTATTCTAATGGTAGCTGCCACCTGCCACTGGGCAGCTGCTCTGTGCCAGGAACTGTGCCAGATGAGTCACTCATTGTCTCGTTCAAGCTTCCCAATAATCCAGCTAGATCTGGGCAGCACCCTCAGCTCCTTGCTGTCCATCACCCCTTGCCCCACCTGTCGCCTGCCCCGCTGATTGTGCTCCTCGTCCTCCCCCTCCTCACCCTTCTCTCCTTACCTCCCCATGGCCATAAACCGGGCTTCACTAGCATTAGCAGGTGCTGCCACAGCCTCCTCCCAGGTGCCCCGACCCGGGTGTCCCACCCTCTAGTCCAGCATCCATGCTGCAGAGGGACACTTTGATCATGCGTGTCACCGTCCCCGGTGGCCTCTCCGTGGCTCCACAGCTGGTCCTGTACTGTACAGCTCAGTTCACCCTCCGCTGTCTGCTACCTGGCTGAACTCCTCACGGCTCCCCACACCAGGTGTGCACCCCACAGTCCCCCAGCTCAGTGTGGGCCTCAAAGCTGCCCCTTGGGCTGTGCTTCAGGCCAAGTGCCACAGTCCTGCAGGCAAAGTGGTTTCAAAGCAACCCAAACCTTCGCCTGCCCCTCCCAAAGACCCTTAAGAGGTTCCCAGTCATACTTGACCCTCCACTAATGCTCCTGCAAATCCCCTTTCTGCTCTCTCCCCATTCTCTCCTGCAGCAGCCCAGGAGTTTGTGACCCCTGACTCCCAGCTCTCCCCAGCACCCAGGAACTCTGCCCCTGCCAGATCTTATAAGTCCTCCCTCCCTCCACTGCAGTCTCTCCTTCTTTACTGTCTTGTTCTTCATAATAAGTCCGAGAACCCACTGGAAAGGCCCAGCTCTCCTCAGAGCACACAGCAAGGCGGACACCAAGGAGCAAGGTGAGGTCTCTCTGGCAGGGTGAGGGAGGCGCACACACATCCAGTTTGCCATAGTTGACCACCTTGTCAACTCAACAAGCCCTCACTGTCCCTCCTCTGGGCTCCCCACAGGCAGGGCGAGGGCCCCTCACTCCTCACTCTCCCCAGGGGCCAGCTGGCTGTCCTGTGACCCCTCCCAGAGCGGAGGGCCTGGGCAGCAGCCTGCTCCGCACCCCACTCCCACCCCCAGTGCCCCAAAACCTTCCTTGGGTGGATTCAGCTGAAGTGAACAAAGAGTTCCCAGTACCGTGCAAGCCAAGGGAAGTGTGGGGCAGAGAGGAAATGCCCTGCACGCGGAGGCGGCTGTCAGGCGGAAGGCTTCCCCGTGGTTTCCATGTGGGGGCACCCATGCTGGCCGTGAAGAAGGGTCATTTTCTGACTGAATGTGGAAGTTTTCAACTAGATACTTGGCACCAGCAAGTATCAAAACAAGCAAACTGATCCATTCTCCCCTCTTACCTCATGTGGTAGGGAAATACATTCCTGTCTCTTTTTGGCATGAATCAGGACACAGACAATAGCAAAAATATTATAATAATAAATTGCAGACACATATGTAAGACCCTTTCCTTATGAGGTGGGACAGTTTTTCCTCCCCTCTCCCACACCAGTCCCCCTTGCTGGGATGTGGCCTTCCCAAGGCTGCAGTAACTAAACGAGGCCCTTGATCAAGGCAGCCAAGGAAACACACACCCTTTCGGCATCCTAACACTTGAAGACAGGACAAGAGTAGGCCAGTGCTGGCCAGGCCAGAGAGGCAACTGACCCAGAGTCCCTGCTCCCTGCCTGCTGCTTGAGCCCTGCAGAGAAGATCCAGAGGGGAACGCATGCTTCAGCCCCACACCAGAGACTGGGCTCATGGAGAGAGGGACCCAGGGGCACAGAGGGCCAAACGCTATGGGGCAGGAGAGACACAAAGGGACTCCAAAGGAGAGAGGCATTCATTTCCGGGGGACTATCGGGGCAGGAGTCACACGTGGAGGTGGCCCTGAAATCAAGATCAGAAGACCCACACTGGAAGGTGCTGACTGAACATGAAGGACAGAACTACTTTGTATTCCTGTGTGTGTGTGTGTGTGTGTGTGTGTGTCTGACCTGTCCATGTGTGTGTGCATGTGTGTGTGTGTCTGACCTGCTCCACATTCCTCTGTGTGTATGTGTGTGTGTGTCTGACCTGCTCCGTAACAGAGGCACCACCCTTCTTTCCTCTGGTAAGACTCCACTACTGGGGCACCATTTATACTTATCAGATGCAGCCCATGTGCAGGACCTCTTGACGGATGGTGGTTTGGCTCATCCTCAAAGGGCAGTAGAGGGGCAGGTAGCATTTCCCAGCAGCCGCAACAATATCCCCTCTCCCCAAATCCCCTTCAGCAATGCAGCCTTGACCCTGCTCCCACTGAGAAGTGAGGTCTACTTCACCTCTCTTGGATCTGAGTTGACATACGGCTACTTCAGCCACAGAATGTGGCAGAAGTGACACTGTGTGACTTCCAAGATTGGGTCATGAAAGGCCACCCAGATTTCATGGTATTCTCTGAAACACTCATCTTAGAGCTCTGAGCTACCATGTAAGGAATTCAATTACTGTGAGGCTGCTTAGCTGGAAGGAAGCCAAGCTATGTGGAGAGGCCACACGCAGGGGGTCTCGTTGGCAATCCAGTTACTCCAGCCCAGACAGCAGACATACAAAATGAGTGAATGAGTAAACCAATGAATGAATGAATGAGCCTCCAGGTGACCCAGACCTGCCATCAATCACCCCTCATTTACAGTCTTCCCAACTGACAAGCAGCCCCCTCTGTGCTAGCTGAACTCCAGCCCATGGAATCTGTGAGCATAATTAACTTGTTTTTAGCTATGGAGTGTAGCTGTAATTTGTTACACATTATAACTAACTGGCACAGGTGTAGCATCCAGGGATATGCTACATAAATCAGGAAACTGGAAAGATACCTTGTATTAGAATGCAGAGACCTAAGCTCAAATTTAAGTTTGCTTGGGCCGGTGGCTTAATGTCCCTGAGCCTCAGTTTCCTCATCTGTAATGTGGGGATACCACCACCCTTGTTATGAGGATTTAAGTAGCTGTTAAAATCATCCCCATGAACTCTGAGAGAGATGTGGCCAGTGCAGATGTGAGGACTGTTTTGATTCCACACCCAGTGTTGATCTGTGGGTGATAAAACCTGTTCTGACATTTGTAATGTACTGACCCAGTTTTGTAGGTAATCCCATTCCACGTGTTTCCAGACTAAATGAAGAATCTGGGGCATGGCCCCAATGGCAAAATCAGTGAAATTTATCTTGTATATGTTTTTGCTTTAATTGGTACTTTTTTTAATGCATGGAGAAATTTGCTGTCAAAATACAGAAAAACTGCACAGATAAGCTGAAGAGGCAAACATGATATACACACTGTAATATGATTTTTCTGAAATGGTGACTGAACTTGTGTTGCAATTCAGCAAAGGGGCTACTGCTGTGGAGTCTGGAAACTTTGAAAACAGCACTATGGTTTCAAACTGGGGACAGGCACGTGAACGTCCCAGGCCTTGAATGGACCTGGCAGCATGCCTGGGCTCGCCTTTACTCCTACTGAAGGGGCACCCATCTCGAGGAACTCCAGGCACAGTAGCACCAATGAGCCTGCACAGCCGCCCCCTTTCCCCACCGGTGACAAATGCTAAGGGCAAGTAGGAGACAGGCGATCTGCTGATTTCTGCATGTTATACAGCACAGCTTGGGCATGTGTAGGACTCAGGGAACAGGGCCCTTAAGGATGGGCAGCCTGGTGAGCATCAGGAAAGTGCTCTGAGCACAGACACCACATTCCTGGGTGAGCCCCAAACATTACAATCTGTGGACACCAACAGGTGGGTAGGAGCAGGAAGAAGATGAAGGAGGCCACAGAGGGGCTCACGTGAGCTATCAGAGGACCCAGAGAATCCCCAGGTGAGGCCTGAAAGTCCTGCAATAACAGACGGAGCCAAAAAGGCAGAAACATTGGGGGTGGCTGCAAATATACAGACAGACACACCCAGGAAGCCAGATGGCATGACAACGTCCAGGACTTCATAGGAGATGGCTATTAGTACCTTCCAGGGAGAGCCGGTGGGGGATTGAATAAGATCATTCATTCATTTGTTTACAAAATAGTTACTGAACACCTGCCAAGTACCAGACAGGGAGAAGGGCACATCCATGGCCCAGCCCTTGGAGAATAGGATGATCTTTCATCAGAAATGCAATAGGGCCTGGTTTCCCTCCTCCCTGTGAGACAGCATCCTCATCTCCGGTGACTCGGTCATTCTTCAGGGTATCTGCCCCCAAAGCCAAGAAACATGTAGAAAAATGTGTTTCCTTTAATAAATAAAATAAAATCTCCTTTGCCTCACTCACCCTTGCCTCCAGGCAGATGCTGGTAATACGAAGTCAAGCGGGTTTTGTTGTGTGTGTATGTTTTAATAAACAAGAATCGTTTCCCCAGCCTCATGTTAAACAGATATCTGTTCTTCAGGAGGATTCTATGCTGGCTGTTTTTTGAAAACAAAACTGCCGATTTTAAAGGCCCCTGCTGTCACTCTGAGGATGGGAACAGCGCCTCCCATGCAGGGCTTGTAGAACGGGGTGGGGGGTGAGGTTGTCTGTTCCCCGACCCCATCCCTGGAGCTCCTCAGACCTGTCTGGATGACCCGGACTCACCTCCAACCGATGAGGCCCACAGCGGCTTCCCCAAAGCCATGTCAGCATCCCACGTGACATTGGCCACAGTGGGTCCCTTCCTCAGCCTCCCAGGGCCTCCACTTCTCAGCTGTTCCCTCTAAGACTTGCAAGTGATGGAGCCAGGGCTGCACCCGGCATTTGTTGTGAGTCTTTTTTAACTAGGCAAATAATATCTCAGAGGCAAACATCTATAAAATGAGCTGTTCCACCTCAGTGAAGCTTGTCGCAAATATGAGGGCTTGTTCTTTTCAAAATACTCCAACATCCCGCGGGTATGAAAAAGTAATCCCCTCTCAACTGATTGACTGAGAGGTTTTTGAGCAAGAGCCATAGCAGCCGCGCGCAGAGCACTGCACAAAGGAAGCGCTCCACGCCCTCCTAAGGCCCCACGCAGCACTCTCGCTCACCAAGCGTCAGCAGCTGACTTCAGTCCCAACAGGAGTTCAGACAGGCCGGTGTCCAGGGCCTCGCCGTCCCAGACAGGGCGCCGGCGGGTTATAGGACCTGAGTTAACCTCCTGGGGCAGCCTGAGAGAAGCTCCCTGTCCCAGGGTGCCCCGTGCACTGCAGAGGGCTAGGGACCGCTTCGCGGTAGAGAGGGCATTCAGTCAGCTACGGAGTGCCCACTGGGCGCCTGGCCAAAGCAAGGGCTGGGATAATGAAAAGCTCCTTTGAGGACAGCAAAGCAGCGATCCTGAGGGCAAGGTCTAGACTGCTCGCCAAGTCAGTGACGACGAGAAAGGTATTTATTAGCAACCATGTCGCTGCTGAGGAAAATCACCACCAAATAGAACATGTATTTTCAATTTTAATAGTGATGGAGACTAATCATAAGCAGCTTCAAATCTGAAGTGTATTAAGGATCCAATAAATAACTTTGATTCAAGCAATTATTGAAAATTGCTAAGTGAGTAGAATGAGTCATTCATTAGCACAGTGACACCTGTTGCCTGGCAAGAGCAGGGAGCCCTGGGGCTGGAAAGGGATGTGCGGGTGGAGAAGGCTGGTCACCGCCTCACCTCAGCGCTTCCCTCTGCATGGTGGGCAGGCCGCTCATGCCCAGTGGCACCAATGCAGGGCCTGTCCACTCACTCACTGCCTTCAGTCCTGAGTGTCTATAGCCCGGTTTACTTTACCTTTGCAGTGCGTCTTTAATTCGAGACCTTTGCTGAGTATATTAGTTGGGTGTCCCCAAAAGACCCTGAGACAAGGTTTCAAGTGCTAGTCATTTACCTGGGAGTGACAGGGGCCACCAGCAGGGAAGTGGGAAAAGGAGAGAGAAAGGGGTGACAGCCAGCAAAGGGTGTGCTGATGACCAGTCACCAGAGGGAAGACATGGCAGGCAGAATAACAGCCCCCAAAGACATCCACATCCTAACTACGGAACCCATGACTCTGTTATGCTCCATGGCAAAGATGCATTAAGATCACAGATGGAATTAAGACTGCAGATGGAATTAGGTTGCTCTTCAGCTGATCTTGATGGAGAAATTAGCCTGGATTATTCAGGTGGGACCAATGAGATCAGAGGGGTCCTTATAACGTGGAAGAGGGAGAAGAGTTAGCATCAGAGTAATGTGATGTAAAAAAGACTCAACGGGCCATTGCTGGCTTTGAAGATGGAAAGGGAGCCACAAGCCAAGGAATACAGGAGCCTCTAAAAGCTAGTGTGGATAAAATGAGAGTTCCTGTGGCCAGGATTCTCACCTGGCCCTGGTTGACTAGCTCAGGGCACACGTGTGGGCAATACATTGCTGTTGACACTATATAAAGAACTCCACCCACTGTTCTGGGTGACACGGTGGCAGGGCTGCAAGGCTGCAGGAGAGCAGAGCAGAGGCTGGAGTGGTGGCAGCACTGAGGACAGAGGCCCAGAGGACAGCTGTGCAGGCCCAGAGGCCCAGAGGATGGCTGTGTGGGACGACTGTGTGGGCAGAGAGGCCCAGAGGCAGAGACCGGCTTGCTGCATGCAGACTCTCTCTGAGTGAATGGGATTTTAGTTATTGACCTGCCACCATGGAAATAAAGTTGGGTATAACCCTTTCACCCCAAAAACGTTTTACTGTCATTTTCTTTGGTTACATTCAATCCACAGCGAACTTTCCCAGGGCTGAAACCCATTGGCAAGAAAGCTAGAAAATGCAAGGAAATGGATTCTCCCCTAGTGCTTCCTGAAAGGCCCTGCCAACACCCTGATTTTGACCCAGCAAGACCTGTTTCAGATTTCTGGCCTCAAGAACATGATAGAAATTTGTGTGGTTTTAAGCCATTATGTTTGACATAATTTGTTACAGCAGAAGTAGAAAATACAGATGACTTTAGGAAATCCTTTCTGTGCTGTGTCCATGAGTGTCTTAGTCTGTTCAGGCTATTATAAAAAAAATATTACAGACTGGGCTTATAAATGATGGAAATTTATTTCTCACAGTTCTGATGCCTGGAAAGCCTAAGCCAAGGGGCCAGCAGATTTGGTGTCTGGTGAGCCCCACTTACTCACAGATGGTTCTGCAACCTCACATGGCAGAAGTGGGGAGGGAACTCTCAGGGGTCTCTTCTGTAAAGGCACTAATCCCATTCAAGAATGTTCCACCTTCATGACTTAATCACCTCCCAAAGACCCCACCTCCAAATCCCACTGGGGATTAGATTTCAACATAAGAATTTGGGGAGGACAGAATCAGTCTATGGCAGGCAAGTAAACAGGAGGAGGCAAGATAGCCATTCTTATTCACGTGGCCCTTGAAGCCTGTTTTGGAGATGTGGCCATCCGGGACTCATGGGCAGGATGTAGAAAACTTCCTTAGGCTGGTGGCCAGGCTGAGTTCCTGTCTTGCCAATGGGTTTCAGCCCCGGGCAAGTTCGCTATGGATTCAGTGTGACCAAAGAAATTGACAGCAAAACGTTCTTTGGGGTGAAAAGGTTATACCCAACTTTATTTTCAGGTGGCAAGTCAGTCACTAGAATCCCATTCACTCAGAACGAGTCTGCATGCCGCAAGTCGGTCTCTGCCTCTGGGCCCCTCTGTCCGCACAACCATCCTCTGGGCCTCTGTCCTCGGTGCTGTCACCACTCCAGCCTCTCCTCTACTCCCCCGCAGCCTTGCAGCCCTGCCACCGTGTGGCACCCTGAGCACTAGGCAGAGCTCTTTATATAGTGTCAACAGCAATGTATTGCTCACACATGTGCAGTGAGCTAGCGAACCACGGCCAGGTGAGAATCCTGGCCACAGGAACTCTCATTTTATCCACAGTTCCCCAGTCCAGCTTTCACCAGAGACCATCATGCACTCACCTGGCTCTCAGAAGCGGTGGGACACTCTCTCAGGCAAAATCCCAGGACAGGAACAAACCCAAACCCCATCGGGATGGCCTGACCAAAGGGCCCAGCCTGCACTCAGGATGCAGTGAAGACCACCTGGGCCCAGCAGGACCCACTTGCAAGGAAAGCAGATGGAGGCTGGGGCTCTAGTGGCAATGCTCCCGGCACACACATCAGACGTGTCCCTCCTGGCTGCCTCATCACCCACACCCTCTCAGTTGCTCCTGCCAACTGGCAGCCAAGAGACCCCTGTTACCTAACAGATGAGCCTGTGTCTTAGAGTGGATTCTCTGGAAACAGACTCTGGGATGGGAAGTCCATGAAGAATGTTTCTTGCCAAGTGGTCCCCAGAGATACACATAAAAGGGAGTGAGTGGGGTTGGGCTGGGCCGAGGAAGCAGCTGACAGTGACAGTGGATGACATGGTGGTGACTCCAGGGGAGCTCTGGAGCCACGGAGGCCAGACCTGCACCCCCTTTTCCACCAACCAGTCATTACCTAACGGACTGGGCCACACCTGGCGTAATGCAGTTGCCTGTGGCCAAGGGCAGTCTCCAGGGAAAGATGTAGCTGGAAGATACTTCCAGCATATGGGGAATGGCTGTGAAGGCCCTGAAGATGCGGAGGTCTGTGCAAAGAGGAGAGAACCCATTGGCCAAGGCAGGCGGTGGATGGAGCCTGGCAGGAGGGGGTGTCTCATCACCTCCTGTCCCAGAAGACCAACCCCACAGCCCTCCACACCCCCTAGGATCCCGCAAGGGTGCTCCCTCCCTCATCCTCAGACCCTGGGTGACCTCAGTGAGCCAGCCTGCTCCCCCACAGAGGTGCGAACAGAGACATCTAAGCTGCAGCATCTGGCTTTCAAGCTTTGAAACACACTTCTGAAATGGCTGTGTCCAGGAAGATTAAACATCTCCCTACTGAAGAATCAGAGGGTCTCAAGCATCAGAACAGAGTGGGTGGGCTCACAGATGTAGAAAAGTGGAGTGCCTTTTGTGCACCAGCAAGTGGAATAGAAAAGCCAGAATAAAAATAGGTGATGAAGCTAAGCAGTAAAGTCTGAGTTCCAGAATCTCTACAGCGGCAATGTGAGCATGCAGAGCCCCAGCTGCAGTCAGGGAGGTGAGCAGAATGCCAGGAAGAAATCAAAGGCCTTCATTAACTCACTCACTCATTCATTCATGCAGAGATGATTAATGAGCACCTGCCAAGTGGCAGGCACTTTGCCAGAGCCCAGGTACAAAGAGAACAGGAGAGACCTGCCCCTGCCCCAAGTTGCTGACAGCCTGGTGAGGGAGGCAGACAAACAGGCAGGTGTGAAACATGCTGAGATGGGGAGTCACAGGGGTCAAAGGACTCGGAGTCAGGAAGGTCTTCCTGGAGAAGGCAAAGCCTGAACTGAACCCCCAAGGATGCACAGGAGTGCACTGGGCAATGGGCAGTGGAGAGAAGAGAGTGCGAGTGAGGCGAGTAGGAAGAGAGGCTGAAAGAGGAGTGGAGAGAAGTGAGGCAGGGCCTGGCAGTGTGACCAGATCACACACGGCCACGAAGACCAGGCGGAGCGTGCACTTCACTGGGAGGGCAGTGGGGAGCCATGGAGGGCTCTTGACCCAGGGCGTGACAGGTTCCATCTGTGGACTTGGGTGATGAGAAGCCCCACCAGCCACTGAAGACTCACATGGTAAATGCCTCTGGGTTCATAACCCGCAGCCCTGACACAGACTGGAGAAGGCTGGGCCAGCGCAGGCAGAGGGGAGCTGGAAGGATACAGGCCAGGCCCTGTACTATCTCGTCCCATTTCACAAGTCCAGCCGCCTCTTATGAAGCAGCCTGATTCAAAAAATGTCCTGCTCCACACACACCTGAATCCTTGGGTCCCCCCACAATCCCCTGTCATTCCACTCCTCTGGGCCTCTGCTCTGCTTGCGACGCTCTCTCCCCTGCCCGCTTCACCTGGCTGACCCCTACCCATCCGTAACTACCACCATCACCCCTAAGCTTCACAACTACCACCATCACACCATCACCCCTAAGCTGGCCAGGCGCCTCCTGTCTGAACTTACTCAGGCCCAGCGCTTCCCTTGCACACAGCTCCTGTTGTAGGCACCTGCCTGTATCCCATCTACCTGTATGTCTACCTGTGTGTTAACAGTCAGGCTCCCAAAGGGTAGGTACTTCATCAATGCAGACTCCCCAAAGCACACCAAACCTAGCTCTATCTGGTCCTTGCAGCCCTGAAGCAAGAGGAATCATCAAAGACCATGTTATCCAGACCCCTTTTCCAAGTAGGCAGAGATAGGAAGAGAAGCAGCGACACTGGGCTCCCACAGGGCTGGCCCCTTACAGACACCATCTCTAGTCTTTCTCAAATACCTCCGCCAGACAGGTGTCATCAGGCCAGTTGTGGATGCTCAGAGGGCTAGACACTTGCCAGAGCCACTGAGCTGACCAAGGGCTTCAAATTCGGCCCTTTCCAAGACTCCTCCCTTATCACAGTCCAGCCCAGTTCCCAAAATTCATGGAACGACACGCAACACAGCCATCAGAATGGTCCCCTGTGACCCCTCCAGGAGCCTCTCCGGCATATCATACGTACTTGTCACACGGCCTCCCCAGCAGGCCTGCAGATCTTCCCTCCAATGAGTGTTTCAGGCAGGAAGCAGGAAAGCATCGCCAGGCCCCCACTCTGATGTCCTTGGGGCTCACACACACCACTCCTGGCTGCCAAGCCCCAGGCCCCCCAAGAGAAGCTCAGCCCCCTCACAAAACCTTCCCCAATCCCTCCGGACCTGGGGCTCACAAACTCAGCTCCACAACAAGGTTGCCTTGAGGCAAAGAAAGTGAATCAGAGCAGCAGGTGGCTCTGCACAGTCTGGGACCCCGGAGTGGACCAGCGCCCATGTGACTCAGCTGACCAGGCAGCCCGGGGCAACAGCTCCCCCCGTGAAGAGGGTCTTTTGGTGCCGGGCTCGGCGACCTCTTCGCCCAAGCTGGTTGTGAGCGCTGAGACACTGTCCCTTTTCTAACCTTCTCATCCTGCTGGAAAGCCACCAGGTTATGGGCAGAGAGCAGAGCCACCTTGTCAGCTTAAGGAGGCTGATCAAGAACAGACGAGAGTATGAAGAAGACTGACAGTGACCCATGTCTTTCAAATTAGCTACTGATGGGGAAGCAAAATCTGGTGACAGTACATTCGAGGGAGAGCCTTGAATCTTTGCATTTAAACCCCAGAGGTCACAAAGCATGGTGTGTTTTTACAGAAATCACGTTACAGGCCTGACCTTTCTGAAAGGAAGGATTGGGGAAATGAGGACAGTCTGGTCCGTGAAGGACCATCAGATGCAAGAGCCATCGCGTCGTGACTTGAACATCATCTTCCCTTGTTCTCATTTATATCTTATAATGATCATTGAATGTTTTCTTGTAGGTCACCTCAAACCCTTTGGGGAATAAAGCAAAGTAAAACTGAACCAATGTGTTGCCTCGGAGCACAGGAGGGATAGCATTCCAGTGGCAGACGGGAGCACTTAGGTCATCGGAGGGGGCTTTGCAGGGAAATGCCAACCCCCACGACAGCAGCTCCAATCTTGATGCAGATGAACTTGCTTAATGCCTACCAGACACTTTCCCACGTTAAATCCGTCACCTGGCACGAAACCCAGGTGATCCTGGGCCCCTGGGTCCACGGTAGGGCCTGGACTGTGGGTTCTGTGGGATCTCAGAGCAGGACAGAGTGGGAAAGCCTCGGGACTTCACGGAGATGGAAAAGCCTGGGGTGTCTCAGAGAGGGAAGAGGAAAGCCAGCATCCCAGAAAGGAGGAGCAGCAGCACCCCCAAAGCCTCAGGGGGCAGAATGGGGAGGGCATGGGGGAGAGTACAGCCGGCCTGGCTTGGAGGACAGGCTGACAGCTGCCCAGGGGAAGGGGGAAAGCTGGCTGTCCTGCCTGGAGGGTGAAAACTAAGCAAATAGACCAACAAGATTAACTCACATAGGCAGACAACTCAAAGCAATGTGTGTGTGACCTGAATGCTACGTAAATACTGGCAGCAGATGAACACAATTCTTTGATTGATCTAAGTGACACAGATTCTGGAATTTCTGACTTTTACTTGTGTTTAAAGAAGTAAAATTCAGCCTCTGCCAGAGAGGGAGACACTGCTGGTTTCAGCAAAGATGCAAGTACCCAGGACGCCCTCGGCAAAAAACTCTAGAAGGAAGTAAGGAGAGGATGAGAGGCTGGAGGAAGGGGAAGCTCATTAATATTGCCCAGGTGCACCTCTCTTGGCTGCAAGTTGGGACAATGACTGTAATTCTCATAAGCTGGTGCCCCTGGCTCCCTGAGGAGACTGAGACTATTCTCACTGGGGTGTTAATGTTGAACGACAGCAGAAAATGGACCTTCCAGGCTAGGACCCCCCAAGGCTACCACTGCCGGTATCTTACTATGAACACTTGTGATTCTGAATTAAATCTTGGAAGAAGGGAAATTGGAGTGGCAGGACAGGGGCAAGAAGCCTTGCTAACCCCAAGGAAACACAGTATAGAGCCCTGGCTCTGGGGACCAGGGAGTGGGGTGCACCTCCTCCCACGGTCCATGGGCTGTGCCCTCTGGGTCCCCTGGCCCCTCCAGGACCATTCCTCAGGCATCCCATTTCCTGAGGACATGCTCCCCTAGGCTGTGGCTGGGACTCTACGGCCCCAATCCACCCCCAATCCACTGCTATAAACTGAAATGTCTAACAGTGCACAATTATCAAGCACCTACTGTGTGCTGGCCCCGTGCTAAATACTTTTCATGTATTATCTCATTTGCTCCTCATAGCAACCCTCCTGAGAAGGTATATTAGCCTATTTTACAGATGGGGAAACTGAGGATCAGAGGTCCCAAGTCGCACTGCCGAAGAGTCAGAGGCAGAATCTCCACCTATGCTCTTGACCCCACTACAGTCCTTCTTATACAAGCGTCAAGATTTTTGCCATATTCATGCACCACCTATACTATTGTTTACTTTTTTCTTTAACTCCCTTTATTTTTAACTTACATAAACATTAAAGGAAACAGTGTATCACTATGGTATGTATAAAAAGAGTGTCACTTATCAAGAGTAAGCAGGGAAGCAACAGTGAGTGTGGGCTGCCACTGGAGGCTGGTCCTGCTGAAAGCACCTGGCTCAGCCCATGTGCTGTCATTCAAAAGGGAATTAGCAAAAGCCAGTGGGCTTTCTGGCACCAAACTGCCTCCTTCAACCAAGACAGGATTGATGGAAATCTTGAAGAGATCCTTTCTTACCCTGAAACTCAGAGCCATAATCATTGTGTCTGGGCCCCTGATGGCACCCCCCTGTGACCCACCCTCTCTCAGTGATATCTGGCATACCCTCTGGGAAGCACTGTCCCCTCATATCCTAGAACCCACCCATTCCCAGGGCTCCAAAGCCCACCTTTACTCTGGGGGCCTCTAATATGCAGTCCACAGCCCAGGCCCCTATGGCCATCTTCTCATGGGCAGATTCTCCTCCCAGGGACCACCCAAGGCCCGAGCCCATGGCCAGTGAATACCTACACATACGTGAGCCCCCACACCCCTGGGCTGTACCGTCAGCCCAAACTGGAAACAGGAAGTCACTTCCACCTCGTTCCTTACCCTCCTCATACACGTTCCCTGCGAAGTGCCTGGCTGTGAGCTGGCTGGAGACGGATCAGGCACACCCACCGTCCCTGCTCCGGTATTCTCCGTTCAGTGACAGACCGGTAATAGCAGTGCACCAGTTAGACAGCTCTACCTGGGCCAGGGGCTTAGACAAGGCAGACAGGGGGATCCCCATTTAGCTTGCTGAGTACAGGGTGGGCGGAGGCCCACAGAGGAGGTGATGCTTGCTCGGCGATTAAGAAAGCCTCTCTCTCCCATTGCATATGTGATTCTCAAAACAGGGCTGTGGCTGTGGATAACTGAGGGATGCCTGGCCCCATTTTACAGATGGGGAAATGGAGACCCAGCAGGTTTACGTAACACGTCGCACTGGATGACTGAAACTTAATCACCATCTTTCCCCCATACGGCCAATGCCCGCAGCACCAAGCACAGCTCCCTCCAGATCAGAGGTGCTTACAGTGGGACGGTGGCGTGAGAGCAGGAGGAGGAAGAGGAGGAAGCAACAGAACACAGTCCTCGGCTTGCTTCTCGCTGGGGAGAACCAAGCCCAGGGAGCGGAGCAGTCGTAAGCCAAGCTTCTCTGGAAGGTTCTCTGGAACAGGTCATTTTGAAGTTGGGTGCGTGCCACCCAAAACTAACTGTGCTTTATATATTTGAAAGGGAGGCAGGTTGGTGAGGTGGGACCTGGACATAACGTAGAGACTGGAGCTTTTCAAATACTGTCCACCTCAGACAGACCAGTCAGCAGCCACGCTGACTCCATCCCGACCCAGATGTCAGAGTCTCGAATGGCAAAGCCACTGACGCAAAATGTCTCGGGCTTTTCTTGCAGGAGGGCAGCCTTCTGCCGAGAGCCTTGGCTCCCTCTAGTGGCCATCTGGAGCAGCAGCGCCCACCGGGGACGTCGCTCCGAGAACCGAAGCCCCTGGCAGGGAAGCCGACCAAGCCCAACCTAGTCCTCGCTGGTGGGCCCAGCCCCAGCCTGAGTCTCCCCACACTGGGGGCCATGCTGGGGGCAGGGTGTGAAAAGCGGCCAGGATGCCCACAGAAGCTTCATCAGCTCAGCACCTGAATGTCTGTGAAGGTTCTCTCCCTCCAAAGGACTTTCCTAACTCATGTTTTAAATACTATCTTTGACCTAGAAATTACTAACACTACTATTGACACCATGCTGGCTTTACAAGTGCCCCTAAGAGCTTTTTCTCCAGTTTCCATATCTAAATAGTTGATAGTTTTTAACAGCTATTGTTGAGCCAATGGCAGCCACTTATTATGGCACTTATCAGAGTTTTCTGCCTCCTTTTGTTCTGAAGGTAAGGGAGAAAGTTTTCTGGTTTTCAGTAATAACAGGGTTTTATGGGCAATCTCAGTTCTATCGCTGGGCCTGCATCTCCCACCACCTAGCCAGGAGGGGAGGGAACTGCAGTCATGACCCCACACAGAAGAACTTGCCCGCCTCTGAGCCAGACCTGCTCCACCCTCCCCAGCTGCGGGAGCCCCAGGGGGCAGCCCATTGCGGGGGAAGTCCTGGTGGCTTGTGCAGGCTTAGCCTGGGAGGGGCAGAGAGGGCATCTCCTGGCAGTGGAGCGGGATGAATGACCCATAAAACACCTCCCTGGGGAGAAACTGACCTTGGAATTTCAGTTCCTTAACTGCCTAGTGGGCACAGCCCAGAAAACCTGCCAGAGGGCGATGTTTGTTTAACTAGAGCAGCAATAGGAAGGCCTTTGCCAAAAGAGGTGCAACGAACTCTTGCCAAGGCCCCACTGGGGGCTGCTGTGGCTTGAGGAGGGGGGGCTGCAAAAGCACGAGGGGTGGGTTTCCTGAGAAACAGCTCCCACGTCTGTGCCCTGCACTAGCAGCACAATTCCATGACAGCAGCTGCTAATAACCCCTTTCAGAGATGAGGAGACTGAGGCTTAGAGGGATAAAGGGGTCTGTCTGAAGGCAGAGCCTTCCTGTTGCTGCTCTAGTTAAACAAACATCACCCTCTGGCAGGTTTTCTGGGCTATGCCCACTAGGCAGTTAAGCTGAAATTTCAAAGTCAGTTTCTCCCCAAGGAGGTGTTTTTCATGGGTCATTCATGCCGCTCCACTGCCAGGAGCTGTGTGTGTGACTACATAAAACTGCCAGGTGCCAAATGGGCCACACACACTCTTCTGCACCTCCAGGTTCTCTGACCTCCCCTGCTTCATGCCTCTGCACCCAGACATACCACTGGCTCATCCCAAAGCCCCTTTAGGGCCAACACGTGGCCACACCTGCCCTCAATCAGATACCCTGGGTTCCAATTGTTCCATCAAAAGGCCTTGCTTCTCTCCATTACACTCACCAATTTGCCCTTTTTGGATGGTGACCGTGTTGTGTGATTGTGACTCTAACTGTATTTATGCATCATGGACAATCTCTCAGCAGAGTGAGAGATGAGTGGGTGAGAGATGAGATGTTCCCTCTACTCCCATGCCCTCTGTCCTGGGTCAGACCTTACCACCTCTCGCCCTCCCGGGTGCAGGAGGAGTGTCCCTGAGGCCCATGTTAAAGCAGGCCACCCCACCCACCCTCTAACACCTGCTAGAGATGGGCTCCCAGAACTTAATCCTATGCCTTCTTCACCTTTAAATCCTCCCAAAGCTCCCCATGGCTTTCAGGGCAAAACCCAAGTGGCTGGCACTAAAAGAATTTGTGTTGAGTGAGTGAATTCCTACACATCAAGAATAAAAGGACAACCAGCCCAGTTTTTAGGTAGGCAAATGACTGGAACAGGCACATCCCAAAAGCCCCAGCCCTGCGCTGGTCCCCGCCTGGTGTGGGGAGGGCCGGTGCCAAGGAAGCGATGCAGGTGCCACTGAGAGCTGCCAGGAATTTGAAGACTGCATCTTCATCTGAGCTGCACAGTAACTATGGGTGACTCACCTGACCTTTCCCTGTTTCTCAGTTTCTTCATCAGCAAAACAGACTAAATAGCAACACACGGCCGATCTCTCGCATCCTGCCAGAAGCCGAGACAATACAAGGCCCTTATGACAGTCACTGCTCTTTGATCCAGTGTTTGGGTTGTTGTCATGGGTTGAGGCATTCTAAGGAGCTTGGTGCCACATGCTCACATTAAATTATACTTTCAAGATGAGTAAAACATGGGTGGATGGATGAAGAGGAAAGGCAATCTGTTCCAGTCAAGAGAAAATAATCTGGGGAGACGTTGGCAGTGGGAGGGAGGGCAAAGGAAATAACCTCTTCTGAGTATCTGCTGTATACTCAACATACTACATTCTCTTATTTCACACTCCCAACTGTTGTTATATCATCTATAATCAAAGGTGAGGGGGCTTCAGCCAATTTCTGCTCACCAATGACACCTTTAAGAAAAAGGAATAAACCAGCTACAAACTGGGGGAAAAATTTTCATATCCAGAATATATAAAGAACTCCTACACATCAAGAAAAAAAGGACAACCAAGTCCACTTTCTAAGTGGGCAAATGACTGGAACAAGGCACATCACAAAAGAAAATATAGGAATGGCCAATATGCAAGTGAAAAATAATCTCAGGGTCATTAGTCATCACAGAAATGTAAATTAAAGCCAACATGAGATACCACTACTCAGCCACCAGCGTGACTAACGTTTAAAAAGCCAACATCACCAAAAGTTAGCAAGAATGTAGAGCAATTAGGATGCCCTAACCTTTCAAGTGAGAATATAAAATGGCACAGCCACTTTAGAAAAAGTCTGGCAGTTTTAACAGTAAATATAGACCTACTGGTAACCCAACAATTCCACCCCAAGTATCTACCCAAGAGAAACGAAGATACAGATACACACAAAGCTTTGTACATGAATGTTCATAGCCCAAAACCAGAAATAACCCCAAATGTCCATCAGTAAGTGAACGGATGAACAAATCATGGTGTTTATCTATACAACAGAATCCTACTCAGCAATAAAAGTAATGAACTATTGATATGTGCAACAATATGAATACATCTCAAAAACACTGAGCTGAAACTTTATATAAAAAATATATATAGTATGTATGAGGAGTATATACTGTATAATTCCATTCCTACAAAATCCAAGAACAAAGTTTACCTATGGTGACAGCAATCAGAACAGTGGGTGCCTCCACACTGTGAGCAGAGACTGATAGAGAAGAGGTGTGAAGAATGGCAGAGGTGTTCACCTCGTTTAGAGTGTTGGCTGCATGGTGAATACATGTTAACAATCATTGAACTGAACACCTAAGATCTGTGCATTTTGTTGTACTGTAATTATCCCCCAATTAAAAATGTTTTAAAGATTGTGTAGTCAGACCATCAAGGTTCAAATCTCAACTCCAGCTTTAGAACCCAGGTTAATCTCTGAGACTCTGTTTCCTTGTCCATAAAACGGGGATGATAATAGCTCCTACCTGGGTGCATCACAGCTACTGAGATAATTAATGTGTGTGAAGTTTGCCTCCATGCCCTGAGACTTGGGAAAGCATGCAGTACATATGAATTGAGTAAAAGTAGCTTGGCAAGGTCCTGCGGTGAAGCACATGGAGTAAGGGACAGGTAAGGGTGACCCCAAGGGTCTTGTGCAGACAGGCGCTGGGAGGAGGACAGTGAAGAAGCCAGGTAGATGTGCCACCAGCCCACTCACTGCCCCAGGAGGATGACGTGAGGCCAGCAACCTTGGGGGAAAACCACATGGCGCTGTAAGCCCCATGTGCCCCATGGCCCCAGACATAAACAGAGGCTGATGCTGTGGTCTATGAGTCATGACTTCCGGGTTGCTGGCGCTAGAAGGAGGAAATGGATAGGTGCTGCTCAGCGATTGGCTGTGGGGGTTCTCAGTAGGGACAGCAGGCAGCCCGGCCCTGAAAATGAACTAGGCCAGACTTAGAAAGCAGATGGAGTGCTGTATGGGGAAACTGAGGCATGAGCACAGGCCATGGATCAGGGTCAGCCCTGAGGCTGTGAGTGTGACTGAGCCTGGCCCCACCCACCAAATATGCAGGGACACCATCTTCGACTCTGGGTCCCTTACAGACCCTGAGAGCACCCGGGTCCCGCTGAGGCTGACAGGCTCACCCCTCTGCAGAGCCGCGAGGACCGAGTCAGGCCCGTGGGCCTGGCTTGTCCCCATCAAGTCCCATCACAAAGGATGCTAATTAATTTGTGATCCCTGGCAGGGAGTCTGCAGCATCCTGCCTCTGCCAACCTAATGCTCATCTAGCTCTTAAAGGCACTCATGGCCCCAGGTGATCCGGACACAGGCACCCACAGCTGGGGGAATACCAGTGACTACCAAAAAAAAGGATTAAAAATCAGGGCTGCTCTGATGACAAGGTTACTCAAGCCCCTGTCAAGTTGCCCTGTACTTCACAAACATTACCCCCAATATTCCCAATGACCCTAGCAGTATCATTAGCATCATTTTGCAAACCAAGAAACTAAAGTTCAGAGAAGTTAATGAATTTGTCTGCTGCCCCACAGCCAGCTAGTAACAGACCTAAGATATGAATGCAAGGATGTCTTACTGCAAAGCCCATGTTCTTACAGAGCAGTACACCTCCTGAGGGGTCCCTTGCCCCACTGCAGTGTGGGGGACTGCAGTCTCCCCACATGTAGGTGAGGCTGAGCAGGGCCCCTCAGCCCCAGCTCCCAGGAACACAGCCTGGTTTATGATCCACATCAATGGCTGGCCTGGCCCCAGGCGCCATATGGTGAGAGCCCATTTCCTAAAGACAGAGACTTGGGTAACACCACTGAGAAGAAAGGTAACACTTCTTATTTGATTACCCAAGGCCACAAGGCCTCTGCCCTGCAGGAAAATGGCAGGTTCTCCTGAAGGTCTGAAAATCAGTGTGCTCTGCACCATGGTCTGTGCAGCTATGAGTAGTTGAGCACCGACTGTGCACTGGTCACCTACTATGTGCCAGGCACCATGGAAGACACATAGCAAGAAAAAAACAGATGTGGAGATGGACAGATAAAAGAGGACAGGCTGTGAAAGGTGCTCAGGATTCCAGACAAACTGCACAGGGAGCGCAAAGGAAGATGGGGCTTCTTCCCGCTCAGGGGGCTGGCAGCTATTACAGGAGGCTTTGTGGAGGAGGCGCATTTCAGTTGGACCTGGAGAAGCCGTGTGCCGAGCATGTGTGGAGTTGAGGGAGGAGGTGCTCAGATAGAGGAAACAGCAGGAGCAAATGGGCAGAAAAGATGGATTTATTCAAGATAAGTGTGGAGTGATTCATTCACACACTTGACAATCTATCCAGGAAGCCAAGGGCACATGTCTGGAAAATGGCCGAAGGAGAGGTGAACACCAAGCCTTCCGAGATCTGACCCCAGACAACGGGGAGGTACGGACGGGTGTAGAAGTCACATATGCGAACAGGGCGAGTGGTTAGAGGAGCTGGTAGTGGGCGGAGGGCACGGGTGCGGTACGGGTGGTGCGGAGCTCTATCGGCGCTGGGTCCCATCTGCCCCGAGCACCCCCTTCTCTCGCCACTGGATCTACTAGACCGCAAGGCAGCGAGGCAGGCTACCCAGGCCACAGCCCTGCAGCCTGCCCCAGGTTTTACATTTTCAGTTCTTAATTCCTGTAAATCACCACTTCTTTCCCTCTCCACTCACTTTACCTGGTCTCTCTGACACTCTGTTCATCAGAAAGAAAAATGATCTGCAAACAGAATAGCACAGTAGTGTGTCATTGAGCATTAGGAGAATGAAACTGACTCAAAAAGAGAAGCTTATTCCCAGCAGATGGGGTCCCAGCACACACAGGCCATTTGCAGGACCTTGTCCTCTCCTGGGAAAAGGGGCCCCACCCCGAGCGGGCGATGCCCACCAGATTGGAGGCCCAGAGAGCAGGAGCAGGTGTGGGGGTTGCCCCCCGGGGACACTGCCAGTGGCCTGTGACTTGGGGGTGGGGGGCAGGTGTCATGGGGAGGCTGGGCTCTCGTACTCACTCAGGCAGCCTGGCTCCTCCTCCCCCAGCCCCTCGAGCCTAGTGAGCAGCAGAATCACCCGGACGGCTTGTGGACAGAGCAGAGTCCCGGGGCCCCAGACCTACTGTATCCAGATCTGTAGTGAAGCCCAAGAATCTCTGTCTTTAAAAAGTTCTTCCAGTTCATCCTAAATGCCCATCCAGGTGTGGGAAGCACACTCCAGCCCTGCCCTTCCAGTTAAAGGGACTTGCCTCCCTCCCCCTGGGCCACTTCCAGGGCCCCTGGGAGCCCCTCACTACAGCCGCTGGTGCCTTCTGCTGCAGATCCTGCTCTGGCTATGAGATCTTGAGCCCCGCCCCCCAAGGCTGGGGCAACCCCACATAGGTTTCTGGGTGCGGTACCTCTGACACCCAGGGCATTCTCACTGAGTTCATGGCCTGTTGTTCAAGCCTCTTCTTTCACATTTGGGGGTAAGGGGGCTGGGTTAGGGAGCCCCTGAGCCCCAAGATCCCTAGCTTCCTCAGGTGCCCCACAAAACCCAACTCTCAAAGGTCCAGCCACCTCTTCCTTGCCCCCAAATCCTCTAAGAGCTGCACCAAAAGCACTAGGCCCTTCCCAGTCTGGGGGGTCTCCTCCCAGGCTGCCTCAGCCTGCTCCACTCCCACCTGCCACAACATGCTTCCCTCTACCTCCTCCTCCTCCCTGCCCATCGGGGGAGGGGATGCTGAAACTGGGCAACCTTTGCTTATTAACTCGCTCTTTGCATGCACATCTTTAGATTTACTTCTTTTATTAGGGATTTTTTTTTTTATTAATGAAGCTCTTCTCAGCCTACTAGTTTCAAATGAGCGGCTTAAAATTCAATGCCATTTAATAGTCTTAACACAATAAATAATAATGAAACAAGGACTCTCATTTGTTGAAGGTCTGCCATGTGCCAGACCCTGTAACAGCAGCTTTCTGCACAGGAGTAGTTATTCCAAGCTGCACACTGGGATCACCTGGCAGGGTGGTTCTTTTTCTTTTTAATGTCAGTACCCACACACCTCACTCCCCAGAAATTCTGATGAATTCAGCCCAGGTGGGTCTCAGGGTGTACCAAGGCATTGGTACTTGTTTTATCAGCCTCATGAGTCTACAGATACAACCAGGGTTGAGAACCACGGACTTGATTCTGGCCGGGGCCCTTCGAGGGGGTGTTAGTGGTGTCTCCACTGTGCATGTGGCAAAGCTGAGGCCTTAGGAAGCAATGTGCGGTGGAAGGAGGAAGGCGGAGCCAGGAGTTCCCCTGGACTGGGTACCTGGCCTGGAGATAGGGGATGCAGGAACAGAAGGGAGCTCTGCCCCCACTTTGGCACTATATATGCAGATCCTGCCAGGGGTGAGGATGCAGTGCAGCCTTGGACCACTCACAGCAAGGCACCAGTAGGTGGTCACAGGTAGAGGAAACAGGCCCCGGCCAGTAACAGAGGGGGAAGGCCAGGCAGGTGTCCCTGATGACGATGGGTCAACCTCCCCACGGCACCGACTGGAAGTCCCCCCCAGACAAAGACCACGGCGGGTTCTCCTTCCCCAGGGCCAGGCTACAGCAGGAGATCACAGCTGGTGGGGTGGGGCTGTCCAGGCTGAGGAAGAAAGTAAGAACAAATTTCAGATAAGACCAAATTTTGCAATTAAAAAAAAAACAGCAGCCCCACATATAAAATAACACATGGGGGTGGGGGAGGGGAGTAGTTCTCCTGGCCCCAAATCAACCTGCTTCATTTCCCGCAACTGCAGCAGAGGAAATACGGGGATACATAATTAGCAGCCGTTATTACATTAGCGTGTGTGATACATGCTGATGAGATGCCTGGCTCTGTGAGAAGTGTCAGACCAGGAAGGCAGTGGGAAAACGGTGGAGTGGGCAGAGGACCCCCTGAGCCGCTGGACCTCTCAGAGTGGCCAGGACATCCCCCACCCACCCACCCACCTCCCTCCAGCTCCTGCTCTGGGGGTTGGCCTTCCTCTCCTGTAGGATGAGGTGTCCTGCTGCCCCTTCAGCCTGTCGGACCCAACATCTGCCTCCCCAGAGAGCATCATTCCAGGGCCAGCAATGATATTTAATATTCCCCATCCGGCTCTCAGAAGACATTCTGCGTGCTAATAAATTCAGGACACTCTGGGATTCTGAGCAGCCGGTTATTTCAAAGCAGCATTTTGCACAGTCCAGTGGGCAAAACCTGCCCAGAACTGAGACCAGACACATCTCAGCTATCAGAGCAGCCTTTCCCGGTCTGCTGGGGCTGGAGTGAGTTGTTCCCCAAAGCTATGACCCCACCAGTTTCTAGAGTTGAGCCTTGGAGGTTGGGGGAGGGATACTGGGTCATCCACAGTGCTGGAAAAATGCAGATTCCAAGGTCCAGCCCTGCCGAATCACCTGAGAGGGCCTGAGCATCTGTATTTTTAACAAGTTCCCCCAGATGATTCTGACTCACCTAGAAGTTTGGGAATCCCTAATATGAGGACACTGTCACCAATAAAAACAGCCAGATGCTCACAGGACACATTCAGAGGCCCTGGGGCCAAGCTCTTGCAATGTGCCAGATCCTTTACATGCACAATCTCATGTACGCACTACAACTGGGAGGTGGGAGTTGGGGGGGCCTTTATTACCATTTTACAGATTAGGAAACCAAGGGTCACAAAGGTTCAGTTCTCAGCTCAAAGGTGTCACTTCCTCCCAGAGGCCATGACTACCCAGGTTAGCACAGGCCCCAGTCACTCCATCACAGCCCTTGAAATGGTTCAAAATTCTTTCATTTAGTGTGTGTTTGTGCCCACAGTGAGCCTGACAATCCTGTTTGTCACTACGACTCCAGCACCCAGCACTGAGCCTGGCACCCAGTCAATATGCCCTGAATGATGGAGGTGACAAGTCCAGGGTTCACACTCAGGCTTGGTAACTCCAAAAGCATCTTGGGACCAAATGGTCTCATCCATAGACAAGGCCATGGATTGGGTGGGGGTGAGGCAGGCAGCTGGACCCTACTTTGAACCAGGCACATGTCAGCAGGCATTGCCTCCACCTTCCTGGCACTTCCAGCCGAGAAGCAGACTTAGCAGTGGAAGGCCTGTTATACAGACAAGGAGGCTGACACCAGGAAGTAAGTGATGGACCCAGGGCTTCTCAGCCCATAAACACCAGGCATGTCCCCCACACACTGTCTTGCTCTCTCCTTTGGGGGTGAATTTTCCACAGGGTTCTGGGGGCTGAAACCCAAGTTGGGCCAAAGTCAGCCAACACCCAGCCTTCCAGGGTTCTGGAAGCCTCTGCTGAGCCAGGTGGGGCCGGAGAAGAATGTGGGCAAACAGCCCAGTCACATCCAACGGCCAAAGACAATTGCAGTTGAGCCTCTTTCTCAAAGAGCCTAATATTTATGCTGCATGTTAAGCAGCTGCGGCAGCTGGTCCACAGCGAGCGAGGCCTTCAAACCCGCCCCACTGGCGCCTGCTTGCACCCAGAAAATGGACTTTGAACAGGCAGCAAATGAACATGTCAAGCCCAATCATTCCACAGCCAGAGACCAGGCCTGCTGGGGGTTGGGGGACAGCAGAGGGACCATGCCCTAATGGCACAGCTGTCCCCAATAGCACCAGACTCCTCCCTGTGCATGGTAATCTGCTGAGCCCACAGATCCTTCAGTCCAGTCCCCTTACATCTCGGGCCTGAGCAGAGGCCACAGCAGAGCAGAGGGGGCAGCTGTCGGGGGAGCTATGGAATGACATAGGACAGGGGCAGAGGACAGCTCTGAAGGGGGCAGCACGGAACAAGGCCTAACACAGGCGTACACAGGCAAGCTTGTACCCCAGAGCCAGAGAGTGGCTCTCCTCCCCACTCAGACTCCAGGAGAGTAGGCACCTCCGTTTTCTATTCCTCTCAAAGGGAAAAGTCCCTGCTTCAGAGAAAACCATCAGAGGTCTTAATGCCAGTTTACAGACCCAAACCCTCCCGAGAGGCTCCCCTCACAGGGCCCCACTTGGTAAGATCAGCATCAGTCTCTGAGGGGTGACAGGGACTCACCCCCACCACACCCCCACTCCTGCCCTCAGGACCCTGACATCCCCTGCAGACTCCCCCCACCTCCCGCCACTCCCACCCACAGCCCTGACCACAGTGGCCCCAGCATGGGCTGCCTCTGCTCAGACCAGGGGCTTCAGGAAGGCAGGGAAGAGGATTTGCCCCTGCATCCCTGGCCCGGCCCAAGCCAGCCAAGTCTCTGCTACACGGAGGTGGGATGGGCACTGAGTGCATGGAAGGATGGGGCTGGGTGATCTCCCCTCGCTGAGCAGTTTGATGCCACACTGACCCTGAGAGGAAGTCCTCAGCAAGCTTCTCTATCTGGAAAACTGAGGGCAGGGGCATCAGGGCATCTCTGAAGTCACAGAGCACACACAGCACACCAGGACACTCAGGACACCAGGAGCCTGTGGCGCACCAGGCCTCGAAGCCCGGTGTCCTTCCTCCTAGCTCAGGGCTCTTCCCACCAAACGGTACAGCCTTAGCTCGCCAGTGCTCATTTCAGCATTTTGTACTCAAGATCTTGGCAGAGAACAGTTTTCATCCCTTCCATGCACAGGCCTAGTGCCTTTCTACACTAACCCTAAGAAACCAGACCTGTTTACAGCTTACCCCTTGCCTGCTCAGATCCCACCGTGACTACCCACCGCCCTGCCCTCCTTGTTGCCCCTTTCACAAAACCTCAATCTACACCCACAGACCTCAGCCGATGCCATTCCACCACCAGGTATCACCTGGCTGAGTGGACACTGGGCACATCCAGATCTCCTGCCAGATGGCCACCGAGTGGTCCCTCTGAGACCTCATTCGGGGACAACAGCCCTCGCTGGACTGCCTGGAGAGGTGGCCTGACCTTCAGCTCCATTCTGAAGGACAGAGGAGGCCCCATGGTAGGAACAGGGTCAGGCACGAAGCAGGCTCTGGAGCAGACGGGCCCTCGGGGTGTGCCTGGCACATTTCAGCACAGATGGGAAGGCCATGCCTGCAGGGTCTGTCAGTTTCAGGGGGAATATGCTCCAAATCAGGATTTAAAATGGAAGTACAGTTCTCCAAAGAGACAGAGGCTTCGTAGAGAGAGGTCAGGACTGCAGGGAAGAGGGTGGTGCTGGAGTCCCCTGAAGTGAAGCCAACTGTCTCCTTTAAAGATCAGGAAACTGAGGAGAGAAGGGCCTTGCCCAAGGTCACACAGTAACCTAGTGGCCCTGCCAGAAGTATTCATACAGCTTCCCATCGACCTGCTCTGAATACAGAGCCTGAGCTTCTACTGCCCACACGTGGCCCACAGGGGGCCAGCTGCAACCCACTCTTGCTCTCCTGGGCCACCAAGCTACTAATAGGTTTTAAGGTCAGTTCTTTCATATTTTGTTTTAATTGAGGTACAACTAACATGTAACATTATATTAGTTTCAGATATACATCGTAATTTCATATTTGCATCTATTTTGAAATGCTCACCAAAGTAAGTTAACACCTGTCACCATACATTGTTACAAAGTTTTTTCTTCTGATGAGAACTTTTAAGATCTACTCTCTTAGCCATTTCAAATACGCAATACAGCATTATTAACAACAGTCACCATGCTGTACATGACATCCCCAGGACTGACATATTGTAGCTGGAAATTTGTACCTTCCGACCACCCTCCCTTCTGTCCACCCTGCCTATGGCACCCACCAATCTGTTCTCTGTATCTGTGCATTTGGGTTTTGTTTATTTTTGAGATTCCACATATAAGTGTGATCATAGTGGACTTATCTCACTCTGTCTGGCTTCTTTCACTTAGCATAGTACCTTCTAGGTCCATTCATGCTGTCACAAATGGCGTATGTCCTTCTTTTTCTTTTATCTTTAATGAGGAAAGAAACTGACAGGATGGGTTGAACAACAGAACTGAGCAGGAGGTTCGAAAAAAGGACAGACAGCACTCTGCCTCACAGCCAGATCCAGTCGCCTGAGACCTCAGTGGATGCCCACTCCAGTCCTAAGAGACACCAGGCAGCATGTTTTTGAAAATCTTGCAGAGGAGAAAACCAGTGCTGCCTGAATAAGGGTGCCTGATTCAGCAAATAAAAATACAGGCGATCCTGTTAACACCTGATTTCAGACAAACAATGAATAATTCTTATGACTGTTATTTGTTTCCTGGGGCTGCTGTAACAAAGTAGCACAGACCCCATGGCTTTACTTATTTTCACAGTTCTGGAGGCTGGAAGTCTGAAATCAAGGTGTCAACAGGGCCACGCTCCCTCTGAAGCCCCAAGGGACAATCTGTTCCATGCCTTTCTCTTGGCTTCTGGTGTTGCCGTCAGCCCTTGGCTTGTAGACACATCACTCCAACCTGTCTCCATTGGCAGGTGACCTCTCCCTGTGTCTCTGTGTCTGCACTTGGCATCTTCCCTCTCTGTCCCTTTCCATCTTCTGGTAAGTACATCAGTCATGCTGGGTTTAGGGCCCATCCTACTTCATTATGACCTCCTCTCAGCTCGATTACATCTGCACAGATCCTATTTCCAAATTAGGTGACATTCATAGGAATCAGGGGTTAGGACTGGAGCACCTTCTTGGGAGACAAATTCAAGCCACAACAAGTTGGTCCCAAATACAGCATGAGGCATACGTATTTCTGGATTAACCCCTTTTGTTATGGGCTGCCATAACAAAATTCCAGAGATTTGGTAGCTAAGATAACAAACATTTACTTCTCATAGATCTGGAGGCTGGGAAGGCCAAGGCACCGGCAGACTCAGGGGCTCGTGACAGCCTGCTCCCCGGTTTATAGACAGTTCTTCTCTCTGAGCCCTCACACGGAGGAAGTGGCAAGGAAGCTCTCTGGGGTCCCTTTTGTAAGAGCATTCATGCAGGCTCCACCCTCATGGCCTAATCACCCCCCAAAGGCCCCACCTCCTAATACTACGGCAATGATGATTAGGTTTCAATATACAAATTTGGGGTGACACAAACATTCAGTCTATTGTAATAACTAAACACGTATTTGTTATTTACCTGAAATTCAAATATAACAAAGCATCCTGTATATTTAAACTGACAACCCTGAATCATGACATTCCCCAAAGCCCCACAACCTGGCTCCTGGTTCTACCATTAAAAAAGAAACATTTTAAACAAGGGGAAATGATGGGAAAAAAACTTAAGCATCTATGAACAAAGGGTTAGTGTCCAAAGGGACCTGAAAAGGACAAAAAAGAAGAGGCTGTGGGTAAGGGGAAGTGGGGAGGGAGCAGATGTTCAGCCCTGCTTTATGTCCGGATCTGTGCTGGGCACTCAGGAGAGATGAGGACGAAGGGGCCGGAAGGCCAGGCAGGTGGGTGCAGGGTATCAAATGACCAGAGGCCATGCAGAACAGGAAGAGTACTCCAGGCCCTGCACCTGCCAGGGACCTGAGCACGTGGTTGGAAGGGTATCGCCCATCCCATCTTCAGGTTCATTAACACCCTGGACCCCTTAACTCTGCCCGGATGGAGCAGCCCTGAGCCCTGCCCCTCAGTCTTGCACCTCTCATTCCACCGCATGTCCTGGAAAATGCACCGGGAACTCTTCAGTCCCACCTGGTCCTCGAATCCACCTGAGCAGGATCACTGAGCCACACTCATCAGGTTATCACCTGCCTACACCTCCCTTTTGGGGCCCTTTGAGGAATGCAGACTGGCAAGCAGCAGGGGACACAGGCCTGGCTCCCGACCCTGGAGAACTGACGCTTCTAAGAGAGGCAAGACTCAATGCGAGTTGATTAAAACTGGCCTGACCCACCTCTTTTGGGTGCCTCCACCAGTGGGGTGTTGCGGAGCATGGCACTGGGAGTTTCTCATGTTTTGAGAAAGTACTGAGGCCAGGGGACAGAGCAGACACATGAACCCAAATGAAGATCTGAAAGCTAAGAAGGAATGTGGGCTAACCCCACTGACCTCCGTCAGCATTGACAACCTTTACTGAGGACCTACTAAGCAGAGTGCCAGAGTGTACCATCTCTCTAACTGGAAGAGCTGGGAGGGGGACAGCTTCCCAGATGATGCCCAACATACTGCTTTGCTAAATTAAACTAAAGGGCAATTATCAGAGCGACCAGGTAATGCTACAGCTAAGGGCCACTCTTGGGCTATGTCCAAAACAGGCTCAGGGCAAGTGGCCTGGGTCTCTGGCAAGAGTTGGCTGGTGTGAGTGGGCTGGCGTGCCCCAACCTCTAAAATGGAGTGTGCAGAGCCAAAGGGGGCCTGGCAGAGGGATGCTGCCTGTGCTCCCAAGCTCTCCGTGGAGAGCTGAGCGTGTGCTTAAGAAAGGCAAGCGGGACAGACACAGGAAGTTTGCACATCCACCTGTAAACAGACCCAGCGTCCAACTGACGGGACTGCATGTGACAGGAGCTGGATGCCCACCCCTCAGTGCATCTCCTCAGGTGTCGGGCACCCCAGCCAGGCCCACTCTGACTCCATGCCTGCCTGCTGCACACCCAGCATCACAGGCCATGCAACTATACACATGTGCACACACTTTCAAACACACATGCATGCTCATGTGTTCAGTCCCACCTATCTACACACAAAACAGTGTGGACATCCTCGCTCACCCACAGAGCCACACTTAGCACACACACACCTTCCTTAGACAGATGCAGGCACACGCACATGCACACAACAACCCACGACCATACATTGGAAGCTGTGGACTCGAATTCATGGATTCACACACATGGAACGCCCTCACTCACCATGCCCAACTTCACAATTGCACCCACAGCTTGTGTTTAAAGCATTTCCCTGGCTCACCAGTGGAAAAGAAATTTCTTTTCACACTTGCCAGATCTGCTATTCTCAACCTGGTGCCAATTTCCATTTAAAAAATGACACCTAAGAAAGACAAGGAACCTGGAAAGGGGAATGAATCTCAGCCCAACAGGTGATGGCACCCGAGCCTTCCTACAGCGTGGCTGATGCTCTAACAGCTTGTCTTTGTGGCTCAGGCAGAGGGGAACATCTGAATAGGAAGATCAGACTGGTGCTGAGGCTGGGTGTCAGTGGAATGGAAGGGGCGAGGGGCTTACGGCCTAGTGGAGGCAGGCTGTGGTGCAGCAGAGCCAGCAGGGTGGGAGAGCAGAGGGGAAAGAGGAGAGCGGCAGGGGTGCCCACAAATGAGTACAGGGCTACCGGGTGTGAGTGCAGCCATGCGAATGCTGCTGTCTCTGCGCTGGGCAAGGCAGCAGAGTGGGGAAGCGGGTGCTGCATGGTTTCCCAGAAAGTATTATGGCAGCTTGGACCCGAATCCAGAAGTTACTGCTGCCCCTTTGTGGCAGTGTGGGCAGGATAAGAACAGGGTAGTTTGCAAAACTCAGAGCACTAAAATGAGAAATCAAAAAAGCCCTGGTAAGGTATTCATTTGCCAGGGTGCTGTAGCCAAGTACCACAAACTCAGTGGCTAAACAACAGAAATGTATCATCTCATGGTTCTGGAGGCCAGAAGTCTGAAATCAAGGTGACAATAGGGATGGTCCCTTCCAAGGGCTAGGAAGGAAGGTTTGTTTCAGGCCCTGCTCCATGGCTTGGAAATCTTCTCCCCTGCTGCTTCACATGATCTTCACTCTACACGTGTCTGTCTGTGCCAATTTCCCCTTTTCATAAGGATACAAGTCATACTGGATTGGGGCCCACCGTAAATGGCCTCCTTTTAACTTGATTAACTCTGTAAAGTCCCCATCTCCAAATAAGGTCACATTTGGAAGTGCTGGGGGTTAGAACAATGTATCTTTTTTGGGGTGATGGGACACGAATCAACCCATATCAATTCAAGACCAAACCACCTTAACAAAAGAACTGGTAAACCCTGGGGTTGAACCTAGGCACCGTGGGTCATGACTGAGCAGGTCAGGCAGACCCCAGTTACAGAAGGCCTCTAACAGCTCCGCACTGGGTTTTAACGTCTTCAGCTTTCACTCACTTATTTATCTTTCTTGCAAGATAATCTTTCTGCAAGGACGAATGGCTTTATCTGTTTTCCTGATTGAGAATGGGCACAGTCTTTCGTGTTGTTTGGGCTCATTAGAACTTGATCTGTGAGATTCACATGGGCTCATTTCTCAGAGTTGGGGAGTAGAGTCAACCTCTTACAAAAATCATAGTTTACAACTTTAAGTGAACACAATTTCCTACAAACATCCTAACAAATTTAGTTTCCTATAACAAGTATTCATAGTCTTGAATGTAAAAGTCTACAGTTCTTGGAACTATAACAATAAACCTTCAGTATTTCAGGAACACTCCTGGTCCCCTTAGGAAATGCACTAGAAGAAAAAATCAATTTTATAATGACAAGATACAGAATAAATACAGATTTAACTTGAATTTCATGGTAACTGGTATGTAAATATTTGCTGCACTTCTCTCATCTATGTAAATAAAGGCTAATGGTTAATCCAGAATTTTGCATTCTCAGAAGTGCTCTTGCCCTCTCAAGGCACCTGCAACTGACACTTGAAGCCTCTGGCCTCAACTTCATTTTAATCAAGTGTGATTTAAACTGTTTGGGGTTTATAGTTTGTTTTTTTTTATTCTACATAGCTACTAGAAAATACTCCCAGGACCCCTTTTTAGAAGCCATGACCTTGAGGTGGTCCTGGGTGACATAAGTAAGACAAAGCCTGGTTCATGAGCAAGACTTTGGGGCTGGTCTGCCTAGGTTGGAATTCCAGGTCAGCCATTAGTCACATGGCCTCAAGCAACTTACAATAACTTCTCTGAACCTCAGTTTCCTCATTTGTAAAAGGGGGACACAAATACTACCAATTTTACTAGACTGCTGTGAGATAATATATGCGTGATAGATGCTGTGGTGTGCCCCCCAGTTTGGAAATGAAAGCCTTACTTCCCGAGCTGCCAGGCATGTTGCCAGCAGGCAGCCTTCAGCTGTCAGCCCTCTGTGGGGGATTGCTTCAGCTGCAGAAAACTGCCTAGCCCAAGACCACAGTTAGCTTCCAGGAACAGCCTGCATTGATGACTGCTCATTGTAGGTGTCTAAAGGCCTAGCTGCCCCCGTCCCCATTCAGGCAGCTCTGAAGAACCACCATGGCTCCAGAGCTTCCTATGGGGCTGGCTGACCCTCTGCCCAGTCCGGCTTCCTACCCCTTCCTTTCCCAGGTGTTGATCCCAAGACACTCTCCTACTTCATAAGCATCCTGCATTCTAATTGTTTGACTCAGAGTGAGCTTCCCCAGCAAGAACAGTATGTAATACATAAAGTGCTCAGAAAACTGCCTGGCACATAGTAAGCATTATTTCAGTGCTTGTTAAATAAAAAGCTAGAAGAATATAGTGATGACAGGATATCTTCCATGCCTTGTGAGTCAAATGTATCTGGATCCAAGTTTGCCTTAGGGGCAAAAACTTGGGGGAAGATCTTAGAATGGAATGGAAGGAACACAGACTACACACCTCAGGCCAGTGGGGGCTCTAATTCAACTCCCTGGGAAGAGGGGCAGAAGTAAAGATTTGGGGTGTCTTTACACCTTGCTGCCTTGAAGCTGGATGGCAGAAAAGTGGGAGATATGGAACTTTGTTCCTGAATTTTTCAAATTCAATTTTAATGAGGTCTCTGGATACTTTCTACTATTGTAACTCAACATTGTCCCAGAGCAAGAACATCAGGGACAAACAGAAGAGCAGAATTTAGACCAGAGTGGAAGAGACGTCAGGGATAGCTCTAGCCAAAGGCATCTGGGGCAGGATGTGTTTTTTATTTAAAAGTTCCAAATGCCCAGCTTTGAAAAGGAGTGTCCTGTGGTATGGTGCCCACTCCCAGCCAAGGGATAAACGGACTGGCCATGTAGACCTTGACTCTTACCACTGGTCAGCTGGGAAAGTACACATATTCTCCCATCAAAAAGCAAACATCAAGGGCATGAGGCTAGTGCTATGCTAAGAAAAGTCCTTCAATGCAGGGGAAGCCCAGAGAGGGTAAGAGATTAGTTCTGGCCTGGCCACAAGGCACATCTTCTCCTCACTATCTGAAGCAGTGAGAATATGCTTCCTAGAGGAGGTGATATTCAAAGTGGGTTTTGACAAATAAATAGAAGTTCTCCAATCACACAAAGTACGAGGGATTTCTATATGGAAGAAACAGCAGCTCCATTGACACCTAGACACAAACAAACAGGGAATACTCCAGAAAAATTTAGGTGATTTGGTTTAGCTGGAGGTTGGAACACTTGAAAAGAATTGGCTTGGGAGGAAGATGAGGGGCTGGATCACGGCCAACCCAGAATCCCAGATCAAAGAACCTGAATTTTATTCTGAAGATGATGCGGCACCCACAGGGGCTCCTGAGCAGGGGACTGGCTTGGCCAGCCATAGATTTTAGAAATATTACTTAGGAGGCTGGTGTGGGAAATGAGGTGGAGGGCTCACCGGGCCACAGGGCACATCCTTCCAATTTGGACTGGTCAAGTAGGAGGCAGAAACCTGAGTTTTGCACTTCTAAGTGAAAACCAGAAGACAAACACAGGTTTGGAAAAGACAGAAGGCTCACAGTTGGAGGAAACCAGGGAGCTGGAGCGGCTTCCTCCTAAACAGCTGTGGTGTACAAGTGTTTGGATTCAGTTTGATTATTTAAATGGAATGTACTTCTCACCGCCTTGCCTTGTTTTATATCAACATCTGAGGTGGCCACAACAGTATCCACATGATCCAGGGACTTGCTCAGCAAACAGCAGATGCTCAGCCATGAGCCACAGCTGGAGAGCTTTGGAATATTCCATGTTACAATGGAACGGAAGTAAGGGTCATGCCAGGTCGTAGCAAAGAACTGCCAAGAAGACGGGTGTCTTGCCAATGGGTTTCAGCCCCGGGCAAGTTCACTATGGATTCAATGTGACCAAAGAAATGAAAGTAGAACATTCTTGGGGTGAAAGGCTTATACCCAACTTTATTTCCACAGTGGCAAGTCAATCACTAGAATCCCATCCATTCAGAGCATGTCTACATGCAGCAAGCCGGTCTCTGCCTCTGGGTCTCTGTCCTCAGCATTGCCACCACTCCAGTCTCTGCTCTGCTCTCCTGCAGCCTTGGAGCCCTGCCACCGTGTCACCCAGGGCACTGGACAGGGCTCTTTATATAGCATCAATAACGATGCATTGCCCACGTGTGTAGTGAGCTAGCCAACCAGGGCCAGGTGAGAATCCTGGCCACAGGAACCTTCATGTTATCCACAATGGGTTTCTTAGAGTGAGTTCCTGGAAACAGACTCTGGGATGGGTAGTTGCTTACAGGGGAGTGTTCCTGGGAGATAAACCTGTAAGGAAGGAGGAAGGCAAGGCTGTGGGGAGAGAGAAGCTGAGCTACAGTGCAGCAGCAGTTGAGGCCTCAGCCAATCCAATGGGAGCTTTGGAACTGGGAAGGTCCCAAATTGAGGGAAGGAGGCAGCCGTGATACCATGTGAATCAGCCACTCATTGGCCACACGCTTTCACCAAGGAGGAGCATGACACTGCACAAGGAAGTTCCCACCAGCCAAGGGCAATTCCTCGTGAGTGGTGCAGTTGTGAACTGACGTACTCAGCAGCTGAGGGATGGATGTGTGAGCCCTGAAGGGGGAACTGGGCCAGGCACCCCAATATCCACCATGATAGGGAGCTAATTCAGCCTCCTGGTCCAAAAGCTTCCCAAGAATACAGACTGTGCAGCCAGATCTGGATCTGGGGACAAGCCACATTCACGGGAGAAGACCATCTGCCCGACTCAAGCCACAAACTATGTAGCCTCTGTAGTCCTTATGTCAGCAAAGTGACGTCCAAGCTCAGGGGCTGCCTTGTGGACACTGATGTCAGGAGACTATGAGCAGCCACGAAACTCAGCTGGAGACCCAAGATTACTCCAGAGAGACAACTCTACTGTGGACAATCTACAGAAACAGTGGGGTAGTCTGTCTAGACAAGTGTCATCAAAATTTTAATATTGATTACATATAAGTCAGAATATCACCAGACTCAACTATGAAACTTCAAAAAAATTGCACATGACCCCCCACCCCACACCCAATTTCTGCCTCAGAAAGTCTGGGATGGGCCTAGAAATCCATGTGTTTCAGAACGCCATGGTTCTAACATGCAGGCCTCTTTGAGACCTTTCTCCTAGACCATCCTGGACTGACCAGTGTACAGACTTGTGTGGACCTGGGATCACAGACTTAAGTGCCTGTGGGGTGTCACTGTCATGTGAATTGAGAGCAGTGGAGACGGCGTGAACACAGAGAGGGAAGAACACATGCCCCCACCTGGGGGGAGATAAGGACTCAGTTCCATCTGACAGCTGCTAAATGGGAATGGGGTCTTGGTGAGGCCAGGGCTTTCCAGATAGACTAGAAATTCAAATTTTTATGTGAAATCTCCTGATTTTAAAATGCTGGCAATTAATTCAAATATTCTTAAAATATTTTGTAAGCTACATAAGACCAATCTGTGGGTCTGGTTCTGTTCTTGGGGCACCAATTCATGAATTCTGGTGTAGATCCCCACAGATCAAGCAGGGTGAGGAGTCTTACATAGAAGGGGGTAGACCATGGGTTGACCAATATGGACAACCCTCAACTAAGTAGGCTAGCTGTCCTGGATTTGACAGCATGGGTCATTCTAGACTGAACAGTGTAGACCATTGAATGTGACAGCATGAGTAGTCCTAAATTGAACAATACAGACCAGTGGTCTCAAGTGTCCCCACCAGGGGACATTGTCAATGTCTGGAGACATTTTCCACAGCCACAGCTTGGGTGGGGGTACACTGACATCTAGTGGGTAGAGGCCAGGGATGGAGCTAAGTATCATACAATGCACAGGACAACCCCCACCCTCAACAAAGAATGACCCATCCCAAAGGCCCCCGGTGGCACCGTGGAGAAATGGGGATGTAGACTCTCCTGGATGAAAGCATGGACAGTCCCGGGTAAAAGAGCGTGTGTACCTGTGCAGGCCAAAACGGTAGCCACCAGCCACATATGGAACTGAGCATTTGCGACATAGCTGATGATACTAAGGAACTAAATGTTTCATTTCATTTTAATTAATTGACATTTTATGAAATCTGAATACTAATCAAGTATCACCAGTGAAATATTAACATCTGAATTGAGATACGCTCTAAGTATGAAATACACAGCAAATTTAAAAGACATAGTACAAAAAAAGGTAAAATATCTCATTGATAGTTTTTTATATTGATTACATGTTGACAATATTATGGTACACTGAGTTAACAAATATTATTAAAATTAATTTCATCTGTTTCTTTTTACCTTTTTGAATGTGGCTACTAGGTCTTGAATATGTGGGATACATATTTCTGTTACACAGAGCTTGTATAGAACATCTTGGATTCTCTAGCACAGATGATCCTGGGTTGGACAGAATGGACCACCCTAAATTTGTCAGCATGGGTAACTCTGGGTTGAACAATGTCAACTACTCTGGATTTGTTAGCATGGATAGTTTACGGTTGGACACAATAGACCATCCCAGACGGGGGATACTTGGGGAGAGGAGGTGAAAAGGAGGAGAGAGGAGGGAGGCTGAGGAGGTGGCAAGAGGATGGGACAGGAGGACACGCAGAGCATGGCAGGCTCCGGTGAGGACTCTGTACTTCCCTTGACCTAAGTGCAACACATGATGTGATCTGATTTGTGTTTTAGGAAAGTCCCTCTAGCAACAAATGAGAAATGGATAGGAAAAGACAAGTCTAGCTATTATATAAAGAAGCCCCAGCAGAGACTGTGTATATTTGTTCTCACTGTACCTCTCATGCCACCTAGCAAATGGGTGACACTGAATAATTACTTCAATGACTCGATGAATCAATAAATCAGTCAATGCCTCTGGTATTCTGTTCTCCAGTTCAAGGCCACACCTGAGCATTGCCTAGCAGATAGCACAGCCTTTTTCTGATCTTCTCTGAGTCAAATTATTTCCCAGCTCCCACCCTCCTACATAAAAAAAAAAAAGGAGGGGGAGGGTAGTGAAGAGAAGTATTTCTTGGAAAGAAAAACCATTCTGGCTGTTTTCCTTCTTCAAATTCTTAATCAAGAATATGTTATTCAGAGAGAAATATTAAGGGCATAAAACCCAGCACCCATGTCCCCCAAACAATTTGTCTCCTTTCTTTTCTGCACAAAGAGAAGAGATGCTGTAGTCGATCAGCACCTCCAGCAGCTGGGGAGTGGGTGCTGGGGGGAAACAAGAGGAGAAAGAGGCCCACCCAGCAAGGAGGGGACAGATACAACCTGGGGGTGGGACAGGGAATGGGGTAGGGTACTGTCTCAGGACCCCAACACTGAGCCCACAGTGGATGCGTTCCAGGCTGTGTGATCCCAGGCAAGTCTGCACAACCTCTCTGGGCTCACCCTGCACCAGTAGACAGCACTTAGGATGCCCCGGCATAAGCTGTTAGATCCCACAGATGCACTGATGACAGGCCAGGGGAGCAGGATTGCAGGCAGGAGCCCCCTGGCTCGTCCCAATTCAGGTGTGCAACTGTGCAGGGTCCCTAACTCATTGATCCACATTTCCCCTACTAGAAGGGGATGATGGAATTGTCCATAAACATCCAACTAGGCCAAGCGCCAAGCTCTCTGTGGAGCAGGTGCCAGATGAGGCAGACATCAGAATATCCCACATATCTAAAGCCCAGGAGAGGGCAGCAAGTTGCAGCTGCCCCTCTCAGAGTGGATGAGGGCTCCTGTGAGGCTACTGAGACCCCGTTCCCCACAGGCAGTCAGATGAGGCCTCTCCCCCATCCTCCATTAGGAAGTGGACATATGTGGTGGCAGGAGGTTGTCCCTATTCTCCTTCCTGCAGCCTGGCACTGCCCAGCCTGCCCTCCACTCCTCAGATTCACATAATAGCAAAAACACTTTTTACCATAACTCAAGGTAAGAGGGAACAGAGCCTCTTTAGCATAAGAAGGTTTGTGGAAATGCTCGCAAGGCATTGATCACCTAGTGTGAGATCTGTTGGTTTTGGATATTGTGCCTAAAGCAGGAGAACCTAAGAGGTTCTCCCCCGCCGACTGCCTGCCTCCACCTTCAGAATCAAGGCTTCCCCACTACCACCAGCAGGGGACCAACAGGAAACCCCACCTGGGGCTCAACTCAGGGGAAAGTGGGACCTTGGGAAGAGGGCATGGAGGGGACAACATGATGGAAGGACTGAGGCCAAGCTCAGGAGAGGACAGAGGCCCGCACTCAAGAACAGAGCCTGGGAGACGCCTTAGGAACCAGAGAGGTCACCCAAGCAGTGTGTGAGGATCACTGGGTGGTGTCCCCGAAACTGGAGCAGAAAAAGGATGATGTTCATTCTTAACAATGTTTTGCATGCTGGGCTCCACCCATCCCTTTCTCAGTAAGGGCCAGTGCCTAGAGGACACAGCACAAAATATTTACTGAGCACCGCCATATGCTGCCTCACTCCAGAGACTTCTGGAGTCCTCTGCCATACTCCAGAGACTTCTCCTCAGCTGGTGTCTTCCCAGCCCATCCCCCTACCTGTCCCCCACCCACCCACACCCACCCCACCCCCATCCTCTCTGCAAGATTCCTCCGGGGCCTCTGGGGCCTTCACAGGCTACAGTACTGCCTTGTCCATGATGCTTCCCTCACCTCCCAGGCCTCCTTTTTCTGGATGTTATTGCTTTTTAAATACCAACCACCTGCCCATGTGCAAGACATATGCACACTCCAAATCCTGTCTAATCCTCATGACAAGCTTTTGAGGCTGACTGCAGCATTATTCCCACTTTTCAGACAAGGACATTGAGGCCCAGGGGGTTCAGGTCCCTGGGCAAAGACCACAAGCAGTTCATCAGACTCAAGTTGTGTGTTCCTGCTCACTACCATCAGTCTCCATCCCCACCATCTAGGAGGTAAAGGGTCCACACAAGCTGGAGTGATAGGGCAGAAGGAGCACAGGAGGTAGAGTAAGACAGACCTGGGTTTGAACCCTGACTCTGCCACTCACCAGCTTTGTGATCTAGGTAACTCACCTCATCTTGGCAGGACCTCAGTACTCTCAACTGAAAATTGGTGGGTATTGCCATCCTAGCCCCAAGGAGAAGCCGAAAGAAGACAAGGCTGTATGGACAAAGCTCCTTACCAGGACGGTAGAGACAGCATATGGTCATCACTGTGATGGCATGTCACACGTGAGGAAACGAGCCCAGAGATGCCAAGCAACTTGCCCAAGACCTAATGGCAGGCAGGCAGCCGGGCAGCACTTCAGACTCAAGTCTCATGACTCCAAGTTCAAAGCTCTTCTTTTCTCCTCTATTTCTCACAAATTTGATTTCCAAGCAAAGCAGGCTGGGCAGCCCAGGATCCAACTTCTGCTGAGACCAAGTAGAGATTTTTGCCTGGGACTCGGATGTGCTTACAGAGAAGCCATGAACCCCCTCCTACCCCTCTATCCTCAGCTCAGGCAAAGACAAAGCTCAGCAGAGATGGTTCTTCTGCCCATTCCCCAGAGGCTGGCTGGGCATTAACCACAAGCAAAACTTAGGCAGGGGACTCACGAAGCCACCATGCACACTGCTGCCCTCCAGTGCCCTGTGTAGAAAGTCAATAGCTTCCAGGCTTGGAATTCATGGGCCAAAAGGAAAGAAATAAAAAAAAAGGAATAGGGGGAGCAAAGAAGTTGCAGGTGCTTTATTGTTTATGCGAAACTGGATTGTGCCACTTCCACTGCTTGAAGGCCTCTAGTGCTGCCCTCTAGTGGTAGATCCGATATAGTAGCCATTAGTCCCAGGCGGCTATTTGATTTTAAAGTAATTAAAATTAAATAAAACTAAAATTTCCGTCCTCAGTTGCACCAGCCACAATTCAAGTGCTCAGTAGGTACATGTGAGTAGCAGCTACTATACTGCACAGCTTGGAGACAGAACATTTCCATCATCACATAAAGTTCTATTGGACAGCACTGCCCAGCAGTTTCCCACTGCTGTACCTGGGCACGACATTTCTCTGAAGGCAGTGGCCTTCTCGTTTTACCTTTGGTAGATCTCCAAGCTCTGAAGGCAAGCTCCCATGAAGGCTGTTCAGAAGTACATAAACAGTCTTACAGATTGGTTAAAAGAAAGAAATATGGGGTTCAGGTAAAGTCACAGGGTAGGAGTATCCAGGTGCTAAAAGGGGCCTACAGGTGATAGTCTGGGTGGGAGACGGCAGTGACAGGACACAGGGCAACAAACACACCAGTCTGTCCAGTGCCCTGACCAGACAAAGCAGATGCCAGAGCTGCCATGCACTGGGCCTCCCCAGGTACGGCATGAGTCCTAACAACGTGTCCATGAATGTAATTAAAGCCTCCTAATCAACAGTAACTAAACAAGTGCCCCAGGGAGAAGAGAGGTGGGGAGATGGCCAGGGATGCGTGTGAAACAGGAGTTGCCAAAGATCATGAACACTTGCAAAAATACCCAGGCCGAGGAAATGCTCTGACTTTCCATAATGGTCCCAAACAGGAAGAACCCAAATATCCATCTGTGAAAAAAGGGATGTGGTATATTCCATGTAGTATACAATGGAATATTTCTCAGTCATTAAGTACCCAACAGGACCAACTATCACAGAGTGACAGAACCTAGATGCAGAGAATGTACTACATGACTCTCTCTCCATAAAACTCAATGACCAGCAACACTAGTCTCTGTCAGAAGTCAGAATAGTGGTTACCTCTGGTGGGAAGGGAGTTGGGTATGGATTTAGCAGAGACATGAAAGGAATTTCTGGGCTACTGGAATTATCTTTTTCTTCATTAAGCTAGGCAACTGTATGATTATGATGTGTGGCCTTTACTGTATGCATGTTACACTTCAATAATTTTTTTTAAAGAGAGAGGGAACATGAGGGCCAACAGGTGAGTCACTTGGAGCCAAGGAGCAGAGGTCTCCCTGCAGGTGAGGGCAGGTGTTGCACCTGCTGGGCTGGCCCCTGCAGGGGGGCGCTCTTCCTGCCCACCTTGTCTTCCTGGGATGAGTGAACCTGAGCCCCAGCAGGCCTCATGAAGCGGAGCTTGTAGGAACCTTTCTAAGTCAGGATGGACCCGCCCCAGCTGAGTGGGGGCTCTCGGTCACACACACCCTGAGGGGGCTGAACTGCAGGGCCCAGGCAGGGCCCACACAGAGGACTGGGGTCTGGAGAAGGGAGAAAAGGAGAGGATGGGCTCAGTCACGCCGAGCATCAGGGTCATGAAGAGAAACAGCCTCCTGCCTCCACCTCAAGTCAGGGCCCCTGTAGTGTGTGTGGCTCACATCCAGTGCAGCAGCAGCAGCCCCAGGACTTCATGTTCTACCTGCCCCCGGCCTCAACCTCCATCACTCCAGAGTTCTCATGCTGCCTCCCTGAGCCTCGGTTTTTCCCATTTCTAGGATAGGATTATCACCTTTCAAGTTTGCTATGGGGACACAACGGGGCCATGCCTAGCCCAGCGCCTGGCACACAGAACGCACCCAAGTCCAAATGTGCGTCCCCTCCAGTTTGCTCCCTTCCCTCGCTGCTGCAGACTGAGCGTGTGACCATGCGGCGGTGTCTCCGGGACCAAGGATGGAATCACCGGAGCCAGCCCCTGTCAACCATGCAGTGGCCTCCCAGGGCCTTCCAGGAGGCTGGGGTTCAGGGGGCTGGGGACTATGGTTTTCACGAGTTCCCCGGTGACTCTCACACTGGATGTCAGGGAAACTGCTGAGTAGGATGGAGTCACAGACTCCTGGTGGGAAGCTGGGTCAGGATGATGGTACCAGCCTCCTTACTATTCCAGGGGGTACGCAAATGATCTTTCAGATTCCCACACTCAGGTCCAAACACAGAGGAGGTGCTCAGGCAATTGTGTTATGGCAAGAAACTCAGCAATGGATCCAGACCTGGGGGAATCAGGAGGAAGGACCCCCCCACCCCACTAGGTATAAAGCAAGCGAGGGCTAGGCATCCTCAGGCCTCTTAGGTCAATGAAGTTCCAGACAGGAGAAATGGGTCCCAGCAGCAGGGTGTGAGGCTTCAGGACACTGCAGCCCCCGGTGTGGGGCTTCACAGCATGATTTTTTGTGTACTGCCAATGTCTGACTCCCACTGTGAGACCCGCACACCCAACAAGGGCGTTCGCCAACATTGCCTCATATACGCCTGCTGCAGGCTGCATGCCAAGGAGCACTGGGGCTGCATTCTGACGTTGATGGGCCCTCACTCCTTCTGCCTGTGTGGGCACCTTCCTCTAGAAAACAAGAAATTAAAAACTGTATTTTATGAATGCATTGGTATAAAAACAAATATAATCTAGCCTAGACTATCACATTTATTACTCTCCTCATTTTAAAAGAAATTAAGACATTTTTGTGGTCCCTTGCATTCATTTCTGACTGCCGCTATAACAAGCTACCATGAACCCAGTGGCTTGGAACACCGCATTGTCTTAACAGTTCTGGAGACCAGAAGTCCAGAATGGGTCTCAGTGGGCTAAAATCAAGGTGTGGGCAGGGCGGCACTCCTCTCCGGGAGGCTTTATGGCAGCACCCATTCCCCTGACTTCTTGAGAGACAGCCTGCATCCTTGGCTTGTGGCCCTTCCCCCACCTTTAAAGCCAGCAATGTGAGAAAGTCCTTCTCAAATGGTATCATTCTGATCCTCACTCTGCTTCCCTCTCCCACATTTAAGGAGCACTGGGGCTACATTGATCCCAAGCGGATAATCCAGGATAATCTCTAGATTTTAAGGGGGTCAGCTGGTTAGCAACGCTAAATCACTTGCAACCTTAATGCCCCTTTGCCATGCAGCATAGCACACCCAGCTTTCAGGAATTAAGACGTGGACCTTTTTGGGGAGGACATCATTCTGCCTACCACAACCTGGGCTAGGCACTGTGCCTGCGTGCCTCATGGGTAAATCATCCCTGAGCATTACTGTTCCACTTTATAGCTGAGAAAACTGAGCCTCAGAGAGTGCAAGCAATTCATTATAGGCTGCACAGCATGGAGCTGAGACACCAGCTCAGCCATGCCAGCCTCAGAAGTCAGGGACAAGGTGCACAGGTGTTGGCAGGATCCTGGGGAAGGTCACGCTGGGGCACCAAAGCCATCTGTACCAACAGGGATGCCACCTGGAAGGGCCTGCATTTAGTGGGGAGGAGAAATGGGCTCAACTGGGGGATGCTGACCAGCCCTCCAAAGCTCCCAGTACTCAAGCAGGAAGGCAGTACTTACAGGCACTGACAATGCAGGGGCTAGGGGTGTGCTGGGGGCTTCATGATTCATGGCCCAGCAGATGTCTCCCTGCACAAATGTGCCAATTCTTAATAAAACAGATTCATTTATCTCTGACATTTATGACTGGAGACAGAAATCACGTTGGGGGAAATTTATTACTTTTCAAATGCACATTTATTTCTTCCTCATCACCTACTAGTAAGCAGATGCAGGTAATAGTTGTTTATTTGAGATGCCTATTAACTGATAATTAAGCTGCTAACACATTATGAAAAATGCAATTATGCAGGTGACAACCTCCTCTTCAGGACAAACAAGCTAGATGCAGAATTAGCTGGAGACCCCACTATGGCCCTGCAACACAGAGACTGGACCCAGTGAGCCGAGAGAGGCCAACAGTGGAGGTGGTTTGGAGGAGGGGATTGTTGTACAAAAGTCAAGGACCCTGAACCCTGAGACTGGGAACTGGGGGATTCAAGGGGCACCAGAGAAGGTGACAATGGATCATCCTGGCAGCAGGACACAAGCCTGAAGAAGAGGAAGGGTCTGGGACTTGACAGTGGGAGCCCTAAAGCTCATTAGTGCACCCCCAGAACAGTAATGCCTGCTGTTTGCAGAGTGCCTGCTGTGTGCTGGCACCTGGCAGGCAGCTCCTTCAGCCCTCGAGGTGTGCAGCCATAGCTAACATGTACTGGCATGCTGACTGTGGGTGGCACTGTCCCTGCGTCTCACACAATGCCTGCCAGGAGCAGCCCCAGTTTTTGCCCGATGAGAATACCAAGGTGCAGAGACGTTAATTCACCCGCCCTTGCTCAAGAACTTGGGGGCAGAGACTCAAACTTAAGAGATGGGCACCAAGGGCAAGAGAACCCAGGCTCTCCTTGCTCTGCCAGCCTGGTCTGAGCAACCAGAAGTCCCAGAGAGGCCCCCAGGCTGTCCCCTGCTTCCCCAAACCCACGGCACACACCAGGCAGCCTGCCTGGATCTTGCTGCAGCTGCCTGCCTCCCACGGACAAGGGTCTCAGGCTGAGAGCAGGAGGGAGGCAGGTGAGGGAGGCGGGGGATCCCCTCACAGATAATTTTCCCTAATGTGCATTGCTCGTCTACTTATTTATTAGGCAGGCTGTCTCAAAATTTATGCCAAATCAATGTCGTAGCAACAGCTCTGCTGCAATGATTGATTTCTTTTATTTAAGGTGAAACAAATTTAGTTTGGACCTGTGAGCAAAATCCTACCATTTGCTGGAAAGACACTCCTTGGCAAGAGGATTTCTGGGAAGATTCCCAAAAGCTGGGGCCCCACTGGGCAAGCTGCCAGCCCTCCTGGTTCAGGGCTCCCAAGGCAGCACAACTAACACAAGGACAAAGTGGCAGAAGCTGCATCCCCACAGGGCACTGTCATACACGCCGCAGTCCCCCTCTACTGCCTAAGTGAGGACACTGAGGCACAGAAATGTTGAGAGACTCACCCAAGCCACATAGCGAACTAGGTTTGTCGAGTTCTAAATAGATGAGACTCCCCTGAACCTAGTGACTGTGGGATTTTTTTCCCTCAAAGTAAATTTGCTGAGTTTCTGAAATCACATCATAAAATGAATTGCAATAACGCAGATACAATTTCCTGCAGAAACAATGTAAGACATTCAGCTTGGGTTCCTGATCAATGACTGGGCATCTAGTACCCCATAAATATAATTAACCCTGTATTAAAAATACAAATGTACAGTAAAAACAAATGTCTTAATAAGCAGCTGAAACGTAAACCCTAAATGGTCATATAAAATTTCTCACAAGTCTGAGAATTGGGGAATAAATATAGTATGCATATGTCATAGGAGAAGCCCCAAAATATTATAAATAATGCATACATTCAATGTGTAAAAAATGGAGTTCTCTCTTATCATAAACTTGACTTGTAACTAATAAGTTGCTGTAGCAGAATTACAGAATTGCAGAGAAGGAAGGGACCTTAAATTTTATTTATCATAGTCTGCATCCAATGCTGAGATCCTCACCACCACAGCACTGCCAGGGTCTTCCAGCTTTCACTTGAACACCCCCAAAGATGGGGAGTTTGCTACCTCAAAGCCTCCTAGTTTACTTCAGGTTAAACTTCCCTATAGCTCTTCCCCATTCTTCCTATGGTGGCTTGAAAGGGATGAACACAGCAACCCAATCAGGGTCTGGCCAGGGCAGAGCCAGCAGGCCTGGGGGAGGTCCTGTCCTTGATTAATACTCTGTCACCTACTAGCTATGTTACCCTCGGTAAGTTACTTCACCTTTTTTAGCCTCAATTTCCCATATCTTGAATGGGCATTAATAATAGTATCTACACCATACATTGTTGTGAGGGCCAAACAAGGTAATCCATGTTAGTTATTATTTTTAATATTATTATCCCAACCAGTGACCAAATGTCCTCAGTTTCTCTCATATGTGTCTCCCCGTCTTTGAGGCAGCTGTTCTTAATTTGTTTTTAAGCCCAGGCAGAAGGTGGGGCTCCCACACAAGAAACTGACCTTCTGGGCACTAGAGGTTGCCTCCTACATATCTATTCTCCAATAGGAAATGCTAAAAAAAAAAAAAATGAAGAGACAGAGTAATGTGGTCCAAATAAAAATTCAAGAAAAAACACCAGAAAGGGGGCTTAGTGAAACTAAAATCACCAATTTTACCAATAAAGATTTCAAAATAAAAGTTATAAACATACTCACAGAGCTACAGAAAAGTATTCAAGATGTCAGGGAGGACTTCAACAAAGAGATATAAATTTTTTAAAAAACAGTATCTGAAATGAAATATTCAATGGAAGGACTTAAAAGTAGATTAGGGGGTGGAGCCAAGATGGCGGCATGAGTAGGACAGTGGGAATCTCCTCCCAAAAACATATATATTTTTGAAAATACAACAAATACAACTATCCCTAAAAGAGAGACCAGAAGACACAGGACAATAGCCAGACTACATCCACACCTGCGAGAACCCAGCGCCTCATGAAGGGGGTAAGATACAAGCCGCCTCACCGAGGCCCCTCACCCCAGCTCCCGGCAGGAGGAGAGGAGTTGGAGCAGGGAGGGAGAGGGAGCCCAGGACTGCAAAACACCCAGCCCTAGCCATCCGCACCAAAGCGCAGACACACAGTGCATGCATGGGGTGCTGGAAACCAGGGAAGCAGGTCAGTAAGACCTGTGAGCCGGTCCCGCAACTGGCGCCCCTGGGACAAAGAAAAGCAAGTGCTTTTTGAAAGTCTTAAAGGGACAGGCACCCCACAGCCAGACGGAAGCATCCCAGGTCATAGTCCAGCAGCTGGAAATTCTAGGGAACTCCGGGCGCACTAATCCCTGGGCAACAGCTCTGAGACCCCTCACGGAGATAAACAGCCAAACAGTCCCCCATCTATTACCCCTCTGGGGCCCCGCCATAGCAGAGGAGCAGCCTGAGGCTGGCCATGCCCACAGCAAGGGAGCTTCCTCCATACCAGCCGGGCAAGATACAGAGACCCAGTCCACATGCAATTGCCCAATACAAGCCACTAGGGGTCACAGTTGTCCCAGTAGAGAAAGGCCAGGAGCAAGTGGAAAGAGTCTTGGCTCTCCCAGCTGACAGATGAGTCAATAGCACTCCACTGCACCTATCAACATGAAAAGGCAAAAAAATTTGATCCAGACAAAACTAACCCAGACATCTTTGACATCTTCTACATCTTCCCCTGAGAAGGAACTTGGGGAGACAGATTTAACCAATCTTCCTGAAAAAGAATTCAAAACAAAAGTCATAACCATGCTGATGGACTTGCAGAGAAATATGCAATAACTAAGGAGGGAGAATACAGAAATAAAACAATCTCTGGAAGGACTTCAAAGCAGAATGGACAAGATGCAAGAGACCAGTAATGGACTAGAAAACAGAGAACAGGAACGCAGAGAAGCTGATGCAGAGAGAGATAAAAGGATCTCCAGGAATGAAAGAATTTTAAGAGAACTGTGTGACCAATCGAAATGGAACAATATCCACATTATAGGGGTACCAAAAGAAGAAGAGAGAGAAAAAGGGATAGACAGTGTCTTTGAAGAAATAATTGCTGAAAACTTCTCCAAACTAGGGGAGGTAATGGCCTCTCAGACCACAGAGGTACACAGAACTGCCATGACAAGGGATCCAAGGAGGGCAGCACCAAGACACATAATAATTAAAATGGCAAAGATCAAAGACAAGGACAGAGTATTAAAGGCAGCCAGAGAGAAAAAAAGGTCACCTACAAAGGAACACCCATCAGGCTATCATGAGACTTCTCAACAGAAACCTTACAGGCCAGAAGACAATGGCATGATATACTTAATGCAATGAAACAGAAGGGCCTCGAACCAAGAATACTGTATCCAGCACTATTATCATTTAAATATGAAGGAGGGATTAAACAATTCCCAGACAAGCAAAAGTTGAGGGAATTTTCCTCCCACAAACAACCTCTACAGGGCATCTTAAAGGGACTGCTCTAGATGGGAGCACTCCTAAAAAGAGCACAGAACAAACACCCAACATATGAAGAATGGAGGAGGAGGAATAAGAAGGGAGAGAAATAAAGAATCATCAGACCGTGTTTATAATAGCTCAATAAGCGAGATAAATTATATAGTAAGATAGTAAAGAAGCTACGCTTGAACCTTTGGTAACCACGAATCTAAAGCCTGCAATGGCAATAAGTACATACCTTTCAATAATCACCCTAAATGTAAATGGACTGAATGCACCAATCAAAAGACACAGAGTAATAGAATGGATAAAAAAGCAAGACCCATCCATATGCTGCTTACAAGAGACTCACCTCAAACCCAAAGACATGCACAGACTTAAAGTCAAGGGATGGAAAAAGATATTTCATGCAAACAACAGAGAGAAAAAAGCAGGTGTTGCAATACTAGTATCAGACAAAATAGACTTCAAAATAAAGTAACAAAAGATAAAGAAGCACATTACATAATGATAAAGGGCTCAGTCCAACAAGAGGATATAACCATTATAAATATATATGCACCCAACACAGGAGCACCAGCATATGTGAAACAAATACTAACAGAATTAAAGGAGGAAATAGAATGCAATGCATTCATTTTGGGAGACTTCAACACACCACTCACTCCAACGGACAGATCCACCAGACAGAAAATAACTAAGAACACAGAGACACTGAACAACACACTAGAACAGATGGACCTAATAGACATCTATAGAACTCTACATCTAAAAACAACAGGATACACACTCTTCTCAAGTGCACATGGAACATTCTCCAGAATAGACCACATAGTAGGCCACAAAAAGAGCCTCAGTAAATTCCAAAATACTGAAATTCTACCAACCAACTTTTCAGACCACAAAGGCATAAAATTAGAAATAAATTGTACAAAGAAAGCAAAAAGGCTCACAAACACATGGAGGCTTAACAACATGCTTCTAAATAATCAATGGATCAATGACCAAATTAAAATGGAGATCCAGCAATATATTGAAACAAATGACAACAACAACACAAAGCCCCAACTACTGTGGGATACAGCAAAAGCAGGCTTAAGAGGAAAGTATATAGCAATTCAGGCATATTAAAAGAAGGAAGAACAATCCCAAATGAATAGTCTAATGTCACAATTATCGAAATTGGAAAAAGAAGAACAAATGAGGCCTAAGGTCAGCAGAAGGAGGGACATAATAAAGATCAGAGAAGAAATAAATAAAATTGAGAAGAATAAAACAATAGCAAAAATCAATGAAACCAAGAGCTGGTTCTTTGAGAAAATAAACAAAATAGATAAGCCTCTAGCCAGACTTATTAAGAGGAAAAGAGAGTTAACACACATCAACAGAATCAGAAACGAGAAAGGAAAAATCGCAACGGACCCCACAGAAATACAAAGAATTATTAGAGAGTACTATGAAAACCTATATGCTAACAAGCTGGGAAACCTAGGAGAAATGGACAGCTTCCTAGACTGACCCAGAAAGAAACAGAAAATCTAAACAGACCAATTACCAGCAATGAAATTGAAGTGGTAATCAAAAGACTACCAAAGAACTAAACCCCCGGGCCAGATGGATTTACCTCGGTATTTTATCAGACATACAGAGAAGACATAATACCCATTCTCCTTAAAGTTTTCCAAAAAATAGAAGAGGAGGGGATACTTCCAAACTCATTCTATGAAGCCAACATCACCCTAATACCAAAACCAGGCAAAGACCCCACCAAAAAAGAAAACTACAGACCAATATCCCTGATGAATGTAGAGGCAGAAATACTCGACAAAATATTAGCAAACCAAATTTAAAAATACATCAAAAGGATCATACACCATGACCAAGTGGGATTCACCCCAGGGATGCAAGGATGGTACAACATTTGAAAATCCATCAACATCATCCACCACATCAACAAAAAGAAAAACAAAAACCATATGATCATCTCCAAGATGCTGAAAAAGCATTCGACAAAATTCAACATCCATTCATGATAAAAACTCTCAACAAAATGGGTATAGAGGGCAAGTACCTCAACATAATAAAGGCCATATATGATAAACCCACAGCCAACATCATACTGAACAGCGAGAAGCTGAAAGCTTTTCCTCTGCAATCGGGAACAAGACAGGGATGCCCACTCTCCCCACTGTTATTCAACATAGTACTGGAGGTCCTAGCCACGGCAATTAGACAAAACAAAGAAATACAAGGAATCCAGATTGGTAAAGAAGAAGTTAAACTGTCACGATTTGTAGATGACATGATATTGTACATAAAAAACCCTAAAGCCTCCACTCCGAAACTACTAGAGCTAATATCGGAATTCAGCAAAGTTGCAGGATACAAAATTAACACACAGAAATCTGTGGCTTTCCTATACACTAACAACGAATCAATAGAAAGAGAAATCAGGAAGACAATTCCATTCACAACAGCATCAAAAAGAATAAAATACCTAGGAATAAACCTAACCAAGGAAGTGAAAGACCTATACCCTGAAAACTATAAGACACTCTTAAGAGAAATTAAAGAGTCACTAACAAATGGAAACTCATCCTATGTTCCTGGCTAGGAAGAATTAATATTGTCAAAATGGCCATCCTGCCCAAAGCAATATACAGATTCGATGCAATCCCTATCAAACTACCAACAGCATTCTTCAATGAACTGGAACAAATAGTTCAAAAATTCATATGGAAACACCAAAGACCTCAAATAGCTAAAGCAATCCTGAGAAGGAAGAATAAAGTGGGGGGGATCTCACTGCCCAACTTCAAGCTCTACTACAAGGCCACAATAATCCAGACAATTTGGTACTGGCACAAGAACAGAGCCACAGACCAGTGGAACAGAATAGAGACTCCAAACATTAACCCAAACATATATGGTCAACTAATATTAGATAAAGGGGCCATGGACATACAATGGAGAAATGACAGTCTCTTCAACAGACAGTGCTGGCAAAACTGGACAGCTACATGCAAGAGAATGAAACTGGATCACTGTCTAACCCCATACACAAAAGTAAATTCAAAATGGATTAAAGACTTGAATGTAAGTCATGAAACCATAAAACTCTTAGAAGAAAACATAGGCAAAAATCTCTTAGACATAAACATTAGTGACCTCTTCTTGAACAAATCTCCCCGGGCAAGGGAAACAAAAGCAAAAATGAACAAATGGGACCATATCAAGTTGAAAAGCTTCTGTACAGCAAAGGACACCATCAATAGAATAAAAAGGTATCCTACAGTATGGGAGAATATATTCATAAATGACAGATCCGATAAAGGGTTGACATTCAAAATATATAAAGAGCTCACACACCTCAACAAACAAAAAGCAAATAATGCAATTAAAAAATGACAGAGGAGCTGAATAGAGAGTTCTCTAAAGAAGAAATTCAGATGGCCAACAGACACACGAAAAGATGCTCCACATCACACTTGTCATTAGAGAAATGCAAATTAAAACCACAATGAGATATCATCTCACGCTAGTAAGGATGGCTACCATCCAAAAGACAAACAACAAATGTTGGCTAGGTTGTGGAGAAAGGGGAACCCTCCTACACTGCTGGTGGGAATGTAAATTGGTTCAACCATTGTGGAAAGCAGTATAGAGGTTCCTCAAAATGCTCAAAATAGAAATACCATTTGACCCAGGAATTCCACTTCTAGGAATTTACCCTAAGAATGCAGCACTCCAGTTTGAAAAAGACAGAAGCACCCCTATGTTCATCGCTGAACTATTTACAATAGCCAAGACATGGAAGCAACCTAAATGTCCATCAGTAGATGAATGGATAAAGAAGATGTGGTACATATACACAATGGAATATTACTCAGCTATAAGAAAAAAACAGATCCTACCATTTGCAACAACATGGATGGAGCTAGAGGATATTATGCTCAGTGAAACAAGCCAGGTAGAGAAAGACAAGTACCAAATGATTTCACTCATATGTGGAGTATAAGAACAAAAGAAAACTGAAGGAACAAAACAGCAGCAGAAGCACAGAACCCAAAAATGGACTAACAGTTACCAAAGGGAAAGGGACTGGGGAGGATGGGTGGGAAGGGAGGGATAAGGGTGGGAAAAAAGAAAGGGGGCATTACAATTAACATATATAGTGTGGAGGGCATGGGGAGGGCTGTGCAACACATAGAAGACAAGTAGTGATTTTACAGCATCTTACTATGTTGATGGACAGTGAGTGTGAACGGGTATGTGCGGAGGACTTGGTGAAGAGGGGAGCTTAGTAAACATAATGTTCTTCATGTAACTGCAGTTTAATGATATCAAAATAAAATTTTTTTTAAAAGTAGACTAGATGAGATAGAGGAGACAGTAAGTGAAATAGAAATTAGAGAACAGGAAAACAAAGAAGCTGAGGAATGGAGAGAAAAAAGTACCTCTAGGAATGAAATAATAATAAGAGAGCAGTATGACCAATCCAAACAGAATAATATTCACATTATAGGGGTGCCAGAAGAAGGAAAGAGAGATAAAGGGACAGAAATTCTTGAGGAAATAATTGTTGAAAACTTCCCCAAAAGGAAATAGTTGCTTGGGTCATCGAAGTGCAGAGATCTCCCAACACAAGGAACCCTAGGAAGACAACACCAAGACATATAATAATTTAAATAGCAAAGATCAAGGACAAGGAGATAGTGTTGAAAGCAGTCAGAGAGGAAAAAAAAGATCACATATAAAGGAAATTGCATCAGACTATCAGCAGACTTCTCAGCAGAAACCTTGCAAGCCAGAAGGGAGTGTCATGATATATTTAATATAATGGAAACAGAAGGGCCTACAACCAAGTATATCTGACATGATTGTCATTAAAATTTGAAGCAGAGATTCCCAGATAATCAAAAGTTAAGGGAATTCATCACCACCAAACCATTTCTTCAAGGTATCTTAAAGAGACTGCTCTAGATGGAAATACTCCTTAATTAAATAACTGTCACCAGATAAAATAAACCTACAGTAAAGGTAGTAGACCAATTAATTACTAAGTAAATAAAAAATTAAATCAACTACTCACAAAGTTAGCCAAGATATACACAAGGAGTATAGAATATGACACCTAATATATAAAAAAATGGAGGAGGAAGAAGAAAAAGGGTAGGAAAAAAAAAAGAACCGTTAGATTATATTTGAAATAGCACAATAAGTGAGTTAAGACAGACTGTTAGATAGTAAGGAAGTTATCCTTGAATCTTTGGTAACCACAAATCTAAAGTCTACAGAGGCAATAAGTACATATCTATCAATAATCACACTAAATTTAAATGGACTGAAATGCACCAATCAAAAGATACAGAGTTGTGGAATGGATAAAAAACAAGACCTATCTATATGCTATCTACAAGAGACTCATTTCAAACCCAAAGATATACACAGACTAAAAGTGAAGGGATGGAAAAAGATATTTCATGCAAATAATAAGGAGAAAAAAGTAGGAGTAGCAGTACTTGTAGCAGACAAAATAGATTTTAAAACAAAGAAAGTAACAAGAGACAAAGACAGACAATACATAATGATAAAGGGGTCAGTCCAAAGGGAAGATATAACCATTATAAATACCTATGTACCCAATATGGGAGCACCTAAATATATGAAACAAATACTAACAGAATTAAATGGGGAAACAGAATGCAATACATTCATTTTAGGAGACTTCAACACACCACTCACTCCAAAAGACAGATCAACCAGACAGAAAATAAGTAAGGACACACAGGCACTGAACAATGCATTAGAAGAGATGGACCTAACAGACATCTACAGAACACTCCACCCAAAAGCAGCAGGATACACATTCTTCTCAAGTGTACATGGAACATTTTCCAGAACAGATCATATACTAGGCCATAAAAAGAGCCTCAATGACTCAAAAAGATGAAATTGTGCCAACCAGGTTCTCAGACCACAAAGGTATGAAACTAGAAATACACTGTGCAAAGAAAACAAAAAAGCCCACAAACACCCAGAGACTTAACAACATGCTCCTAAATAGTCAGTGGATCAGTGACCAAAACAAAGATCAAGCAATATATGAATACAAATGAAAACAACAACTCCACGGCCCAAAAAAACCTGTGGGATACAGTGAATGCAGTTCTGAATATAGCAACACAGGCTTGCCTCAAGAAAGAAGAACAATCCCAAATGAACACAATTAATGAAACTAAAAAAAAATGAGGCTCAAAGTCAGTAGAAGGAGGGACATAATATAGATTAGAGCAGAAATAAGTAAAATTAAAAAGAATAAAACAATAGAAAGAATCAATGAAAGCAGGAGCTGGTTCTTCAAGAAAATAAACAAAATAGGTAAACCCCTAGCGACACCTACCAAGAAAAAAAGAGAGTGCACACATATAAACAGAATCTGAGAAGAGGAAGGAAAAATCACAACAAACACCATGAAAGTACAAAGAATTATTAGAGAATACTATGAAAAATTATATGCTAACTAATTAGATAACCTAAAAGAAATGGACAACTTCCTAGAAAAATACAACCTTCCAAGACTGACCAGAAGAAACAGAGAATCTGAACAGACCAATTACCAGCAATGAAATCAAATTTGTAACCAAAATACTACCTAAGAACAAAATTCCTGGCCCAGATGGCTTCACTGCTGAATTTTATCAAACATTTACAGAAGAGCTAACACCCATCCTCCGTAAAGTATTCCAAAAAGTAGAAGAGGAGGAATACTCCAAACTCATTCTATGAAGCCAGCATCACTCTAATACCAAAACCAGGCAAAGACACCACAAAAAAAGAAAATTACAGGCCAATATCCCTAATCAACACAGATGCAAAGGTACTCAACAAAATATTAAGAAACCAAATTCAAAAATACATCAAAAATATCATCCATCATGACCAAGTGGGATTTATTCCAGGGATGCAAGGAATCCATCAACATCGTACACCACATCAACAGAAAGGACAAAAATCACATGATCATCTCAACAGATGCTGAAAAAGCGTTTGACAAAATTCAACATCCATTCATGATAAAAACTCTCAACAAAATGGGTATAAAGGGAAAGTACCTCAACATAATAAAGGCCATATGACAAACCCACAGCCAACATCATACTTAACAGCAAAAAGCTCAAAGCTCTTCCTCTAAGATCAGGAACAAGACAAGGATGCCCACTCTCATTTTTATTCAAAATAGTACTGAAGGTCCTAGCCATGGCAATCAGACAACACAAAGAAATAAAAGGCATTCAAATTGGTGAGGAAGAAGTTAAACTGTCACTGTTTGCAGACAACATGCTATTATACATAGAAAACCCTAAAGACTCTACCAACAAAATATTTGAATAACTGAATTCAGCAAAGTTGCAGGATATGAAATTAATATATAGAAATCTGCATTCCTATATACTAACAATGAATTAGCAGAAAGATAAATCAGGAAAACAACTCCATTTACAACTGCATCAAAAACAATAAAAATCTATGAATAAACCTAACCAAGGAGATGAAAGACCTATACACTGAAAACTACAAGACATTCATGAGAGAAATTAAAGAATGGAAATCTATCCCATGCTCATGGTTAGGAAGAATTAATATTGTCAAAATGGTCATCCTGCCCAAAGTAATTTACAGATTCAATGCAATCCCTAACAAAGTATCAACAGCATTCTTCAACAAACTAGAACAAATAGTTCCAAAATTCATATGGAACCACAAAAGACACTGAATAGAAAAAACAATCCTGAGAAAGAAGAACAAAGCTGGAGGGATTTTGCTCCCTAACTTCAAGCTCTACTACAAAGCCACAGTAATCAAACAATTTGGTACTGGCACAAGAACAAACCCATAGATCAAAGGAGAATGGAGAGCCCAGATATAAACCCACACATATATGGCCAATTAATATAATATAAAGGAGCCATAAATATACAATGGAGGACTGACAGCCTCTTCAACAATGGTGTTGTCAAAACTGGACAGCTACATGTAAGAGAATGAAACTGGATTATTGTCTAACTCCATACACAAAAGTAAACTTGAAATGGATCATGAACGTAAGTCATGAAACCATAAAACTCACAGAAGAAAACATAGGCAAAAATCTCTTGAATATAAACATGAGCAACTTTTTCCTGAACACATCTCTTTGAGCAAGTGAAACAAAATAACAAGCAGGACTACATCAAACTAAAAAGCTTCTGCACAGCAAAGGACACCATAGGCAGAACAAAAAGGCATCCTACAGTATGGGAGAATATATTCATAAACAAATTATCTGATAGGTGTTAACATCCAAAATATATAAAGAGCTCACATGCCTCAACACTGAAAAAAACAAATAACCTGATTAAAAAATGGGCAGAGGATCTGAACAGACACTCTCCAAAGAAATTCAGATGGCCAACAGGCACATGAAAAGATGCTCCACATCAATAATTATCAGAGAAATGCAAATTAAAACCACAATGAGGTATCACCTCACACCAGTTAGGATGGCCAACATCCAAAAGACAAACAACAACAAATGCTGGCGAGGATGCAGAGAAAGGGGAACCCTCACCCTCTTACACTGCTGGTGGGAATGTAAATTAGTTCAGCCGTGTGGACAGCAATATGGAGTGCCTGAAAAAGCTAAAAATAGAAATACCATTTGACCCAGGAATTTCACTCCTAGGAATTTACCCAAAGAAAACAATACCCCTAATTCAAAAATACATATGCACCCCTATGTTTATTGCAGCATTATTTACAATAGCCAAGAAATGAAAGCAACCTATGTGTCCATCAGTAGATGAATGGATAAAGAAGATGTGGTACATAGACACAATGGAATATTATTCAGCCATAAGAAGAAAACAAATCCTACCATTTGCAACAACATGGATGGAGCTAGAGGGCATTATGCTCAGTGAAATAAGCCAGGCAGAGAAAGACAAGTACCAAATGATTTCCCTCATTTGTGGAGTATAACAACAAAGCAAAACTGAAGGAACAAAACAGCAGCAGACTCACAGAATCCAAGAAGGGACTAGTGGTTACCAAAGGGGAGGGGTGAGGAGGACAAGTGGGAGGGAGAAGGGGATTGAGATCACAGTCACAATACAGGTAGATCACCGGGAAGGAATACAGCACGGAAAACACAAGTAATGACTCAACAGCATCTTACTACACTGATAGACAGTGACTACAATGGAGGTGGAGGTAAGAACTTAATAATATGGGTGAATGTTGAAACCATAATGTTCTTCATGTAAAACCTTCAGAAGATTGTATATCAATGATACTTTAATTTTAAAAAGACACATTTTAGAAAAATGGTCCCAAGTTGCCCAAAAACGTGTTTAAGCAATTGTGTCCTCTTCCCATGTGTCCCCTGAGAATGCAGCACTGGGAGTCCTGAAGATGCTCATCAGTTCTCATTAATAGCCACGAGATGGCGACATCATGCATCAGTTACTTTCATGGTGGAGAACCAACACAGGATCTCTATTAAAAGCAAAAGTAATGAATGGGAGGAAGCATAGGAAGTGGAAAGGCAGGGACTCCCAATTCCCCCTCTTTCTAAGTGGCTTTATAAGCTTGGACATGCCCTTTGCTCTCCCAGAGCTTCTGTAACTATGAAAAGGAGCCAGTGGTGGTACTTACTCCTTAAGGCAGTGATTAAAGCCCTGGGTGCACATTAGGATCTCCTGAGGAGCTTTAAAAAATAAATAAGTCCAGCCCCTACCCAGACCAATTAAATCAGAATCTCTAGGTGTGCCTTCCCTCCATGCAATACAAAAACAAAAAGCTCCCCGGATAATTGCAGCATGCAGCCTGGAGGGGGAAGCACTGCTCTAGGGCAGTACTTCTCAAGCTTGAGAGCATCAAAGCACTTGAAGCTCTTAAATAAAGATTTAAGATTTCTGGTCCCTGCCCTCAGAGTTTCTGATTTAGCAGGTCTAGGGTGGGGCCCAAGAACGGGCTGCTGCTGCTGGTCGGGGCCCCACTCTGAGAGCCGCCGCCAAGGAGGGAGAGAAAGTGAGCTGGTGCATATAAAGCACTGAGCGCCATGCCGGCTTCAAGGGCGTGCTCAGTAAACGTTGGCCCCTCTTTTCCTTAACCCACCCCCGTGCTTCCAGGCTATATGTGGGTCTCCCCGGCATCCATCTGAGCTCAGCTTTGAAGCTACACCCTCTGCCATTTACTAGCTGTACAGGCAGGAATTAATCTTTGGACCTCGATTTCACATCTATAAAATGGGAGTAAAATCTCCTACCTTGCCAGGATCTGATGAGGAAAGACGATAAATGTAAAAGGACCTGGTACAGGGTAGGTCTTAAGTAGGGGCAGTTCATCTTTATGACCTTGGATTAGAAAATAGTTTCTTAGGTTTAATACTCAGGCGAAAGAATATATAAATATGTATGACTTCATTAAAACTAAAAGCTTTTGTATTTCAAAGGACACAATCAAGAAACAATGACAACCCAAAGAATGGGAGAAAACATTTGCAAACCATATTGATGAGGGACATATATCCAGGATATCCATATAAAAAACTCTTCCAACACAACAAAAAGACAATCCAATTAAAAATGGACATTTTTCCAAAGAAAATAAACAGCAATAAGCAATAAAGATGCCTAACAGCATTAGTCACTTGGGAATGCAAGTCAAATCCACAATGAGATACCACTGTACACTCACTAGGATGCCTATAATCAAAAAGACAGATATTAACAAGTGTTGGGTAAGGATGTAGAGAAAATGGAGCCTTCATTTATTGCTGGTGGAAATGTAAAGTGGTACAGCTGCTTTGGAAAATAATTTGATAATTCCTCAAAGATTAATTTAGAGTTATCATATGATCCAGCAATTCCAATCCTAAATATATACCCCAAAAGAATTTAAAACATGTTCACACAATAAAATACAAAAGTATTCATGGAAGCCCTATTCATAATAGCCAAACAGCAGAAACAACCCAAATGTCCATCAACTGATATCTGGATAAATAACTGTGCTATATCTACACATTAGAATATTATTCAGCCATAAAAAGGGAATGAAGTTCTGCTATGTACTACAACATGGATAATTCTTGAAACCATTGTGCTAAGTAAAAGAAGCCAAGCACAAAAGGTTACAGATTGTCTGATTCCATTTGTATGAAATGTCCGAAACAGGCAAATCAATAAAGACAGGAAGTAGATTAGCAGGTTGCCAGGGACTGGGGAGAAGTGGAATAGGGAGTGAACACTTATGGGCACTGGGTTTCTTTTGGGGATGATACAAATGTTCTAGGATCAGATAGTGGTGATTGATGTACTTTAAAAGGGTGAGCTTTACAATCTATGAATTGTATCTCCATAAAGATCCTCTTTTACAAATGGGAGTATATGTATTCTTTAGTGTTATTGTTTGTCATGGAGAAGATATTTGGACTGAATTTCAAGGAGTTAGAGAAGCTAGAGGTTCTGGGGGAGATGGAATTCCAAGTAGAGGAGATGGCAAATGCAAAGGCCCTATGGGCCAACAGAGCACTGTGTTTGTAGGGAACTCAGTCCCCCAACAGAGCAGGAGCTGCACGACGGGGAGGGGGCTGCAGGGAGCAGCAGGGCATTGAATTCCAGGCTGAGGAGCTTGAATCTTATGTCACAGAGTGAAAAAGGGTGGCTGTCATGCAGTAACTGGCACCAAAATACAGACGGCTAAGAAGAGATGTAGGGCTAATGGACAGTGACTGTAATGGGGTATGCAGTGGGGACTTGATAATGGGGGGAATCTAGTAACGACAATGTTGCTCATGTAATTGTACATTAATGATACCAAAATAAAAATTTTAAAAAAGAATAGATGTAGGATTGGTGAGGCTGTGCAGGAACTGCCAGGGTGAGGGAGGGCTACAGCTGGGTTCCCAGAATGAAGGCCCTGCAGGGCTAGCCTACGGGGCAGGAAGGGGGCAAACCACCCCCCCATGAGCCTCCCCAGGCCCCAGGTCTCTAGAACCACTCCCCGAACCCCACCACCCTGACTTCAGTGCCCCCTCTCTCCCACCAAGGACCACCATGTGTTTCCCGTGCGTGGCCCAAGCTGGGACTCAGCAGTGGAAGGAAACTCCCAAAAGTACACACGGACCTGAGGGAACTAATCTCAGACATGGTCCCTTAGTCCAAGGCAGGGGAGCCCCCAGGGGCTGCCAGATTCTCAGACACAGGGATACAGAAACAGACCAAGACTCTGAAGGGCCTTCCATTCAGACAAAAGGCCCTCAGCGCCCCGCCTCGGCAGGTTTGGCTCCTCCCCCCACCCCCCAGCAGAGAGGCCCTGCCCAGGACTGCTGTGCCCTGCCCTGCCCTGGCCTGCCACCAGTTACCATAGTAAACTGGGAGTTCAGGGGCTCAGAGCCACCCGCGGAGTATGAGCTCCCACCCAGGGGCTGGGGGGACTCCTGGCAGTTAGTGTCCCTTGTTCCCCTCTGGGTTATCAGTGGCATGGCAGGTGGGTAAGGTTGGGGGATCCCCAAGACCTCCACCAGCCTGAGTACCAGTTCCATCCAATCTGCCTCAGATTCCCCCTGGAGCTTCCTTCCCCAGCACCAGCTCAGAGTCTCCCTCCTCAGCTGGACTGTGCCCAGATCTGCTTCAGGCCACGGTGGGCAGACAGGGACCAGGAGGCAGCGTGTACAGAGGCGTCCGGACCTGTGCAGCGCAGGCAGGAGGCAGACATTCCAGGCTTGCCGGGTTCTGGTCCTGCTGCCACACTGCCCACCTAGGGCTGGGGCTGGAGCCCTGTCTGTTTCCCCAGTCGAGCAGACTCAATGAGCCCCGACCTGCCTTCCTGTCCCACAGATGGCAAAGCCTCTGACCCATTGTTCTCCAGGACACTTTGACAGGAGGCAAGGAATGAGGGGCCTGGAGACAGGAAGTCCTAGCTTCCGCAAGGCGAGCCCTCTGCCAGACTCAGGCCTACCCTCCAGACAGGGAGGCAGGGCTCTCTGTCCCATTCTGCCCCTCCCAGATCGCTGGGCCAACCTGGAGCAAGGCCTCAACCTCTCTGGACTTCTTCAGGAGATGAGAATGCAGAAGGCTTGGTCAATGAGGTCACAAAGACAGGTGACTCCAGATGATGGAGGAGGAAGGTGCTGCCCCAAGGCCTGGCCCCCTGGTGGCCCAGCAGTACCCCCCACCCACTTATGCCCCATAAACACACACACCCCCACCATTAGCCGCCGTGCGACACCACTGTCATGACTAGCATTAATTGCACACTGCTGTATGCCCGAGCTCTATGCACTTTAGCTGCATCCTCTCGGTTGATCCATCCAGCAGCCCTATGAGGACAGCACGCAATGGCTGCCCTTTCACACTTTACAGAAGGCGAAACCAAGGTGCCACTGCTCACAGCTTGCCCGGGATTGGCAGGACTGCGAGAAGCAGAGGTGCCCAGGACATAGCCGCAGGCACCCTCTGAACCCTCACGGCTGCTCCTTCGTGGGCCCCATTGGCCCCACACACCGGCATACAGTTTCTTAACAGCCTTCCCCGGATGTTGTGAGAAAAAACTGAGGAACATCTGGGAAAGTGCTCTGCGGATAAGGTATTGTTCTCACTGCTGGGAATGCAATCCCTGCTCCGCCAGTCCTTTCCTGGCCAAGGGGAGGCCTTTATCCAGCCCAGCCACTGACGGCTCACAGTGATGGCCTGTGGTTCCCCAGCTGGGGCTTCTCCCTGTTCTGCCCACAGGCCACCAGACTGACTGGGGCAATTCTCCTCAAACCCAGGGCTGCTTGGGCCCCTGCCTGGCATGAGGCCCTCAGTGTCCCCTGCCTGAGCTCTTCAGTGTGGCATGAGGAGCCTCTGCTTCCTTCCAGCCAATCCCAGTTCCCCTTCCAGCACCCACAGTTCCCCCGGGAATGGCTTCCCCTTTACAAACAGGCCTCTAACCTTGCCATCCTCTGCCTGGCCAGCCCTTCCGCCTGCCCTGCTCTTCGTGAGCACCTTCCCATCCTTTCACAGCAGCTGTGGACCCTGCCCTCCAGCAGCTCCCAGGTCACCTCCTCCAAACACCCCCAGCACAGAGCACACACTTCTGTCACCAACCTGGCCCTACCCAGTGTGGCTCACGCTGGGCTGACACATCACAGGCAAGGATCCAGCAGCCTCGGTCACCTCACATCCTCTCTGCCAGCATGGGGCTAGGCAAAACCTGGGCATCATTAAGAGAATTTTTAAACAATAAATGAGCAGAAAACATTGCTAAACAATGACAGGCTGTCAGGAATCGGATGATGCAGAGTGAGCACTGAACTGGGAACTGGAAGATAAGGGCTGGAACCCTGGCTCTGCTACTCAGGAACTGTGTGGCTTTGGGTAAATCAGTTAGCCTCTCTGAGCCTCAGCACCCTCATCATGGAAATGGGAATAAAAACAGTATTTAGGCAGTGACTGTAATGGGGTATGTTGTGGGGACTTGATGGTGGGGGGAAGTCTAGTAACCACAATGTTGCTCATGTAATTGTAGATTAATGATACCAAAATAAAAAAAATAGTATTTATACCTCTGAGGGCTGTCTGAGGAAGCATTACATGAGAAAATGTTTTGTCTGTCTCCCCTCACCACAGCCAAGAAGCCTTCCCCAAATTCTGCTGGACGAAGGGATTCTTCCCTTGCACACAACTCAGCAGGCTGGCCCTGTGCACCCACAGCTCACAAACCATGTTGCCCTCCTTCCCACGCAGGCAGGACCCCAGTGGACAGCCTGTGAGCCCAACACACTCAACTGTCTCCTCTGTTCCCCAGCTCTGGAAAGTCGGACCCTAAAACAGTAGGGGGACCAGTGCGAGATGGCGTTCAGGAGGGAGGAAGGGGAGGGAGGAGGAGCCTGGGAAGGGCTCACTCTCAACTGCAGCTCCACGGAACAGGGGAAGCTCCTGTGAGCCCAACACATGCCACTGTCTCCTCTATCCCCTGGCTCCAGGAGAGTCTGACCCTCTGTCCCCCAACTCAGGGAAAGTCTGACCTCCTCAGCCACCACGGATGTCTGGAGCACTTATCTGGAAAAAAGAAAAAGAAAATGAAAAATGCTTCAGCAGCCAAATAAAGCTGCTGACTTTGGGTTTTGCCCACAGACACTCAGTGGAGGGCTGAAGAGCGCTATGCACCCACGCGATCCCTGTGGAAGCCACAGATCTGGCCCTCAGTGGGCTGACTGCCATTCTAATGAGCCATGGTTCAAGTCCACAGTTATGGGGCACTCAGACACAGTGGGGCAGAAAAGCTTTGAGTGTGAGGAGATGGTCTCTGGGTACAGAAGAATTTCAGTTCCACCACTAACAGCTCTGATCTTGGGGCACACTTACACTTTGTTTCCCCCTCCGCATAATGGGGTAGCAAAAGTAGCAACCCCCAGGGCTATCCCAAGGACAGAAAGAGGAGTCCCTGGAGAGAGCTCAGGGCTTTGGCAGCACACACAGGCTGTGGTCCTCAAGCATGAGCTGCAAACGTGTCACCTGGGGATCTACGACAGGAAGGTCTCAGGGTTCCACTGCCAGCCATTCTGATTCCATCAGCCTGGGGAGGCCCAGGAATCTGCATTTTCAACACATACTCCCCAGGTGATGCTGAGTCAGGTGAAGACCATACTTGGAGAAGTACCTACTCAATAAATGCTTGGGGCAGTCATTTACTTCACTGTCTCATTTGTTGCTCTGGACAGCCCTGCAGAGTCTGAGCGGTAACCTATTACACAGGTGAGGAAAGAGGTTCAGAGAGGCAAGTCAGCTGCCCTGGGTCACACAGCCAGCAAACAAGCAGGGTATCAACAAGGCCGCCTCTCTGCTCAGCTTTCATCCTGGCAGAGACTGGGTGGGTTTCCCCAGGCCTCGCTGTTACACTCCCACCCCCATTGTTGCTTCCTTCCCAGCTGCTAATCAGGTCCTGCAGACCATCCCATTTCCTGTTGGCCCACCAGCTGCCTTCTTTGCTTCTGATGGCACTTCCTGGACTGGTGCCCTCCCATTACCTACTCTGCCTCCAGAAGGGTTAGAACAGGTGCTGGGCAGTGGCATAGATTGGGCATGAGATGGTCAGGGGTGCTGAGGGGCACTAGCCTCCCTTCCGTGGTCTGCACTACCTCGCACAGCAACCCCATCCCCACCAGAGGGGCACAGGCCTGGATGCTGTCCCCTGTTTACAGATAGCAGGGACAACAGGCTTCAGGACAGAGTCAACTTCCTCATGGACCGGGAGTACAAAGGGAATTGGCAGATGGTGCCAGGACAGAGCCCATCTCCGTCTGCCACCAGTGCCAAGTCTGAGACCCAGCAGGAAGTGATGCAGGGCCCAGCCCGTCCCTGTGGGCACGTAGACCTATTGGCAAAGGCTGGAGTGAGGAGGAACTAGGCTGGAGCACCAGAGACAGAGCCCTGGCCTGGCCTGGCCCGTCTGTGTCCCCACCCTGACCCTCCAGCAGAAGAAAGCAGTAATCCTGGTGGAAAAGGAAATGCTGAGCCTTTGCTCATTCCACAAACGGTAAGTGTTTGAAGCGCTGGATCTGCTCAGAGGCCTGCCTCAGGACTGGTCTCCTTCCAGCAGGTCTCTCTTCTGCTCCAGCATCACCTGGCTTCCCCATCTGCTGGACACCCCTCAGCACACAAACATGCCACCATAGCTTTAAAACAACAAAACCCTCCCATTTCTCTACTCCCATTCACTGTAAGTCAGGAGGAAGGAGCTGCAATCACACCCATGCCCCCTCCCTCACCGCCTCCCCACTAGCCTGTCTTGCCTACCCCTTCGCATTTAACCTGCTCTGGTCGGTCAACGACAGCCTCAGCCTCCCAAACCCAGCCTCACCTCGCCCAGGCTGACCCAGCTGACACGTCCCACCCTCTCCCGCCTTTCCCTCCTCCTCACAGAGCTCTCTTCCCTAGAAGATCGACAGATCTGGGAGGGCCATGCCTCCCTCCACAAGCTCGTCCACTCCCGTGGCCTCGGGTGCCAGCCATAAACAAGCTCACAGCTTCCACGCCTCATCTCCAGGCCCCTGGATGCACCCTCATCTCCAATGGCCAACCTGACTTCCCCACTTGGGTGTCTATGGGCCATCTCAAGCTCAACATGCCCAAAACAGAGAAATTTTCACCTCCCTCTCCCAGAAAAATTCTTCCACCCATTTCCCATCCCCATACAAGTGTCCACTGACTGACTGAGTGCCCCTGGGCAAGGCACACTCCCTCCCAGGTCTCTGTTTGGCCAACATGGAATAAGTTGGGGACTTCCCAACCATTCACCCATGGAAAAACACGGGCAACTATTCAAAGAAGATTCCAACTACCCACCCTAGGAAAGGCGTCAGCATTTGCAGTTTGTAAAAGCCCCGTAACTGACTAAGTTAACAGAATCTGAGCCCTCCTGCCCCCACCTTCTTGGTTCTGATGGGCTCCATCCTGCCTTTAGTCTCACTACCTTCCATGCCCCTTTGACTCTTGTGTATCTCAGCAGCCATGTGAAGTTGAGGCTGTTACTATTCCCATTTTACAGATGAGGAAACTGAGGCTGGTGGGACATGACTGACTGAAAGCAGAGCAAGGACAATTGACCTAAGTATCAGGGTGCCTAATATTCCCAAACCCAAATGGCCCCCACAAGCCCAGGCTGGTACCTAGAGCTGGAGCCCCTGCCCACCCCCACAGGGAGAAGCCAACCTGGCCCTCCAGAGCCAAGAGCTGTTGTCTACTTCCCATCATCCACCCACTCCACCCCCGGAGGCCCGTGAAGCCCCCCATCATGCAAAGTCTACCCCTCCCCCAGCATGTCACGCGGTCACCTGGGGAAATTTGGCTCTAGGCCAAGGCTGGCCCAGGCTGGATTTCTGGCCCCACTCCAAAACCACCTGGGTGGACAAGCGCCTTAAACTTACTGAGACTCAGTGTCCTGAGCTACAAAATGGGGGAGCTGACACCTGCCCTCAGGGTTACAAGGCCTTGGCAGGGGCTGGTCTCGGAGCTCCAAAACAGAGGCTGGGGTTGGGCTGTAGGTCGAGCATCCCAGGCCAGGACCAGGGCTAGGCCTCTGCGGGGACAGCCCGGCTGGGCTGAGGCAGCCCACTGAGGGGCCTGCCTATCTGCAGCCAGCCCAGCCCTCACAAAGGAACAATAACAGGAAACCACCCTGGGGGGAGAAGGCCAGCGTCAGCTGGAAAACCTGAAGGGGCGGCAGCCAGGCCTCCCTCACTGGCCGGGTGTGGCTCCCCTGGAGAGGCTGTCGGCTGAGCTCTGCACAGTTCCACGGCACCCTCGGCCCTGTACCAACCGCCAGACAGAACAGAGACACCCCTCCGCCCACAGGCACGGTGAGTGAGGCTCCCCACACCCCACTCCCCCCCAGACCCATCACCACGGCCAGAGATAGGAGGGTCCTGGCCTCCCGTCTGTAGAATGGTCATTATCGGGGTCCCAGGAAAAAGACATCCCCCAGGGCAGACTGGGTCTCCTCCTGACTGAGAGCAGGGCTGGAAGGCTGCCCCCAGTGGTGTTACGCGGGCACAAAAGGGCGTTCTCAGGGCTGAGGGAGCCTGTCAGGGTTTGGCGCTCCCACACACAGACTCTCCCACTCAGTGTGACTTGAGGGCCCACTGGCTTCCAGCAGTGCCAGGCTCAGAGAGGGCAGGATTCTGCCTGAGTTGCCCAGCACACCAGGAGCAGGGACTGGTACCCAAGCCTAGGCTCCCTTTCAGTGCCCCTTGCATAGGAGATGATTTCCTAAGGCCTGAAATCATCCCTCCTGCCAAGGCTCTGTGCTGGGATTGGGAGGGGAGCCGTGTAAGGGGCACACTGAGGCTCAGCCCCTCTCTGTCAGCCAGCACCCCCATTTTCAGAATAGGCAAGCTGAGGCTAAGCTCTGGGCACTTGAGGCCCTGCCTATGGCCTCCCTAGACACTGCAGGATTGACCAAGAGCTGGGGGAGCTGTGGTAGGGAAAGCAGCCCACCCTTTCTCCCCCAAAACCCAGATACCCTAAGGTTGGGACCCCCACAGCCCTCATATTTTAGGGAAGTGCCCCTCCAAAAGGCCTGAAGGCAGGCAGTCTAGGGCAAGAGCCCAGCATAGACACGGTAGTCCTGGGCGCAAATCCCAGCTCTACCACTCATTTCCCGTGTTACGTTGGGAAAAATTCCTCAACATCTCCAGACCTCAGTCTGGTTGTCTGAGCAACAGAGACAGTGATTCTTTTGACAATTCATTGTCAGAACTGGAAATGATGATCTTAAAAGGCTCTTTAACAGTAGAGCTCATGGTTTTACTCTGACCAACAAGCCATTGAGTTAGACAGAGCCTTTCTCCATTTCTTAGTGGAACCAACTGAGATTTGGAGATGTTAAGTAAGAGCTGGAGTGGGGATTCGAACCAGGGTCTCATCCCCCAAGGCCAAGGCTGTTTCCAGAACTACATAGCTTCTCCATGTCTCAGACTTCTCATCAATGAAATAGAGGAAATGTGCTTTTCATGAGTCAATTAAAGGAGGCAATGTACACGCTTGGCATCAGGAATGGCTCACAGCAGGGGAATCACAGCTGCATTACCTGCTATACCAGAGCTTATCAGCTTATTGTGCTGTGAACGTCCTGAGGGTTTGGACCCTGAGGTAAGGCGATCCTCAGCAGGTGGGGGTGTGCAAGTGAGAGCGTGCGACTCAGCTCTTCCTCTGGCAAGCACTCCGGGCAGCTACTCCGCGCCAGGAGCTTTGCTCATCCTCCCACACCTCCCTGGAAGCTTTTGCTGTGTGAGGTGGGCAGGCAGGACCCTGACAGGAGATGAGGGACGTTCTGGGGGAGGCAGGAAACCTGGCAGCACGGAGGATTAAGGAGCTGGTGTGGCTGGAAGGAGCAGGGGGTGCCAGGAGGGCTAGTGACACTGGGGGCCTGGGGGCCTGGACCAAGGCTGTGGTCCATCTTCAGGCAGTAGGGAGCAGCGCCTGAGACCAGCCATCTTTGGACCCCAGCAAATGACCTCCAAAGGGACCAGGAGCTGCTGAAGCCTGAGGCAGCCCTGCCATTTTGGTTCACAGTGGTGAGGGGGTGAGGAAGGCGCTCAAGGTCTTCAAAGGGTTAAGCTGCCTGCCCTGCAGTCTCAACCTGAGCAATTGTGCTGCTGAACAAGAGCCGGACATGGGGACAGGAAACCAGAGGGGCCACACTTATTTTATCCCAAAGTTGCGTGACTCACAGCTCTACTGCTGCCTTGGGGATGCGAGATGGAACACGGTGACCACTAGCTTGGCGAAAATCTTGGGCCACTTGCGCAGGGGAACCTATCCCTGCTCCTTCCATCACCTCTCTGCACCCCCTTGGCGTTCTCTAAGTTACTAAAAGAATTCCCATTCCATAGATGGGAACACAGATGCCAAGACAGGCTAAGCAACCCATCCAAGGTTACATAGTTAGTAGAGGTGGAAGCAGGATATGAGCAAGGCCAGCCCCTTTGACCCTTGCCACACTCCATAGTGAAGCTCAGAGGGGGGAGAAGTCAGGCTGGAACCTGACAGTTCAAGCCACAGAAGCAGGCATCAGGATGAGCCAGGAGCCCAATGACCTGGGGACAGAATGTTCTAGGAGAGAGGTCTTGAGCTGAGGAGCTTGACTTCTGGCTGGAGAGATACTGAGAAGCCCATCCTAACTGGAGTCCAAGCTGATGCTGGGTGGAGAAATCACAGAAGACTTCCTGGAAGAAGAGCAGGAATCCCAGAGGATGCTGGGAAGTCTTGGGTCTATTTTCTGAGCCTCAGTCTGCTAACCTCTCTAGGGAAGAGATGGATAAAATGGGCCCTAAACTCATTCAGGGATATTCAGACTGGTATCCCTTTCTTGGGCCACAGCAAAATAGTCAGATCCTGGCAAGTGCAGATACTGGGAGGAGGGCGAAGTAAAACCCACAGGGCCTGGCTGGGCAGGCAGTGAATGAGATTTCCTTCTGGAGAGGAACAGAGAGGAGCACGAGTTGGATCCAGGTCAGAACCAGGAAATGAGGTCAGGTGTGAGTTGGCCAGGCAAGCCTGAACCGCCAGGCCAGAATGGGTGGATAGACTCACACACTTACTGAGCACCTACTGTGCGCCAGGCTTTGCACCCATGATCTCATTGAACCCTCCTGACCAGGGAGGCAGCTACTGTTGCCTCCATTATAGATGAGGACGCAGGGGCTTCAGGAGCACAAGGGAGGGGCCTAAGGCCCCTCATGCACAGCTCATGAGTGGCTGGGCAGGTTCAGACAGGTAGGTGCATGGGGGCTCACTCTATTGTCCCCACTGACTGCCTCAGAGCCCCAGTCAAAGTCGAAGCCCAGAGAAAGCTAGAAAAGGCTCCCTAGGGTGGGTGTTCTCTCCTTGAAGCCTAGAGCTGCCCCATTAGGAGATAAGGTGACAGACCAGATGACCCTAGAGTCCAGAAACCTAATTTGTTTCAAATCACGAACTAGATCTAGTTAATTGCTATTACCTGCTTCAAACATTATATTGAGGATTCAGGGCTAAGTTCAAGTTCAGTGGGAGTGAACACGAATTGATTAGTGATGTTCGCCACGGGTATAAGAAAGGATGAGGGGCAAACCGTGAGCTGTTTTGCCAGCCCTGTCATAAGAGTTCCCCCGCATAGGGGTAGGTGTGTGTTTGTTGGGGGCCCATAAGAAGGGTGATCTTATTGTCCTCAAAGAATGAAAATCCTAATGGCGGCATGTCTGACAATGACAGGCCATTAGAGATGCTGTCTGGGGACAGAAAGGAGCTTCTCTGAGTTATACCAACTACTGAACCTCCTCTGACACCCGAAGGGTTGTCTGCAAATACTCAGATCGGTTCTAAATTCTGTGAGTGGGGAGGGAAGCAGTGACAAGACTAGAACTGGAGACTGAGGCAGGCTGAGAGACAGGAGTGGGGACACTGGCACCAAAGGTCCAGGGCTTTGAGTTCATGCATCTGAATGGGCTGAGACAAAGTGGGTCGAAGTCTCAGAACTGGCCTGATCTGGGACACTCAGACCAGGAGGCGGGACCCTGTCAGGGAGGCTGCCTGGGGCTTGGAAAGAAGCAGGGTATTCACCCAGAGGACACAGCCAAGAAGGGCATTCTGGGCCAAAAGCTTGCTAGAGAGAAGCAAAGCACTGTACTCAGAAGCGTCTGGTTCTCCTCATGCCTGGAAGGGTTAGGGAGGTAGGGGAGAGGAGAGCCAGAGGAGCGGGCAGGGACAGGCCCCGCGGGGCCCCGCGTGCTGGCTCAGGAGCTGGGCTTCATCTGCAGGGGATGGGCAGCCAGGGAGGAGTGGTCGACATGGTCGGCTCTAAGGGGAGTCAATACAAGGAGGTTGTTGGCAGAACCCCAGGGAGAAGGGATCGGGTCTGGGACTCACAGGAGCAGGTCCCAAGGCCAAACTGAGCCACAAACCTGCAGAAAGCTCCAAGGGGCCAGCGTGTAGCCGTCCAGCCCCACTCCCTACACACCCCATTCCTGAGGCTCCCACGGCCTCACCCTCCCTTTGTCTGAGCTGCCAAGGCCCAGCTGTAAACGCTGGGGCTCCAGGAATTTGGGAGTCCCTGAAGGAGTTTGGAGGTCACTGGCTCTAACCTGTGTCCTAGACTGAGGTGGGGTGGGAAGACCACCCAGCGTGGGGGCTCCAGCACCTCCTCCTCCCGCAGGCCCACCCCCTGCATGTTCGGGGCCTCTCCTCTCGCCACCAGACCCTGCTCCCTGACCCAAGGCCTCTGGGCTGGAGTCCAGAGCCTGCAGGAGGCTGGGCCAGGCTAAGCATTCTACCCACCTTCTGGGCTGCCTCAGCTGCCAGATTTTGTCCTGGAAGATGGTGGGTGTGCTGGGCAGAAGCGAAAGGACCACCCTACATAGCAGAGACTCTTCAGAGCTGGTGTGCGCAGACGCCTGGGAGGGGTGTGTACTTGTACAGACACAACGAGGGTGTTGTGTGTCCATGTGGCCTGAGGAATACATGTGTGTATCCCTTACCTGCAGTTTTACTCTACCCTACCCACAAGGACCCTGCAGCCTGCTCACTAAGCCCCAAGGCCCAGACTTGGCCCCTGAAACCTAAGGCTTGAGCAGGACCCCATAGTCAGGGGCAGGACCAGCCCAAGGACACGTGCCAGGCTGCCCCACAGAAGGGCCCCTAGTTGCGTCTAGGCTTCCTATGGCCGATTTGACTACAAATGGAGCAGCTGCAACTCATCTCCACCCCTGCCTCTGTGCCCCCCTCATCTTTCTTTTTAAAAAGAGCACAGAGCTGAATGGACCTCACAGGTCCTTCAAGGCCAAACCCCAAGGACAGATGGGGACCTTACGGGACATCTGTCTGATGTCCCACAACCGGTCAGACAGAGGCAGGACTCCCTCCTGGACTGAGACCCTCAGACTACTCCGGGCTCTGTTCCCCCACCCCCAGCTCCCTATTCGCCATTAAAGTACCCATTACAACTTGAGACTGTTTTTTATCAAGTGGTCAATGTCCATCTCCCCAATGGGATGCAGCCTGTGTTTGCTCCCCATGTGTATTTCAGTGCTTGACACATAGTAAGTGCTTGGTAAGTGTTTATTGAGTGACTATATAACTCCAGGGCTCCAGAGAGGGCTTCAGGGAAGTGGTGACATGTGACCTAAATCCAGCAAGAGGAGAGAGAAGTCAAGTGCAAAGGCCAGATGTGACCAAGCCTGGTGGGTGTTAAATGTCCTATAAGCTAGAGCCACTCTTGAAGACTCACCAGACACCCTTGAGACCCAGACAGATACATGGAGAGGAGCAGATAGAGACACAGGGCCACACAGTTTGCTCGGCCTTCAGAGCTACCCATCAGTCATCAGGCCAGGCCTAAGCCTCTAGGTTGTGACCTCAGTGGTCTCACTCACTGTGGACACAGACCTGGACTCAGAGCTCTCTGAGGCCCAGACCTTCCATTCAGGCATGGGGGAGCCCAGCCATTCCTGGACTCTGAGGCTCCTCTGCCCCCTCTCCTGGGCGCCATGCCCTCTCACAGGGGCTTCAGGCCACACACTCTTGTCCTCTCCTTTTGGGCCCCTGGACCCTCCCTGGCTCAGGGTAAAGAGGGCCTGCCCTCATCCACCACTGCATTTAGAGCTGCCCCCAAAAGCCTCTAACATGGTGCCAGGCATGGGGCATCCTCACGAATCCTGGGTGACAGGGACACAAGTAGGCACCTGGCCTCTGCGTGCCCTGCACGCACATGAGCTGCCAAGCAAATTCCCCTCCCTTCATGGCTGTTGCCAGACAAGTCCCAGGACTGCCCAGCTAGGCATATCTGAGCACAGAAATCACTTCCAAAATTCTCAGACCCTCTGCATGTCTGTCATACCCCACATCCACCCAGCCATAGCCTGATTTCTCCAAAACCTTGGTGAGAGCAACCAAGAGATGCAACTCCTGTTTGCAGGAAGGAAAAGGACTGAAGTCAGCTTGACCCCAGCGGTGGCTCGGGCCACATCTCCAGAGGTTCAGCCAAGGGAAATTCTGTTTCCAGCTGTGGGCACAGCAAATGCTGCTGGCTGACTTCCTCTCCACCTGCAGTAGGAGGAGGAACAATTGTTTGACAAAACCTTTCCCAGTGGCCCCTATTCTGGTGGCTAAGTTTCTGACATGGCAGGCAAAAGATACAAATAACATGGCTTTTCAGATAGTAAAGTCCCTCAGGCCCCTCTGAGATTGGGTGCAGAAGGAACCCAGAATTTAGAATGAGATAGATCTAAGGGCTCCAGATCTACCACTTATGAGCTGTCTTTGAGCCTCAGTTTCTTCCTCTGTGACATGGGAATGATAATTCCTACATTATTATTATTATTATTATTATTATTATTATTATTATTATTATTATTATTATTATTACTACTACTACTACTACTACATGTGATGTCACCACAGAGATAGAGAGAGGGTGACATGATGGAGAAAGCACACTTTGGGGTGAAAGGCAGCCTAAGTTCAAATTCTGGCTCCACCTTTTGCTGTTGTGTGACCCGGGATGACTCACTCCTCTGAGCTCAGCTGCAAAATGGGAATCCTGACAACTACCTCATCGACTGCAAGGTTTAAATGAGATGTGTGCCACTGAGGAGGTGCTCGGGAACATCAGCACCCTTCCACTGCTCCTGGCGAGAAGGGGCTGTCGGGAGGGCACACAAGGGTCCAGCATGGCAGTTGGGGATGGGATGATATGATCCTCCTCTTCCAATAGCCCCATCTCCACAGTCCTGCCCCCTCACTAACTACCCACTGACAGGGAGCTGAGCATGAAAGCCACTTCCCCTGCCCCAGCAAGTGACACTCTGCTGATGTGGGGCAACCCTGCAGGAGCGAGTGCCAGTCCTGTATGCCCAGGGATCTCTGGGTTCACAGCAGGGCCTCTGCCAGACACAGGAGAGAATCCAAGGGGCTTCTCTGCACGTTCAGAGAACACTTTGTGTGTAGAGCCAGCCAAAGCCCAAAAAGTTAATAGCCCACATAGCCATGTGGCCACAGCCTGTGACTGGCAGCCTCGGTGTTATTTAAGTCCAGTGTGGTTATTTCCTCATTTGGCTGATGGTTGCTGGACCACACATCTGTGGTGACACCCAGCAAAGAGAAGCTGTGCTCCTGTTCACTGGTTTAGACAAGGTTCTGACAGGGAACAGAATTTACCTCAGGGAGCTCCAATGAAGAGACTTTCAGAAGGAAATATTTACAGAGCTGTGAGCTTGGGTCAGAGCACAAATGGGACACTGAGGTGTGCAGAGACCAGCAAGAAGAGGAATCTGTGACAAGCCCGGAGCTGAAGGCACAGAGGAGGGAAAGGTGCTGCAGGAACCCAGTGAGGGACAGACCATGGGGGGCAGGGGGGCAGTCATGTCATTATAGGGAGATGCAGCAGCCAAGGAAATACGAACCAGAGAAGAAAGCAGCCAGACAAACATGCCCCCACTTCTGTCCACCCATGCTCAGAGCTCCTGCTGGAGCCCCATTGGCCAAACACCAGAAGCCAGGCCAGGAGGCCCAGGGGTCAGTCCCCCCGACACAGAGCAGAAGTCAGGGAAGGTGTGGGGGCAGTGCATCTGTCAGGGTGGGGACTTGCAATTCCTCCAACCAAATGGTTGGATGCTAAGGAACAAGAATGGTAAACTGACTACTCAGCACAACAAACCAGAGTGTCAGCAAGGATTCACACAAGTTTGGTTTCACTATTAGCTACTAGTTTTTGGCCACCTTGCAAATACTTTATAATGCAGGCCTGAAAACATCCCTGAGAGGCAGACACTGGTGTTCCCATTATACAGATGATGAAATTGAGGCTCAGAGAGGTGAAGTGTCTTGTGCACAGTCACACAGCAACAAAGCAGTATACCTGAGGGGTGGCATATCAGAGAGCCTGCGATCCTAGACATCACCCTGTGCTGTGTGAGCCCAAAGAGGAAAGATCCATGTGTGACTTGAGGATGGGCTGTGGGAGTGGGGAAGCCATAGATGGGCAAGACAGAATGACGTTCTCCAAGGAGAGGAAGCTGTGATCTGAGCCCTGCAGTGGGGTCTGGGCATCAACCCTTTGACCAGCCCCCAGCTGTGCTACAGTGGACAATGACCAGGGATGCACAGGGCTATGAGGCAGGGACAAGGGACATCTCCCCCAGGGGTGAGTGGTTAGGCTCCACTCTGAAGGCCAAGTTCACCAGAGAAAGCAGGAAAACCCAGGTGGCAGTCCTGGGCCACTTCTGTCCTCTAGCTGCCTGCTCTCCTTAGTGTTCCAGCCTCACAGCTTAAGCGCCACACACACACAGCAGCCATATGCAAGTGGCTCCAGGCCTGCTTTTGGCCCAGGCCCCAGGCCAGGTCTCCAGGAGCTGCTGGCCATGGCCAAAGAGACATTTACTAGGCAACTCCATCCTGACAAAGGCCACACACAACTTGTGGGTTTCTCCCCACCAAACATGTCCCCACCCCAGGCTTCCAAATCTCAGTGCAGGCCCTGCTGTCCCCCAACTGCTCAGGCCAGACTGGAGAGGTATCTTAATTCTGCCTCAAAAACATGTACCATGGCTGTCCCCTCCTGGTGACCCCAATTTGGGCCACCAACTCTTTCCTGGCCAGGGACCACCTGCTCTTGGACCCTGCCAGTCTCCAGATCCCAGCTGGATACCTCTTCCAATCTGATTGCATCACTCTCCCTAGGCGGCCCTGCAGGGCCCCATGCAACCTGAACGCATTGGTTTCCTAGGGCAGCTACAACGAAGTACACACACGTGGGACCTGAGGCAACACCAGTTTGTTGACTGGATATTCGGTGGTTTTGGAGGTCAGAAATCAGAAATGGGTTTCAATGGGCTACAGTCCTTCTGAAGGCTCTAGCAGGAAGCCATTTCCTTGCCTTTTCTGACTTCTGCAGGCCACCCCCATTCCTTGGCCCATGGCCCTGCGTTGCTCCAACCTGTTTCCATCATCACATCTCCCTTTTCCTGATTCTCATTCTCTTGCCTTCATCTTCTACGGATACCGGGATTACACTGGGTCTCGCATGCTCCAGAATAACCTCCCATTGCAAGACCCTTAACTTAATCAGACCTGCTGAAGGTCCTGTTGCCATAGAAAGTAACGTATTCAGATGTTCCAGGGGTTAGCAAGTGGGCATCTTTGTGGGATCATCATTCAGTCTACCACACTGACCTGGTCACGTCTTACTGAACCCACCCCGCAACTGCTCATTTCTCTCTAACCTGGTGGCCTTCTTTCAGTCTTCAAACACACTAACCATTTTTCCACCTCAGGACCCTTGCACTTGCTGGTACTTCTGCCTGGAATGTCCTCCTGTCCCCTGGCATTCCTAGGGCTGAAACTTAGATGCTGGTTTAAGTGTCGCCTCTCCAAGAAGCCGTCCCCAGCCTCTCAGTCTCAGCCAGCCGCCCCCTCACTCTTGGTTGCATCCCTCCTTGTAATTCCCTGAGCACTTGTGATGATTAGCTGATGTTTTTCCTCATTACTTATTTTCCTGGTGTCTCAACTACAGTATGTGCTCCCTGAGTACAGGCCCCATGTGCCTTGCCCAGTGCTGTACCCCGATGCCTGGCATGGAGCCTGGCATAGAGAAGGGGCTCAATGCCTATCTGCTCAGTGCTTGGACTCTCATCCTGTCCTGCCTCAAGTTCTGAGAACTCTCTCTCCTTGTTTCTCGATTTCACTTCTGTTGGTTTTACATTTTCATTTTCAAGTCACTTCTCACTTGAGGGAGGAAGGAAGACCCAAGACTCACAGTTCCTTTCTAGGCAAAGGAGGAAATGACGCAACAGGCCTGGGCCCAGTGAGGCTGGAGCAGGGGTCAGGCGTGCGGCCTCCTAAGTCAGGATCAGCTTCCTGGCCAGGACTCCCACCTTCCTATACCTTCGCTCACTGCCTTCCTCCTGCCTGGACTGACTGCCCTTGCCACACCCGGCCTCAGAGAGTCACTGCCTCCTCATGACCAAGGAAACTGCGACCCAGGGCCTCCCCCAGGCCCATGGCCCTTGCACTCTGGGGCCTGCTCCTCCACTCTGTACCACCAACCCAGGGTGCCCACTTCCTCCTGGGCCGGTGGCAGGGGCCAGAGGGTGGGGCCTTAGATGCTAAGCTCAGCAGACCCAGAGGCCAGGCTGGCTCAGCCCAGACACCCTTGGTGTGGACACTGAGGACAGCCTGGCGCCAGTGTCTCAGAGGAAATGCTACTAGAGTTTAGAGACCTCTTGTGACATGCGAGCCCAGCCTCTCCCTGGGGCAAGGGCTAGGCACAGCCAAGGACGAGGCCCTCCATCCAGCATCCAGTAGGTCCTTGTCGCTCTCCAGGCAGGAGCTCTGATTCCCACTCCCGCCCACCAGCACTTCTTCACTTGCCATCCAGGGGCTACAGGTCAGTGACACAGGGACCCAGCATGGGTGGACTGATGGGGTCAGGGATGAGAGGGCAAGGTGATAGCCAAAGTCACAGCCTCCACCCAGCATGGGGCAGAGGGGAAAATCCCTCCTCCTGGAATTCAGGACGAGTAAGGCCCAGATCTCTAGGTGACCCTGAGGGCTGCCTTCAAGGGTGGGCAGCCGTGCAATCACACTTAAAAGACCCCCTGCTTGGTTTCATGTTCTTCTTTCTCTGCCTTGCAATTCTTCATAACCTTTAAGCAAAGAATCTCACATTTCCATTCTGCAATGGGCCCCACAGTGAAGCCAGGCCTAGGAACCCGGTCTGAATTCCCGCCCACACTCCGCCCCTGCCCTTGTGACAGCTCCCAAGCTGATCACCGATGTGAGTTCTGGGTCTGGTGAGGGCCTGACCTGCTGGGGTAAGTCATTCGGGTTTCCTAAGAGCCCTCTGAAGACAGCATCAAAGCTACATTGCCACAGGGGCTCCAGGCGGGTTGGGGGTGGGGGCATGTTTGTTCAGAGGAGCTCTAAATCCCACCCCATAGCAGCTGCTAGGACAAGAGAGAGCAACAGGAAAAGGCATGAACTCCTGAGCCAGGCAGACTTGGTTCAAGACTGGCTCTGCTGCTTACAGTCTGGTGATCTCAGGAATGTCACTAAACCTCTCTGTTCCTCAATTTACCTGTAAAATGAGGATTACAGTTACAGCTACCTGAAGGGTATTGGAAGGATTAAATGAGGTAACACATGTGGCAGGCTTGGAGCAGAGTCAGGCATACAGTAAGTGCCTAATAAATGTTAACTGTTGATGCTAGACACCTGGCTTCCACTCCCAGCTCCCACCACTTCCCCAGCGCGAACCACCTCTCTGTGCCCCCATTTTCTCGTGTATAAAATGAGGATAACCTGGGTGCCCCCTGCACAGGGCTTTGCGAGCTGACATCAGCATCAGCGTTACCCTCTCCTCCCGGAAACCTTCCCTATAGCCCTGCTCTGCACTCCCCTACCCGCCGTGACACTTTCGTAGGAAATGTTCCTGTGTCTGCCTTCTCCTCCCAGACTGGGAGCTCTTTGGGGGCAGGAACACAGTCTGCTTCTGCTGGCACAACAGAGAGTGAAGGATGAGGAGGGAACAGATAAGGTGGGGAGCCCAGCTGTCCCTGGGGAGCTGCTCACACCCTGCAGTGGTGACCCCCATGTCCTGAGCGTGGCTCCTCTCCTTCCCAGACCTGCCTTCCTGGGAAGATGCAGAGGCTCATGCTGCTGCTCACCGTGGTGGGCACCCCGCTGGCGGCGGCCACAACACACACAAACCCTGCCCGGCCGGATGCTCCCAGCATGCTGCCCGCCCACCGGCGCCAGAAGAGAGACTGGATTTGGAACCAGATGCACATTGATGAAGAGAAAAACACCTCACTGCCCCATTATGTGGGCAAGGTAAGGCTCAGGCCCCAGAGGAGAAGAGGCCTCAGCAGCAGGAGGCCCACGGTGACAGTGGCAAAGACGGCGACAGATGTGGTGGTGGTCATAGGGGTGGGGATGAAGGCTATCAGGTGAAGATGGCAGATGTGGTGGTGGCAATGATAATGATGGTAACAATGGTGGTGATGGTAACGCTGGTGATGGTTATGGTAAGGAGGAAGGTGGTGATGGCAGTGGAGGTGATAATGGTGAAAGTGGTGATGGTGACCATGGTGGTGATGGTGGTCATGGTGGTGATGGTGATCATGCTGGTGATGGTGGTGATCATGGTGGTCATGGTGAAGATGGTGGTGATGATGATCATGGTGGTCATGGTGATGATGGTGGTGATGGTGGTCATGGGGGTGATGGTGGTGGTGGTGATCATGGTGGTGATGGTGGTGGTGGTGGTGGTGATGGTGATCGTGGTGGTGAAGCTGATAAGGAAGTTTCTGGTGGTGATTGTGATCACAGAGGTGATGATGGTGGTGGAGGTGATGGTGAATGCCAAAGTTCACTTTCTCCCAGACCTTGGCCTGTGGACTAAATATCTCTGTTGGATGGGCCACCCACTGCACAGACTGAGGAGGAGAGCCTGGCCTAGGGGTTCAGGGCTGAGGGTAAAAGTAGTCAAGGCTGCCATCAAGTTTTCCCATCTGAGGGGCCTGGAGGACCTGAGCAGCCTTCTACAACATGGTGCTCATGACGAAGTAGATTATTCAGGCCAGTTTACCAACCCTGGTTTAGGCTTTCAAACCTCCTCAAAAATAGCTCTCCACATTCTAGGACACCCATAGTAAGGTGCCTGACCCAAGCCTGACCTCCAGGGCAGTGCCTGACACTCCCAACTGCACTTACCCCCCTTTAAGACTTGTCCACATCCCAGACACCTTCCCAGAACTGGGAGCTAAGCGGTCAAGTACTGAACTGCCTTACTATTTCAAAGTACTTCTGATGTCAAAACCATCCATTCTGATCCAAAGCAATGACTCTAGTGGTGGAATTTCCCATACGATGACAAGTAGAAGGGCTATGAATTTTGAGAGTTTCCATTGAGGACAAACATTTCTTTTAGGCGCATAAAATCTCACTACGTCAGTTTCTTGGAATCCAAACATGGTCAGCTGAGGAAAGGAAAGACCCGTGTGCCAGTGAGTGGGAGTACGGGGCCAAGCACGGGCCTGGGTCCTGGGAAGACAGTGCTAGGAAAAGACAGACTCGGTCCCCACCTTTGTGGAGCCTGTGGTCTAAAGGAGGAGCTAGCAGAACCAACCCACCACCTGGCTTTATGAATAAGCTTTTATTGGAACAGAGCCATGCCCAAGCACTACCAACTGTCAGGGTAGCTCTCATGCTACAGTGGCAGTGCTGGGTGGTTGTGACAAAGATCGTGACACACAAAAAATATTTACTATCTGGCCGTGTACAGAATCAGTTTGCCCACCCTAGTCTAGAGGGGACATCAGACATCTAGAGCATATATCAGACAAAGAACCCCACAACCTGCAGTGATGGGGGAGCCCTACAGTCATAGAGAAACAGGCTAGGAGGACCCTTTGACTGGGGAGGGTCCGTCTGGCCTCAGCACCAGAAATGCCACAACAGTGGAGTTGGGGCCAGCAGAAGAGGCTCTGCCCACAGCCAGCTGACTGCATTCCTGGGCTCCTCCGGCTCCTCTCAGAAATTTAAATCCTTCAGTATAGCTACTCAGAAGGGAAGATGCTTGCCTAGGGTCAGAGTGAAACCAGGCAGAGCCCTACAAGAATCTAGCCCTAGGAAAGCACAGGGTTCCTGATCTCCAATACAAATGTGAGCTCTGTGTCATAGAGGAAAATGTCAACCCACCTCCATCCTGCCCAGTGGGATAACTGTGCCATGAATCAGCAACTGAGGAGAGTGGCCAGCTCCAAGGAAAACTGCAGGGTGAGTCAGGGGGAGTCAGCATCATGCGCACGCCTAACGCAGCGGCCTTTGGAAGGCTCGCCCAAGGGTCTCTGAGCAGCAGGAAGTACGTCAGGCCTGCCGTCATCTGCCATCAGCATTTGCTTGGCATTTGACATGGGGAGGGGGACAGAGGACCCACATGCAACCCCCACCCTGGGAAGAAACAAGTGTGCCTGGGAGAGGGAAGGAAAAGACTGCAAAAGACTGCAAGGATCTTCTGGCTCCCAAAGATGTCGTCTGAGGCCAGGAAGGCCCTGTTTACGGCGGCCAGAGCCCGGAGCCTGTGTTTACAGACTGAGTGGACAATGGGAACAAATCCTGAGAGGCCCCCTAAATGGGAAGCCTGGCTTTTGGCACTAAGATGTTATATCCAAATATAGTGATAACTTTTTCAAAAGGCCTCCCAAAGGCCATAACCTCAGTCTAATCATGAGAAAAATAACAGACAAATCCTAGTAAAGGGGTACCCTATAAAATACCCAACCAGTCCTCTAAACCGTCAAGGCCATCAAAACTTTGGAAGTCTGAGACACTCTCACAACCAAGAGGAGCTTAAAGAAGGGTGATAACTAGCTGTAATGTGTCCTAGACAGGATCCTGAACAGTAAAAACTAGGGAAACCTACATGAAGCATGGACTTTAGCTAATAATACTGTATCCATATTGATCCATTAATTCTAACAAAGGCACCATGCTGATGTAAGATGGTAGTAACAGGGGAACCTGGGAGCAGGATGTATGAGAACTCGGTACTCCCTTCTCAATTTTTCCATAAATCTAAAACTCTTCTAAAAAATAAAACCTATGTAAGAAAAGCTGGAGGGAAGGAAAAAAGAAATGATACTCAAATGAAATCTTACGCAGAATTTCAATAAAATAGATCAAAACGGACTCAGTGACCACAGCTCACCCTGGCCATGTGGGTCGTGACACACCCACCTAGAGCCCCATGTAGAACTACCACTTATCCCAGCCCTGAGCAACTCACACAGGGCTCCAGACTACCCTACTCCTCGAGGCCCCGCTGTTTCCCCCAGGCCACAGGTTGCGCGGCTAGGGCATCATTTCTTGCCTCCTGCCCCACTGTTCACTTTATGCCCTGGCCACAGGGCCTTGGGACTACCTCCTGAGCCCACGTGCTCCTGCACACCGCAGCCCTGCTCCTGGATGCTTTACCACCTCCAGCTGGGGCCCGGGAGCCCCACCTCTCTCCCTCCCTGCCCACCTATGGCCAGGGGTCCTCACTCCCTGTCTCCACTTCCTCACCTTACAGAGTCTTCTCCGCGCTCTGTCATCTGGCTTCCTACCCCACTACCCTCTAGGTGCTGCTCCCACCAAGGGTTCCAGGGGCTCTCTGCTGGTAGACGCCCAGGACACTTTCCAGACCTCATGGGATTTGACCACACCCTTCTTGATGCTCCCTCCTGTCTTGAGACCCACTCTTTCTTGGTTCTCCAGCACCCAAGGCTCTTGTTTCATCTGACCCTTCAATGCCGCCCTTCCTCAGAGTCTCAGCCCTGGGGCTTTAACCCAGGCCCTGAGAGCAAGAACAGGGTCTGGGTTACCTCTGTGCTCCCAGCGTGCTGCCTGGCACCTTGTAGGTCTCCAATTTACATTTTTTTAAATTGAACTGAACTATATATTTTTTAACATTCTAACCATCTATGAGAATACCAGTGTATGTGCACGAAATATGATTCCCTTATATTCCTAATAGTCTGTTTCTAAGTTCTGTAAATGAAAATGTTCAGCAAATGTAACCTAATATCCTTCAACACATGGATCTATCATGAACAATAACTAGCATTTATTGAGAGCCTGTGTAAGTTGCTTTACATACATTATTTTCCAATTCTTATTCCTTATGACACTAATAGCGTATTTTACAAAAAGAAAGGGCTCAGTGGTCAAATAAGTATGGGAATTCTGAGTTAAATAAAGCTCACTGGAGTTCTTTTCTGTAGAACTGTACACTGTAAATCTCCAAGAAGAGAACATTTTATGTACTATTCCAAAAATAATTTGACCAGGACCAGTGGTATGCTGCTAAATATTTGACAACTGGCTCTCCAAGGAAAAAGGTCCTGATTTGGAGCATCTGCTAATTTCCATGATGTAAATAATCTCACCATGTCTCTGTTTCAAGCCACCAATTTGATGTCACTGAAGAGAGAAGTGGGAAAAGATGTGCATTAATACAGCATTATTTCATTATTTCTATCATTCGACACAACAGATATAAATAACCTCAAGAGCACAGTAAAATGTAGGAAAATTATTAGAAAGAAATGATTTTGAGTGTTTACCTTTGTTTTTAACATGATTCATTTCATTTACGTTTATATAATTGAATTTTTAATAATGGCTGTGTTACCAACCGGCTCATAAGCATTCCTGAAAATTAAGTTGGCTCGGAAAAGCCAAGCCAGTCCAAGCCAGCTCCAGCACGTGGTGGACACTCATTTTTGTGTGGAGCAGCAAAAGAGACAAGTGTTTCCTGAAACTAACTTTCAAAAGTGCTGTTTTGCTCATTAGAGCAACTCAACATCAGAAGCAATATTATCGCCATTTTACAGATGAGGTCACCACGGCTCAGAGAGGTTTAGTGACTTCTAAGGGGCAAATGCCCACTTACCTTCCAATGGCACCAGGTATACTCTTTCACTCAAAAAATGTTTTGTTAGTATCTACTATGTTTCAAGCACTGTTCTAGGCAATATGGGGCAGTGTGCTAGGCAAGTCACATTAATGTGGCATTCACAGTGACCTAGCTAAAAATGACCATCAGAGATTCTTGTTAAAAATCAATGTCAAACTTAGGTTCCCTGGCCAGCACCACACACACACACACACACACACACACACACACACGTGCACACAAACATGCACATGTGCACACAAGCACACACATGTATACAAACGCACGCTTGCATGTGCACACACACACAGCCATCACTGCCCATTTCCAGCTCATGGACCTCTTCTTCCCTAGATTAAATCAAGTGTGAACCGCCAGAATGCCAAGTACCTGCTCAAAGGAGAGTCGGCCGGCAAGGTCTTCCGTGTCAATGCAGACACGGGGGACGTGTACGCCTTTGAGAGGCTGGACAGGGAGAAGACCTCCGAGTACCACCTCATTGCCCTTGTGGTGGACAAGGACACCGAGAAGGACCTGGAGTCTCCTTCCAGCTTTACCATAAAAGTACATGATGTGAATGACAACTGGCCTGTGTTCACACACCGGTTGTTCAATGCATCTGTGCCAGAGATGTCAGCTGTGGGTACGTATCCAATCTGTCCCTCTCCCTCTTTTCTCCCTCATCACCAGTTGGAAGATGTCTCTCCCCTCAGCAACTCTACTGCCTGGGGTCAGGATTCAAGGAGTTCAGAGCAGGGATTATAATGCCCATATTACCATTTTATATGGCTTGAAAGAAACTCTGGTCCCTAAAGAGCAAGCTCTGATCCGGTCCCAGACCAAACCCTGACCCTAGCCCTAACCATAAGGGACACACACGTCTCCTTACTCTGGAGCAGACCCCACCCACTGCTCTGATGCTCAGGGCCGGCAGACCAAGAGCATAGCCTTTGCGCATGAAGAGCGCCAGCTCTGCCATCCAGACAAGAGGCGTCATCTCCAGGGTCCCCCAGGCCTCCAGAAGTCACTACTTCTTCCTCAGTTCTACCCCCAGCCTCCAGGAGGTGCCAAGAAACCACCCCTTAGTCCAGGGTCCCTGGCCAAGACCTTGGGGGGCCTTAACAGTCCTCCCTGTTAAAGACGGGAATCCTGGAGTTCAAGGGAAAAAGATGCATGATTCTCCACCCCTTTGGGGGCACCTTCCCATGTCCTTATTCTCAGCCTTCTAGGAAAGGAAGGCAGCAGCCCCTCCTCTCCTCTGATCTTCTCATGATCCCCCAAGCTAGCCACTCCCTCCTCATTTCCCCTATAAATAAAAAACACCTGGTCTTTTGCCCCCTTCAAGGGTGACAAGCTGGGCCTCCACCGCTACCAGTACTTTGTCCCCACACTGGCTCCTCAGGAAAAAAAGGCAGCCCTTTGTCCCTCAGGACCTGGGGAGGTGGGTTCCCGGAATAGCCTGCATCCCATCTGGGAATGAGGTAAGGGGGCATCAGCCACAGGCAGCAACCTCCAGATTCTCCCTCCACAGGGACCTCAGTCATGCGTGTGACAGCAGTGGACGCAGACGACCCCACTGTGGCAGACCATGCCTCCGTCATGTACCAAGTCCTGAAGGGAGAGGAATACTTCGCCATCGATAATTCTGGTCTGTATAACCAGCCCTCCCGGGCAGGCAGAAGCTTGGAGGGCAAGGGGGTGGGTACTCCAGGGGGAGTCCAGTCTGACAGATGTCACCCACCACTGAACCACACTGTCCTATGGAGATGGTCAGTACCACACACTCAGACAAGGTGGCTGCTGAGAGCAGAAGACAGCAGACAGATGCCCAAGATGTCCCAAGATGTTCAGGGAACAAAGTCAGGATCCAAACAGTGACAGAAGAGGTGGAAGAGAAGGCTGGATAGCAAGTCTGCATATGGGTTCAGACATACCTGTTTTCCAAACCCAGCTTTACTCCTCAGCCCCTCTGAAGACCTTAGGCAAATCAACTAACCTCTGCATGGTAGCTGTGACGCTCGAATTAGGTAATGTGTAGACAGCGCATGGCCCATCATAATTAACCGCTCAATATGACTTAAAAACTGTAAGGACTGGGTTTTGGAAGCAAGACAGAAGTCTAGCTGTTCAGGCCAAGGGCACACTGTCTTTCAGAGGATGGCAAATATACCACAGACACTCCCAAAATCTATAATGCACTAAGGCAGGCATCACTAATCCATCACAGCACTCGTTCCACTCTGAGCCTACATTTGCCCTCCTGCTCTTTGACAACACAGTGCTACAGTCAGCAAGGGCCAACACTGCGCCACACTGGGCGGCTTTCGTCTAGCAGTGTAGGGCACCGAGGTACAGATGGTAGACCAGTAGTTCTCAGTCCTGGCTGCACAGTGGAATCACCTGGCTTTTAACTCAGGTGTTTTCTGGGTAGGGTTCCCCAGGTAACATGGCTCCTGCTGGGACACTTTTTGCAGGACTCATTTTCACAAAAACCAAACACTTGGACCGAGAGACGCAGGCCAAGTACACGATCATGGTGGAAGCACGGGACGCCCAGGGCCTCCGGGGGTATTCAAGCACAGCCACTGTGTTGGTCACTCTGCAGGATGTCAACGACAACTTCCCTGCCTTCACCCAGAGTAAGCCCCTCCCCTAGGGCCCTGGGGTGGACAGGGTTGGGATACCCCAGATCTGGAGACCTGGGAGCTCTCAGGAAGAAATCAAATTCCTCTACCTCTCCCTGAGCCCCAGGGGGAACCCAAGGCCCAGGAATTCATTTTGGTGCAGGTAGGGGCCTTGCCCCCCATCCCTGAACACATTCCCAGGGCTGTCCAGCTGCCCCCTGCCACAGTGTCCTCACAGGCCAAAGGGAAATCACACTCCCTGCAGTGTGCCACCAGGACACCCAGAGTCCCACTTCCAGATAGGGGCAGTTCCACCCAGATCCCATGGACTCAAGAAAATCCAGGCCCCAGCTAGAAAATCCCCACGAGCTGGTGAGCAGCGGTATGGCAAAGCTCTGCATCCAGAGCCCAGCTGACCCCTGGCCCCTCCCACAGACGGATTCTCCACCACCACCCCCAAAAGACGTCCAAGAAAAGCTTTTTACATGCCCTGGTGGGGCTGGGAAGGAAAGTCAGATGGCTCATCTTGTACCCTCCAATGCTGAGGCACAATTCGGAGGCCCAGCCCAAAAACAGCTCAGTTTCTCTGAAGTAGCCCCAATGTATACAGCATAAGCTCCCTGAAAGCAAGACTTGTCTCTCTTATCAATAGTTAGGTCCCCTAGCAAAGTACCTGGCATACAGTAGGTGCTTAATAACTATTTATTGGCTAGAGGGATGGAAGAACAGAGCAGGACCTCTTTGCCTCAGGGTCCAAAATTCTAGGAATAATATTAATAATAATATTGTTATTATTATTATTAATTATTTGATCATGCCCATTTCCTGTATCAAAATGTGTTAAGATAGTATGAGGGACAATCACCTTTTCTATCTCACTAACCCAATGTCTTTTGGGGCATCCTATTTTCATCAGCCAAGTACACATTTGCTGTGCCCGAAGACATCCGTGTGGGCAGCCCCCTGGGCTCTCTGTTTGTTGAGGACGCAGACGAGCCCCAGAACCGGATGACCAAGTACAGCATCGTGCAGGGAGAGTACCGGGACACCTTCACCATCGAGACGGACCCCACCCGCAACGAGGGCATCATCAAGGCCATGAAGGTTTGTGAGCCTGCAGCAATGACATCAGATGTGGGGTTTGGGGCTCCTGGTATCCCCAGGACTCACCCAGGGGCTACTCCCAGGTCAGAGGCCACCAGAGGGTCATGTTCTTTGGTCAGCTCAGGGCTGGCCATTCACTGGTACAGATGGTGACCCTGAATCTGGGACAGGGAGCCAGGAGAGGAGGGTCATGCCTTAGGCTGGGCTACCCCGGAAGCAGAACTTGACGCAAGGGTTTGGGTGTAAACAGTTAATTTGGAAGGTGATCCCAGGAAGTTCCAAGACTAAAGACACACAAAATGAAGGCAGCTAGTCCTTAACGAGCAGGTTATCACTGTGGGCAGGTGGGGCCCAGTCCCACTGGGGACATCTAGGGTCACTGTGGAATATGCCTTGGAGATGCAGGAGCTGAGGCTGGGGGAGCTGGGGTGTCCTGGAGGCTTCACCTCCTGGCACCCCCTGGCCTACCAGGGGCACCAGCCAGTAGGGCTTTGGTGGTGTCACAGGTGCCTATGGCAGAAGGCATCAGCATGTAAGGAAACAGTGCATGCGAGGGGATAGGTGTGGCCATTGGCAGTGGAAGTATCACTTCTCTGGGCCACAGGCCCCCCAGCTATAAAATGGGTGTCATCCCAATACCACTTTACAGGCTCACTGTGAGGCTCACAGACCACAAGTTTGGCTCAGAGCAGGTGTTCACCATGCTTTTCCCTCCTGCAGCCCCTGGACTATGAACGTATCCAGCAGTACAGCTTCACTATAGAGGCAACGGACCCCACCATCAACCTCCACTACCTGAGCAGCACCTCCCTCAGAAAAACTGCCCGAGTCATCATCAATGTCACAGATGTGGACGAGCCCCCCAACTTCCAACAGCCCTTCTACCACTTCCAGCTGTGGGAGAACCAGAAGAAACCTCTGATCGGCTCAGTGCTGGCCACGGACCCCGATGCCACTCGGCGGAGCATTGGGTAAACAGGTGGAGGGCATGAGGGTGGTGATGATCAGTGCAGTCCTGGCACTGAGGTTCTTATGCCTGCTGGACTGAGACCAGGCCTCAGGGGGGAAACTGGTTTCCTCCAGCATGCACGTAAGAAGTGGCAGAGGCAGGACTAGATGGCCAAGCAAGCTCTTCTGCTGAGCACCTGGCTGGGGGGTTTCTCGTCCTGTCCAGGCACCCCTCCTAGCCTGCACATGGCCATCAGAGCTGCCTGTCATCTCTTCTACCTTGAAGGGGCTGTTCTCTGGACCATGGTCCCCACAACTCCCATCAAGGGAGATCTCAGTCAAGAGGGCAACCAACTAGAACAGGAAGCCCATTCACTCAATGTCTTATTAAATGTGTCTTCCCAAAACCACAAAAGGAAAAACTGTTCATTTCACATGGTCAAACAACACAAAGATCTGTAAAGAAAATGTCAGTAACCCCCACTCCCAGATGATTCATGTTCGTGGTGTGATGTGGTCCTACCACGCATTTCTTCATGAGCACACAAACATCCACATACATTTATGGTGGATTTGGTGTTTGTTTGTTTGGGGGTTATGATTGTTTTTTAAATTTTCTGGACCATGCCATGCCATTTCATCACTACTTCTGTCTCAGCTATACTCCTCTCCTCTACCCTCTGGGACAAAAATACAGTTCTAATTCATACTTTCTAGGGCCACACTTTGATAGTATGAATTTAATCCAACCTCATTTTATTCCAGAGGGATAGCCAATTGTGCCAGCATCATTTATTAAATAAATCACTGTTCCACCTTTGTTATATACTATGTTCCTGTACATAGCTGAATCTCTTTACAAATCCTCTATCCTATCTACTACTCTTCTGTGATGAAGCCATTCTCTTTTACTGTAGCAGCTTTCTTTAAAACTTAGTGTGCATAAGCCAAGTCCCTTCCTCACTGTTTTTTTTTCATTTTATAAACTTTCATGTATTCTCAAACATTCATTATTTCATATGAACTATAAAATTCTTTCAGGTAGCTTTTTAAAAAACATTTTCATTCTAGTGAGAACTGGGTTGACCTGTCAATTTGTGTTGACATATCAAAGGGAGAGTTAATGTTGTATGTTATCAGGGCTTCTTATTAAAGTCAAAATATTTCTCTCCATTTTGGCCACATCTCCTAAGTTTTGGGACTACTGTTTTCATGGCCATTCTAGTCTCAATACTCTGTAATGACATTTTTTATTTCTTTATTGATCCAAGTTTTAAGAAATTGATTTGATTTTTTTTCTTTTCATTTACAAGTGGTAGGGTATTTTTTATTTTTGCTTTAACTTATTCTGTAATATAATACAATTGTTATATGTGCCCATTTTTTCCCTAGAATATCTAAACTTTAGCTTTGTGCATTTTAATTTTTTTATTCAATTAATAAAGGTTTAGAACTATGTTGAAAGGTTTTTTTACATAGAGGTTTTTTTATGTTCACTATGACTTGGGATTTTTATCCCTATGAAATTACCCAACTTGTCCTGCTAAATATTTTGCCTTCAATTCCAAGATGCCTGATGTTTAGTTTGTTAGTCCTATTTTCACAGTATTCGTGTTTGCCTGATATAAATTTTCCAACCTTTACTTTTAACTTTTCTAGGTCATTTGGCATTTCTCTCTCAAAAATAGAATACAGTTGTTTTTGCCTTTTAATCTATACTGAGATGCTTTGTGTTTGACTTTTTACATCTTTCATCATAAACGTTTCATCTTACTCTTATCTTATTATACATTTCCCATTTTGCAAATTTAATGGCTTTTTCTTTTCCCCCATCTTTGCTATAGATCCCATTTTTTTCTTTTTTTCCCTCCTAGATACTGGATAGATGACATCGATTTTTACTTCTACCAGTGAGATTTACTTCTCTCTTTAAAATTAAAAATATTCCTGGACCTGTATTTTCTACTTAAAAATACTACACACACACCATTGCTTTCCTATATGATAAAGAAATCAACAGTATCATTTTAATTCCTTCCAAATCAGGTTTTTACTTTACATAGAGAGACTTCTTAGTTAGATGAAGTTTTCAAAAAAAAATTTTTCAGGACCCAGTTTTGTGATAAGCTTCCTGAGTTCTTGCATGTTTACAAATCTCTTAGTTCTTTTGTCTTTTTACATCAATAACACCAGATATGCTCATACAATCCTCAAATTATAGACACTTCCCTTCAAAACTACTATCAATGTGTTCTAGCATTTAACTCTGTGGGGATACCTGGGGTAAGTCTGATTTCTCTTTCTTTATAAAAATGAATTTTTTCTGTCTGTACTCTCCTCAGTTCCCTCATATAGCCTTGGAATCCAAAAGTGTATCAGGATGTACCTAAATATTGATCTCTTCTAAAAATTACGCCGATATCAATGACTTCTTTTAATCTGTAGACTTGGGTCCTTCCTCAGATTAGGAAACTTTTATTATTTATTTTGTTATTTCTTCTGTCCTATTTGCTCTGGAATTTTCCTCAATAGTAGCAAATACATATACTCATCTCTCTTCATCTCCATATATTTTTTTCTTGATTTCTGGAAGAACTTTTCTAATTTTGACTGAATTAATTTAATTTCCTTTCAATCACCTCTTATCCCTTCCAGCTCTAGTATTTCTTCCTGGCTCTTGCCAAACTGTCTTTTCATTAGTCACAAACACCAACCCCAGCCAAGGTGTAGTTGGCTATAGTGCCGCCTGCCTAAACTCTGAAAGTGCAGCTGATGGGATCCCAAGGAACGGCCTTCCGCCCAGCCATGGCAGTACTCCTAAAATCAAGGGGATTATGTCACTGCTCAGAAACCCTCGGGGGAGTAAAATGCAATGCTTAGCGCGGACAGAGGGGGCACAAGGGTCCATCCCAAAGGGCCCCGTCTGTCATGCTGAGGAGTTTGGACTCGGCAAAGAACACTGGAAAGCTGTGAAACTCTCTCCCTTGGCAGATACTTCATCCGCAGAACAAGTGACAAGGGCCAGTTCTTCCGAATTACCAAGCAGGGGAACATTTACAATGAGAAAGAACTGGACAGAGAAATCTACCCCTGGTATAACTTGACAGTGGAGGCCAAAGAGCTGGATTCTAGTGGTGAGTGGCCCCCATCTGCCAGGGGACCCGGGCTTTTCTCCTCTCCCCCATTCTTTCAAAATTGGCAAAATCTCTCATTTCGGGTCTCTAGAGGTATCACAAGCTCCTCTTGAGGCACCACTTGGCTGGGATGCTATAGCTCCTCAATTGTCAAAGTGTGGCTGGACTAGCAGCATTCACATCCCGAGACCTTGTTAGAGGGCAGACTCGAGTCCCACACCTAGACTGAATAAGAACTCATGCACATCATGGTTTAAGGAGCACTATTATAAAACAGGCTGCCAGATGTCCCTGTGATGAGAATCACCTAAGGTGCCTTTTAAACACAGCTTCTCAGACCCCTCCCTGGAGGCTCTGGCCCGTGAGCCAGAAGTGGGGCCAAAGAATATGCATTGAACAAGTGCCACCTGGTTCTTAGTATTCTGTTTATTTGGACAAGGCTGTTAGGGGGCTGTTTATGTGCCAGTTAGGGGACTGAATTCAATATCTGAAGCAGCTTCCAACTCCAAGATTGTTAGGTTCTCCAGCAATTAATGTAACTTTTGCTAGAAGGGAAGGCAAGCACTGGAGCTCTGCAGCCTTTACTTATGTGAGGAAATCACAACCACCCTCCGGGAGGATTAGTATTCCCACCTTGCCCAGGAGACCACCAGGGCCCAGACAGCAGTGACTTGATCAAGGCCCCCCTGGTGCGGCCCTGGAGGGCCCCTTCCTCCTGATTGGTGCTCCAGACTCCCACATCCCTGACATGGCAGCTAAGCCCCACCGCGATGGACTCCAGCGTGCTTCAGATCAGCCTTTTCCCTTTTTTCTCACGTCTAATCTCATTCATACAATTTTTAAACTTTAAAAGTAATTGTTTGTTCACTTTAAAATATGTGCAATACAGAAAAGGAGAAGATTATCTCCCATAATCCCATCCTACAGAAATAATTACTGTTAGTACTTTTTAGGGTACTTTCTCTGGTCTTTATTTCTATACATATTCTTATATATAATAGAGACTGTAGTATTTATATAAAAATCACATCTTCCATCTTTACTTAACTTTATTCCAGAATTATTTTCTCATCATACTGAAATGTCCCTTTTTAAATTAATTTTTAATGTAATTTACATAGACATTGTAAAAGGCCACATATTTCATTCACTTAAAGTGGCTTAATTTGTTAACCCAATCTCACCTAAATTGTTTACCTTTTCAATAATTTTGTAATTAATATAATTTACTTAAATAAGTCCTATTTATTTAAATTAATTTAATTACTTAATTGAACATAATCACTTAATTGATCTAATTACTTAATTTAACTAATTTAATCAAAGCCTTTTTAAATTTATTTACATTGTTTACCTTTTTGGTTCTCACAAATAATTCTTTTGTCAACACCTTTGTGAATAAAGCTTGACCGCCTTCCTCTTCTACTCCTTTCATCCAGAACACCCTCCCTGGCTTCTCTCCCAGAGGTCCATAGCCTCTTACTGCAAAAAGGGCACCCCTCCACAACTCCCCTTCACACAGTCTACCCTGGGCCAGCAGGAGCTGAGCCCACTGTGGTCACAAGTCCTTTCCCCCTGCAGGAACCCCCACAGGCAAAGAATCCATTGTGCAGGTCTACATCGAAATTCTGGATGAAAATGACAATGCCCCGGAGTTTGCCCAACCCTATGAGCCCAAAGTATGCGAGAACGCTGCCCAGGGAAAGGTGAGTCTGGCTTAAATGGGAGGGGAGGCAGTGCCCACTGGAGGCAGGCTAAGTAGCATTATGCTGAGATTAATATAACCTGCACAATAGCCTTGAGGAAAGGTAAAACACTATCTGCAATTTACAGATGGGAAACTGAGGCTAAGAAAGAAATGTTGGGAGAATAGATTGACAGAGAGGGGTGGCACGAAGAGTGGCTTTGTGGAGACCATTTAGATTAGTGTTGCAGGTGAGAGGCAGCCATGGTCAGGTCTAACCCCAAAGTCTCCCTCACTGAACCCCAGGCCATCCCAACACCACCAATGACCATTCCCCATTTTCCACCCTCCAGCTGGTCGTGCAAATTTCAGCAATAGACAAGGATATAACGCCACGAGATGTGAAGTTCAAATTCTCTCTGAGCTCTGAGGACAGCAACTTCACCCTCAGGGATAATCATGGTACGCATCACAGCAGTCAGCCTGGCTCTTAGCAGGGGCTGGGGGCAGGGTTATTTGGAGTTCTGAAGCGCCAGGGTCAAGACCAAGTCACAATACTGGGGACAGACCCTCACTGGGGTTTTCAAGTTATGGATATTTTGTACAAGTACCACCACATACCCTATTGGTCTGTGGAATGGTCAGAGCTGCCCTGGATAAAATGCCAAGTCCACATTCCCTGTAAGATGCTCAGGTCAGGGAGGAATGCAGAACAGACAAGGGGTGCAGGCAGTCAGCTCAGTTCACGAACCAGCCAAGGGATTACTTCTCACACCCCATCTCTATGATCAGCACAAGTGCAAACTGCTTTATGACATGGAACTTTGAGGTCACTCCCAGAGTCAAAACTGAAAATGTGAAATCAGAAATGCCAAGGATACAGTGAACTTTGTTTTAGTTCATCTACAGTGACTGCTTACCACCAGGCGGGCCGGGACAGGATCTGGCCCACCCGTCACAGCCCAGAGAGTCCTGTGATGTCAGTAATGGCCAATCAGATGAGAATGTGCTTCTGAGAGTGATGATGCTAAGTTGACTGAATTCCAGCCAAAAGTAGACGGGTTTCCATGGCTTCAGCAGCTTCCTGAGGAAATAGAGAAAATTCCCATTGGGTCTAAATAGAGCAATCTTTCACCCAGCACAGGGTGGAATCCCTGCCTGTCCCTGACTGGCAGAACTGTGGTTAATGAGGATCACATATAGAACCATTGCCACCTTTAGAACGTCAGGGAGCAGGGTCCCAAAGAGTGAGGGGCAGACCCAGGGGATGAGCCACAGACCCCATCCTCAAGGAGCCTCCTAGGGGACTGGAAAGGCAGCTGTGATGCACTGGCAGTCAGTGCTCAGCTGTCTTTAGTAGTAAATAATGTGGCAAAAATATCTGTTACCCCATCCCCCATGTCCACCTCGACTTCACCTCAGAGGGATCTGCAATGGGGTAGAAAGCTTAAGTGTGACCCCAAAGACACCCCATGTGTAACCAGGAGACAACGCTGTTGGTCTCAGATTCACTGGTAGCATCAATGTCCTCCTGTAATGTTACATTAGTGAGAAATCTCTAATTCTCCCATAAAGTATCAGTGGCCATATCATCATTATTTTCAATTATAACAGACATGGTTACCTAATAATGAAATGCAGTTGGCTCTCATTTGAAATCTAAAAGATGACCTTTGCTTTGGCCAGCTTCCTGAGTGGGCCAGCCCTGAGTGGCTAGGCAAATTCTAGAGCAGGGAGTCACTGGACCCTCTGATCATCGCATCACAACCTCCCAGGAGCCTACAAAAAGGAAAATTATCTGGCCTCTGCCCAGAACCACACTGAATTAGAAATATGTAAAGGAAGGATGGGAGTATGGGGGAGAGGAAGAGGTGTGTCAGAAAAATCAGCATGCTTAAAAAGTTCCCTGGGGGATTCTTCTATACATGAAACCATTGATTGAAGCTGGGAGGGTAAAGCCAATATTTGGATCAAAGCACATTCCCAATTCCAGCCTCAATGACACATGTAATCATTCCCCCAGTACCCCAGGGAACATGTACATTGTTAATGCATTATCAGGGATGGTAAAAACAGCATTAGAAGTCAGACCAATGCTAAAAGATTTTTTTTAATTTCATTTTTCCTTGAATTGCTTGTCAAAGGTTAAAATAATATATTGATTAATTAAGCCAAAAGAGTCACCTGTTATTGGAATGGGGTTAGGGAATAAAAAGGGGTGGGGGCCAGGCATATCAGTTGCCCACAGAAACAGAAAGCACAGATTTTAATTTTGGGCAAGCTATTCTTTGAGGTTAGGTCAGAGCAGCTGCCAAAAACATCCCCTCTCTAGAGAAACAGACCGGAGCTCAAATGGCTGAAACATGAGGAAAGGGGATACAAAGGGCACAGTCAAGGAGGACTCCCTGGAGGAGGCAGGGCCACACCGTCAGTGTGGACAAGGGGAGAGGCACTCTGGGCAGCACAGCCTGATTCTGCTGCCTTGGTGTTTCCAGATAACACGGCCAACATCACAGTCAAGTATGGGCAATTTGACCGAGAGCGGGCCAAAGTTCACCACCTGCCTGTGCTCATCTCGGACAATGGGAGGCCGAGCCTCACAGGCACCAACACGCTGGCTGTGACTGTGTGCAAGTGCAACGAGCGTGGCGAGTTCACCTTCTGTGAAGAGGCAGCCCCCCAGGTGGGCATCAGCATCCAGGCACTGGTAGCCATCTTTCTCTGCATCCTCACCATCACAGGTCAGTGTCTGGGAGGTCGGGGAAGGGATACTGAGGGGACTGCACAGGAGGAGGAAGAGGTCAGGGATCCAGGTCCAACCCTGCCTCCATCCCACAGGTCAACTGTGGGCCAACAGCCCCACCCTGGGCCTCACCGTCCCTAGTGGGATACAGGGGCCAAGCTTCCTGGGTGCCAAAGGGAGGCAGTGGGCAAGGAAAGTGGGGCTCCGAGGAACCTCCCCTACCTTAAAATATTTTCTATAGGACATTCCCTCATTCAGCTTACATATTGTGAGCATTTACTATGTGCCAGCACTATTTTAGGCATTTATTGACATAAAACCTATTTTGAAAAAAAGAGGATCCAGTTGTTCTTTGAAAAGCAATGGAAAGTTAAAAAACTTCTACTTCGATTATCTCTAGGGGCTTTCTTTCCTTTTTTTAGGACTCCTCAAGCCTTGATCTCTTTTTTTTTTCTTGTTTGGGCCTCAGAAATTTTCAGAGCATTTTAGGCCTTGCCTTCAAGTTTGGGTTCCCTGGGAGCCAGCCCCTGGGACAAAGTCTATTCGGCAGGTGCTCCCATGAAGCCCCAGAAGGAAGAGAGGAGAGTGAGGTAGGGAAGGGAGACAGCCAAGAAGGGCGCCTTGTCGTGCAAGTCACCCCTGTGGGTCACTGAAGGTTCCTGCCACTGGAGAGCAGGAAGTGGTATGGCCTTCACAACTGGTGCTGATGCACCAGCTCCCATCAGCTGATGGTTGAGGGCTCCTCCCAGACCCTGAGCTCTCCCATTTTACCCACCATGAGATGGGGCAGCGGCCAGGCCTCCAGAGGAAGCCCTCAGGTGCTTAGAGATCACCCTGTGCTCTGTGGTGACAAGACCCAGGGATACTGTGGGGTACCCACATTTTCTGCTCCAGGCGTTTCCTGCCAGTGGCTCCCCGAAGAGACCCCTGAGTGTGCTCCCCTCCTGGGACTTCTGCGGCAGGCAATCCAGACTCAGATTCTCCTTTTGATAATAATCAGTAATAATAATGATAATGACCTTGCCACCACGCACAGACTTACGCTTAACCTCATAACTACCTTACCAAACATAAACACAGCAGAGAAGTTATCATTTCCATTTTACAAGAAGAAAGCACACAGGCTTGGAGAGGGCATCCCGGCTTTTCTTATTATCTTAGTAATAGCTTAAGCAATTCAGATCTAGAAGGACAGAGCCTGGGGGGGGTACCCTAAACCTAGTTTTAGGGGTTCTCTGCACCCCACGGTCCACCCTCCTCCTGGGCTGGAGACCGTCACGGTCACAGCCCTCGGAGCTGCGGGCGGGGTCAGCATCTACACCGCGGCCTGTGTGACTCTGGGCAAATCACACAGCCTGTCTGCGCGCAGCTCGCATGACGGGAAAATGGGGATACTACCACCTACCTTGAGTGAGGTAAGAATGTGCCCAATAGCGTGCTTGCGCATATACAGTAAGAGCTACTGCCACGGGCACCACCGCCGTGCAGTTCCCGCACCATAGCTCGCGGCGGGGCGCCGGCCGCAGGCCCTGTCTGACCAGCTCTGCTCGCCCGCAGTCATCACCCTGCTCATCTTCCTGAGGCGGCGGCTCCGGAAGCAGGCCCGTGCCCACGGCAAGAGCGTGCCCGAGATCCACGAGCAGCTGGTCACCTATGACGAGGAGGGCGGCGGCGAGATGGACACCACCAGCTACGACGTGTCGGTGCTCAACTCCGTGCGCGGCGGCGCGGCCAAGCCCCCGCGGCTCCCGCCGGAAGCGCGGCCGGCCGTGTACGCGCATGTGCAGAAGCCGCCGCGGCAGGCGCACGGCGGACCCGGGGAGATGGCCGCCATGATCGAGGTGAAGAAGGACGAGGCGGACCACGACGGCGGCGGCCCGCCCTATGACACGCTGCGCATCTACGGCTACGAGGGCTCCGAGTCCATCGCCGAGTCCCTCAGCTCCCTGGGCACTGACTCGTCCGACTCGGACATCGACTACGACTTCCTCAATGACTGGGGGCCCAGGTTCAAGATGCTGGCCGAGCTGTACGGCTCAGACCCCCGGGAGGAGCTGGTGTATTAGGGGCCGCGGGCGTCTGGGCCTGGGGGACCCGAACCACTGCAGCTCAGGCCGGTCAGACACCAGGCACTGAGCCCTGGAATTGTAGCACTGCCACCCAAGCCCAGCAACCCTTCCTCACGGGTCCCAGGTCCCAGAGACCAACCTCCCACGACCTTGGGTAGCAAACTCCAGGTCACTGAAATGTCCAGGAACATGTATCAGTGGCGGCTGCCTCCTAAACGCTGGAAAATTCTGGCTAATGTTCTCTCTAGGCTTGGACATCCAAAGCCTTGAGGCCTAGGACCACGGGTCCAGCTGGAAGACTTTCTCTGGCTCCTCAAAAGAGCTTTTGTTCAGCTTGGGGAGGAGGGCTTCTGCTGAGGTCTCTACACCACCTGGTGAAGCTGATGAGGTCCAGGTGCACGTCTGCCTGGAGGCAAGGGGCTGGCTGGCATGCCCCTGGGGCAAGACTCTCTGCAGCCAGGCCCATGGGAGCCTGGGAAGGTCCATCACACCTGCCCTGCTTCAACTTCCTCACGCCCTCTGAAGTCTGAAATCCCCCACCACTCTCCAGCCTCTGCCCAGGCCTGTCAAGATTGAGGAAGGGACCCCTTGACAGCACCATATCTTGGGTCCTGAGGCGACTTCATGGGCCTGCCATGCTGATAACTGTGCTGTACTGAACACTGAAAACAACCAAAGTCAGGGAGATTGGCTTGTTGAACTCTGAAGCAACTGTGAATCCATCCTGGAGGGACAGTGGAGACCAAATGTGACAGATCATAGGGTGAGGGCCATCTCCACACCCTCACCCTCCAGAGAGGGCCTAGAGTAGCTGTGACCCCAGTTTGAGACCCATCCTTACCCCTTCAGTTTTGCCAGGGAAGAGGGACAGATGCTCCTGGAGCAGAAGACCACTCCCCATCTCTGCCCGGTCTGGTCATTCATTTATGCCCTCTTTTCTCTCTTTATTTTCTCTCTCTCTTTCCATCTCCTAATCTCTTGACTTAGAGGCACTCAAGATGTGACTCTCACAGCAACTCTGGCTAAAGTCCAAACAGCTGACTGCACAACAGAGCTGTGCCTTTACACCTCATTATTGCCACATCTCAGGGAACCCCAGCAGGGCCCCATCCCTTGGGCACACCCTGCAAAAGACAAGACCCCTGCCCTGCCCAAGCATACCCCCAGCTGTCACCTGTGCATCTCCCACCTTCAGCCACAAATGGAAAGCTGCACTGCAGCACACCTTGGGGAAGTGATCACCCAACAGGAAGGGGCAGGGAAGGAGGAAACTCTCCAACTCACCCTTGGTCGTGGGCTGAGGTTCCCAAGTCTGGGCAAGGCCCTTCACACTTCAAGGGATTGTAGATAACACTATTTTTTAACCAATATCTAGTTTTTCATGATTTTTTTACTAATACCACTTACACATTTCTAGCTCTCACAAACATAGAATAAGGGTTTTTGCGTAGTAAGCAGGTTGCTATTTAGATTAACTTTTAATTCAGGTTTTTTAGTTGGATAAACAAACTCCTATAACCTTGTATTTCCTATCATTGTAGTAATTGCTCTACTGATAATGGCTATATACTGGCCACACTGGTGCATGAGATGTACTGTATTTTTTTTATACCTAAATAAAGACAAATTTTGAAATTCTTACATTTCTAAGAGCTGAGAGAGCTCATGTGAAACACACAACTACCACCACCAGAAGAAGAATCCAGGAAGCAAGAGGACATTTGCAGTCAGGATTTCAGACACACACAGAAAGGGATTGCCACAGAGAAAACAAGGGACTTGTAGTCCAATCCGTTCTCTTCCTAGAGCCCTACACCCTCACCCAGCCTCTAGGCATTACTCCAATCCCACCCTCATCCTATAAAGTAGCAAGGCCTCTGAAAGCTGAAGCTGTCACACCATCTCCATTTGGGAAATGAACCAGGCAGGTGAGATACATGTGGTGAGGGAGGAAATCAATCTCTAATTAGCCAGTGGACAACAATGATTGAGCAGCTGGTACTTTATTGGGGTGTGTGGACCCCAACACTGGGGTCCTGCTTAGAAAACCTCACAAAATAAAAAGAGGAAGCCTCCGTGTCAGACTCAGGTCTTGAATTGTCTTGAAGCTCACTTTAGCAAAGCCCCTGCTCCTTGACCCCTGACAGCAGGGTTTTCTAGGCAGTGTGTCCCCCAGGGATGATATTTTCAAATAATTTTGCTCTAATTTCTCTTGAGATTCTTTTTTAATCCAATGGCTATTTTGAGTGTATTGTTTAATTTCCATATATGTGTAAATTTTCTAAATTCCCTTGTTAATTTCTAATTTCATTACATTGTGGTCAGAAAACATAACTTTTATTATTTCAGTCCTTTTAAATTTATTGAGACTTGTTTACACTCTCACATATGTTTTATCCTGAGGAATGCTTCATGTGCTCTTGAGAGAAATGTGTATTCTGCTATTGGTAGTGAAGTATTCTATAGCTATCTGTTAGGTCTAGTTGGTTTATAGTGTTGTTCAAGTCTTTTATTTCTTCATTGATCTTCTGTCTAGTTAGTCTATCCATTATTGAAGTGGGGTGCTGAAATCTCCAACTAATATTGTTGAATTGTCTATTTCTCAGTTGAATTCTGACAGTTTTTGCTTCACGTTTGGGGTCTCTTGTTAGGGCATATAATTTATAACTATTACATATTCAGGATGGATTGACACAGCATTATAAAATGCACCTCTTTGTATCTAGTAACAACTTTTAACTTAAAGTCTATTTTGTCTGAAATTAGTATAGTCACTCCAGCTCTCTTTTAGTTACCATTTACATGGTATATCCTTTTTCATCCTTTTACTTTCAATCATTTTGTGTCTTTTGGTATAAAGTGTATCTTCTGTGGACAAAATATAGTTGGATCATGGCAATTTATCCATCTTACCAGTCTCTGATTGGAGTGTTTAATCCTTTTATATTTGATGTAATTACCAATAAGGTAGGATTTATGCCTGCCGTTTTCCTATTTTCTGTCTTATGTCTTACAGTCTTATGTCTTTTTTGTTCCTGTGTTACCCCACTACTGCCTTCTGTTATGTTAGATATTTTCTAGTGTACCATTTTAATTCTCTTGTCATTTCTTTTACTGTATTTTTTAGTTGTTTTCCTAGTGGTTCCCCTGAGCATTAAATTCAAAATCTTAACTTACAACAATCTACTTTGAATTAATAACAAGTTAATTTAAATATTGTACAAATTTGTTCTTATGTAGCTCTACTCCTTCCCCTTCTTCGCACTATCATTGTTGTACATACTAAATTTTTATACATTGTATGCTCATCAACATACAATGTAGATTCATAATTATTGCTTTACGCAGTTGTCTCTTAGGAGAGAAAAGGGAATTACAAATATATACATATATATATGTATGTATGTATGTATACTTACGTTGTCTTTTATATCTACCTCCACAGTTACCTTTACTGCTGACCTTTATTTATTCATGTGGATTCAAATTACTGTCTAGTGTCTTTTCATTTCATCCTGAAGGACTCCCTTTAGTATTTTTTGTGGAAAAGGTCTGCTAGTGAGGAATTGTCTCCATTTTGTTTGTCTAGGAATGTCTTGATTTCTCTTTTATTTTTAAAGGATAGTTTAGCTAGATATATAATTCTTGGCTGGTAGGCTTTCTCTTTTAGCACTTTGAATGTCACCCCACTGCCTACTGACCTCCCTGGCTTCTGATGAGAAACTGGCTATTGATCTTATACATATATATTTTGTATGTAATAAATTGTATCTCTCTTGCTGTTTACAATATTCCCTTGGTCTTTAATTTTTGACAGTTTCATTATGAAGTATCTAAGATAAATTCTAAGACTTTATCTTACTTGAAGTTCATTGAACATCTTAGATGTGTCAATTAATATTTTTAACAAATTTGGAAGATTGTGGCCATTATTTCTTCAGGTATTCTTTCTACCTCTTTCTTTCCCTCCTCTCCTCTGGGACTCCCATTTTGAATAGACTAGTATGCTTGCTAATGTTTAGTAGCTATCTAAGGTTCTATTCATTTTCTTCATTCTTTATTCTCTCTGTTCCTCATACTAGATAGTCTCAATTGACCTATCTTAAAGTAGGTCGATCCTTTCTTTAGCTAACTCACATCTGCTCTTGAGCTCTTCTAGTGAATTTGTCACCTCACTTATTATACTTTCAACTCCAGAATTCTATTTGGCTCTTTTTGTATAATTTCTACCTCTTTATTGATAGTTTCTTTTTGGTGAGACATCATCCTCACACTTTTCTTTAGTTCTTCAGACACAGCACCCTTTAGTTCTTTGAATATAGTTTAAACAACTGGTTTAAAGTCTTTGTCTAGTAAGCCCAACACCTGGGTACCTTCAGGGATGGTTTATATTGAGTGCTTTCTTTCCTGTAAATGAGCTATACTTTTGTGTTTCCTTGCATGCCTCATAACTTTGGTAAAAAAATGGATATTTTAAATAATATAATGTGGCAAGAGTGGAAACCAGACCCTTGCCCCCCAGGTTCTTGTTGCTGTTGCAGTTTATTTAGTAGCTTTCCTAAACTAATGCTGTAAAGTTTGCAGTCTTTGTTGCGTGTGGCCACTGAAGTCTGTGCTTGATAGTGGTCAGCTAATGACTGTACAGAGATCCCCTTAAATGCCTGGAACCAGAAGTCTCTCAGCATTTGCTGAGGTGCTCTGTGTGTATGTTGGGGAACTCCTTCGATGCTCAGGCAGGCAGTTTACAACTCAGCCTTAGCCTTCACCTTCTGATGGCACAGAGCCTCGAAGTCAGTGGAGATGAGAGCTTAGGGGCTTCTCAGGTCTTTCCTAGGTGTGTGCACAGTCCCACATGTGTGAGTGGCCTTTTAGATTTCCAGGAATATGCCAAAGGTTTTCAAAGCCCTCTGTAGACAGCTCATTCCCCAACTTTTCCTTTTAAGATTTTTGGTCAGTCCCTTGTTTGTCCCAGCTGTTATCACTGCCTCCAGCAGCTACAATGTTAAATGGTTGCCACTATTTTCAGTAAATACCCTCAGAAAATAAGGCTGTTTGCACTGAGCAAGTTTCAAGTCAGGTCAGATACAACCTTGCAAGTGAGATCTTCTAGGAAACCACCAGACAGGTCAAATAATGACAGTCACGTGGGGACTCATCTTCAGAGGAGCTCCAGCCCTGTCCTGTTCTTTCCAATGGCTCCGAGGCTTCTGGGTTTCACGGTGATTGTGGGGGTATTCAGTTTCAAGGCTACCGAAGGGGTAAAGGGAAGAGGATGGGACTAGGGTAAGTCAAAACAACACAAACTTTACCATGATTTAGCTATTTTTCTTGAATAAACATTCCCGGAATTGTTGCAAACCCTTAGACAATAGTTCTGAAAAAAATTATTTTGTCAATATTTTCCAATGTTCTCTTTGCTTTTATAGAAGAGGGATTGCCTTATTCTGCCATTCCTACTGATGTTGCCCCCACAGGCTGGTTTTTGAGCTCTGTTGTCCTACCTGTCTGAAGTACTTGCCCCCTGAACTCACAGTTATCCAACATCTGAAGTCCCTAAGATCTGTCCACTACCTTCTCCTCCAAGAAGCCTCCCAGACCTCAAGTCACCTCCAGATCAGCCACTCCCTCTCCCTACAACCCTCCCATGGGGCCTGGTTCTGAGCTCCTGGCCACCCTGGCCACCTCCTCTCTTTGGCTCCTGTTTACCCTGAGGTGGGAAAAGTGATCTTCGTGAAGACAGGAGGCTTACCTCTGAATTTGGAGCCTTTAGTGGACACCACAGCAGGATACAAACCCAGTGCTCCCTGGAATCTGTGAGCCACACTACGTATACCTGTTCCAGCCAACCGTGGGCCTTGAGCCAGGCCAGTGGTCAGGAGGCAGAGATTCAGAGACTTCCCCTTCCCCAAGGTCAACCTATGAGTCTGGTGTGACCCTCCTCATTTTACAGATACTAAAGTGAGATTCAGAAAGGGTATGATGTGGCCAAAGCAACACAGTAAGTTAGAAACAGAATTCGGGCTAGAATCCACCTCCCAGCTCCCAGGAAAATGTGGGTCTGCTTGGGACTTCCCCACGCCTGGGGACTGAAGGCCAGATCAGGATGCACCATCCACACCCTTTGTGCTGGTCATGAGCAAAATCACCACTAGGGGGTGCGCAGCATCAACAAATGCTCAGCCCTCACCAGCAACTGCAGGGCTGTGCACCCAAGCTCTGAGAATCCTGAACCTTGGCAGAGAACCTGGATTGGAGAAGCCGAGGAATCTGGCCCCACCACCCACTATAGGCCCCAGCTCCACACCTCCCCCTCCAGCCAGGCTCTGACTGGGATAAGAGAGTCAGAGATGTCTGCCTTCCTGAGGGAATGGGATACCTGTGGCCTCAAAAAGCCCTGTTGGTACCAAGAATCTCAATTCACAGGGAGCAACTGGCTGTGGCTTCAGGATCTTTTGACCTGTGAGGGTCATAGTGCACCATTAATCACTCCCTGCACTAAGGGCCACTGCCTCGGTGTCCCTGCCTCGCCCCCTGCTCTGCCCCACTTTCACCAAACCAATCCTGCAGCACTGACTCCAGGCCATCAATTGGCTGTCCCTAAGCACCCTGATTCCAGGCACCTACTAGGTCAAGAATCCTTACAATAAATCCTACTGCCCTTAAAGCAACAGATTAAGCCTCTGATCCTCACAACCAAAATCCCAGACCACCCAGAAACCCCCCCTTCTAAACACTAGCCTTAGAGCACGGGGTGACCTGCCACAATATTAATTTCCAGTTGTACAGAAAGCAAATATTGGAAATCATAGAAATGTCCAACAATAAGAGAGTGGTTAAGTAAATTATGGCAGATACATAAAACAATACTGGGCAGCCATTAAAAGTCAAGTGACATGGTGATCTTGAACTAAATGAAAGGTCAAATCAAACAGCAGACCCTACTGTATTATTTACAGTCAGATCCAATTTTTTTACTAGATATTCATCTCCAAGTTTTGCAACTATGAATCACTTTTCTTTTCTTCCTAATTCTGTGTTTTCCAAATGTTCTGTAATCAGCATGCATGTTTCTTATCAGAAAAGGTGTTATTTTAATGTCAATCTATAAACAATTTCTTCTAATTGAAAAACACTGAATTTGGTAAGCAAAGTTTGTCTCAAGTACTTTTTTAACATTGAAAGTTTTCATTTTAAAAGAAAAGTTTGAGTTTACTATTTATTGATGCAAGAGATAATTTTTTAAATTAACTAATTGCTTTTGAAATCATTACTTTTGAACCCAGGAAAACTGTTGTTGGAGAACTGATTCACTTAATTGGGTTCTTTAATTTTTTTATTTTAATTTTTGAAAGCATTTCTTTGAACTTGGTCATGTGGGCTTTGTACCTCTTAACCTTTGCGGTCCTTAAATCTCAAATTTCCAGCTGCTTTCTGTATCAGAACAATGCAAAACACAGGAAGAAAAAAACCTGGCTTTCCCATCAGGTGACCCCCACAGTATTCTACAATGCATAGAAATTCCCTACATTACTTTGTCAAAAACTAAGAGAAACAGCTGGGACCAATTTCCCACAGCCCATCCAGGCCATCTGGGAAAGCTGAGTGAGCACCAACACAGGACTTCACAATGTGCTTTTGTAGCCTAGGGTGTATGTAGTACAGTTAGTTAACCTATGATACTCCTGAGCAATGGTTGCTGGAGGGATGTTTAACGATGTTACACAGGAAACTGTGCAAGAGGGATTTGTTTTCATATGGGACTCTGAGAAGGAAGTGAATCTTCACATCAAAGGAAGAAGACAAAGCTCTACCTTTTAGTTCAGGAAACCAGAGAAAGCTTTTCCTAGCTGAGCAGAGAGAGACCTATAGGCATAGGGCACTCTACAGGAAACAGAAAAGCCTGCTCTTGAAAGCAGCTGACATTTTGCAGAGCATCAGGAGAGTGAAAAGTGATAGGGGGCCTTTCTTTTAAATTTAAACCAACTGTAGCATAGACATACATTGAAATACAATTGAATAATAAAAACGAAGGAAACACCGACACGTGCAACAAATTGCATGAATCTCAAATGTGTTATGCTAAGCGAAAGAAGGCAGACACAAAAGACTACATTTGTATGATTCCATTTATACAACATTCTGCAAAAGGCAAAACTGTAGCAGCAGAGAACAGATCAGGGTTTCCCAGGAAAGGATTTGACTAACAAAGAGAGGAATGGGGGAAACTTTTGGAGTAATGGAACTGTTCCACATCTTGTATGTAGTAGTGGTCACACAAGTCTACGCATTCATCCAGATCATATAACTGTACTCCAAAAACAGGAAAGGTTACTGTGTGCAAATTAAAAGGAAACTTTTTTAAATCATCAGCTTTTTAAATGGAGAGATATTTGATCAGGGTCTGATTTATTTATCAGTCACTTAATTGGCGCACAAGGTCCAAGGGCATCTGCTTATTTACTTGTTCATTCTCTCTTTCTAAAATATCTGTTCAATGCACCAAATTCCCCTGATTCTATTCCTGACATCTCTTGAAGACCTCTCCTTCTCTAAACTCTTCCCAGCCTTAGTTGGGGCCCTCTTCATTCTCTCTATCATATTCTCCAAATTTACCAATTGCTCTTCGTATCTCTAGCCTTGACACCTGACAGGCATTCTGCTGCCACTGAAATGGTTTTTTCTACAATGCAAATAAAATCTTGTACTCCCTTGCTTAAAACTCCTCAACCAAATTTTCAAACCCTCCATGGCTCTCTACTTTCAGATGATAGAGCCCAAACTTGAGCCTGTTACCCAAGGCCTTGCTTGATCTGGCTCCTTCTGAACATTTTAATCTCTTTATTGTCATATATGCCCTGATGCCACACATTCTTGTCATATTAAGCTTTGAACCTTTCCTCATACATACAGTAGGGTGCCTTATTGGTCAAAATATACACTGCCCTGCTCTGTGGGAGGATTACACATCTCTAACCCACTGATGTCAAACCTGGCCAGGTAACTTACATTTTCAAATAACATGTGAATGGAAGTGACACTTGCCACTTCAGAGCAGATATTTCAAGAACCAGTTCCTGTTTCCACCTGTTCTCTTCACTCTCCCACTAGCAGTGAACTCATAAGTGAAAAATAAACCTGCATTGCTATAAGCCACTGATATTTGAGGGGTGTCACCATAGCATAACTTAGCCTCAGCTGACCAAAACACTCCATTAGATTTTAAACTCCATACTTACTCATTTTGCAATCTCTGTGCATGGTGGGCATTTAATATATATTTGTTGAATGAATAAGTATACAGGTGATCCTTGAACAATGAGGGGGTCAGGGGCTAAGAAGCCCTGTGAAGTCAAAAACCCACATATAACTTCTGACTCCCCCAAAACTTAACTACTAATAGACTCCTGTTGGCTAGTCTATGTTACTGATAACATAAACAGTTGATGAACACATATTTTGTATGTTATATATATTACATACAGCACTTTTACAATAAAGTAAGCTAAAGAAAAGAAAATGTCTTTTCAAATTGTCACAAAACCAAAAATTTTTGTAATGTATTTATTGAAAAAAATTTGTGCACAAGTATACCCACACAGTACAAACCCATGATGTTCAAGAGTCAAGTGTAATAAGTAAAGGAATGAACACATAACCTCTGGACCTTTGCACATGCTATTCTCTCTGTAAAGAGTGATGATCTCTGCTTCTTCACCTGCCCAATTGCTCAAATCAAACCTCAGAGATATCCTCCTCCAAGAAGCCCTCCTTGTCCATCCCCTTCCTCCTCCCTAAGGCATCTGTGTATATTTCTGCTTTCATAATTTTCAGTCTCCATGCTCTGACTATGATATCTGTAGACAGAGCCAGGTCTGCCTCACCTGAGTGGCCCTTTGGCCAGGCACAGCCTGGCCTAGAGCAAATAGGTGGGGATGAATGAAATAAACATGTAGACAGTTTTCCAGTCCTTCAGGTAACCACAGGCTTTCTCTACTCCAGCCCTTTGCACATGCTGTTCCCCTACCTGGAGCACCAGTACCTTCCCTATTTGTTAATATAACTTTCAAATCGTTTAACATCACCTACCCCATCCACTGCACATCCCTGTCACAATTAAGTCACTTCCTCTCCCTTGTTATCGCAAACTTACTGCATCCCTTCAACAGAGCCTTTATCACATGGCACTGAGATCTTCTGTGGTCTTTCTCTCTATGCATACTGTGAGAGCAGGGCCTGAGTCTGATTCACTCCTATGTCTCCATACCTAGGACTTCATAATAATTACAGCAATAACAAAATAATAACCAACCAGAATTTACTCTGGTCAAATAAATGGATATATGGATATGTGAGTGAATGAATTAATTCCTGTGAGTGGGTTCCCTCAGAAAGCCATCTCACCACTGGAGGATGATTCTCTGAATGTGATGAGGCCTGAGCTGCTTTGCACTTTACTACCCCAGTTGACTCCTCTCCCAGGTCACATGGACTACATGACCCCACTGGCAAGTGAAGAGGGGTTGTAAGGATGAGTGCACTGTCCCACTTCCCAAATCCAACTGGGAAGAGGTGAACCAGAGTGCATGACTCCAGGGAAGTGTGCACACCAGGTCTGCTGGCCCTGGAGCCACTTCTGATCTGTTACTGACAAGGAACAACTGGGAAATGGGAGGAATGGAGAAAGACGTGCAGAAAAGGAGGAGAAGCGAGAAGGAATCTGCATCCATCTCAAGTCAATGTGTGTGGCTAATTGCATAACTGACTGCAGATGTCACTGGGAACTCTGAATATGACAGTGAGTATCCAAGGTCACAAAACCCTAATCACCTTCACATAATGCCTTGCTCCAGAGAACCCCAAGGGAAGCAAGGAAAATGACAGGGGAAAAGAAAAAGCATTTATCCAGAACACATCCTAAAAGCAGACCCCCAGGAACGTCAATCATCTGGAAACAAACAGGACCTCAAAGCAAATAAAAAGCTTCTTGATTGGTACTCATCAGAGATGTCAAGACTAAGAAAGCAAGGTCCACTCCTACAGATGGGAAGAATCTGAGGAAATACAACTATGAGCAACTATGTGGGATTCTGCAGCAGATCCTGAGACAGAAAAAGAACATTTGAGAAAAACTAGTGAAATTCATGTAAGGTACAATGATAGTATTGTACCAGAGTTAATTGCCTGGTTTTGATCATTGTGCCTTAGTGATATAAGCTGTTGTCATCAGGGGAAGCTGGGTGAAGGATATACATGAACTCTATTTTTGCAGTATTTTTGTAAATCTTAAAATAAACAGTATGTTTTGTTTCATCTTCCAAAGGACTGCTACAAGGCCAGCAAACTCCTGGTAAGAATGCAGTTATCTCACCAAATCTGGTTTGGCTGAACACACATGAATACAGCTTTTTTATTTAGCCATCAGAGATATTGCTCTCTCCGGAAACCTACAATTCTTATGTGAAGCATAAAGGCCTCAAGTGGACGGAGACAAGCTAGAAGTGACACACTGAGAAGTCGCAGGGAAAGAAAAGCATGACAATGCCATTTGGGGCCATTCAATGTGGATTCACCTGTGCATGTGAAGAATCTCTAGAGGCAGCTCCCTGTTCCAGCACAATCGCTGGGCTTAAAGATCCAACTCCATTTGTGCAGCATGTTTTTGTGGAGCCCTGAGCCAGACCCTGAGCTGGGAACAAGTATTGAACAAGACTCAGTTTCATCCCCCAAAAGTTCACAAACAGGATGCACATTGCACAAACACAGAGGAAAATCTTATACAGTTTGTATAATTTTGAAATATGAGGTGTGTTATGGGACCCAACAAAAAGGAGCTTTAATTCAACCTCAAGGGAAACAAGGTCAGAGAAGCTGCTTGAAAAAATGGACGTCTGGATGTCAGAAGTGGCTAGAACTAGGGCTGAGATGGAGAGTGGCTGGAATAGGACCTAGAGATGTGGGCAGGGACCAGATCAGAAAGAACCTGACTGTCCTTCCAGTGTGGACTTGACCCTGTAGCAACGGGAAGCTGCTGAAGGGCTGAAGCAAGGGTGTGGATTGATTTAAGGAAGCACAATGCTGTAGTGTGGAGGGACGTTCTTTCAAGACTGAGTAAAATAGAAGTTACATTGAGGCCCATCTGTGCCCTGTTTTAGGGGTGGGTCGCCTCCAGCACAATGTGTGAGGGTGAAAATGAACAAGGCAAGAGCCCAAACATACTGAGAAGCAGCTTATTCCCCACAGGGTCGAAGTCACAAGACTCTGCTGCCCACCAGGCAGCCCTGCCTTTCCCCACATGCAAAGGCTCAGCTGCTCCAGGCTCAGGGTGTGCATGAATTGCGCTCGCACTGTGCTGCATTCATGTGTTATTATTAATGTACATCTTGGGGATAAGTTCTCCCAGCAGCATTTCAAGTCCATTCTGATTGGCTCAAATGATAGCAGACCGACTGTCTCCCAGGGGAGGAAGAAAAGAGAGGCCCCATCTCTCCTGCCCACCCAGATTTCCAGCTGTGTCAGACGGCTCTCCAAGGCCTCAAGCTGCTGTGCCTGCTTGAGAGGAGCAGACACAGGGGGCAACAAAGCCCCCAGAGTCATCGAGCTGGGTTCTGAGAGTCCCCCTTCCTGAGTCGCGTGGATGTGTGCAGGTGACACAGAGATGCTCCTGAGTTCCCCAGAGTCGTCAGGAACTCTGGCAGAGAAGACCAGGACAGAAAGGAGAGGCCGAGTTAAAAGTCCCCTTTACACTCACTGGCTACCCCAGTGAAGGGAGCCACAGGCTAGACAGGGGACCCAGGCCCCTATAGTGCCTGCGTGAAACCCCTTCTGCTGGATCAAGGTTCTGAATGGACAAGCGATTTGCCACAGGACTCGCAGCGAGTAAATGGCAGAAGAGGGAATTGAACCAGGGTTTTCTGGGTCCAAACCCAGAACTCCTGGCCCACCCAGTCCACAGTGAACTTCTCTGTGCTTTTCAGAAATTAGAGAAAGCAGAGGCCTTGTACAGTCCCCTGTGTTCCATCCCTGTACCCTGCTGGCCAATGCAAGCCAAGTGCACTGGACACCTACTATATGCCAGGCCAGCCCCACCTGAACCACGTCCTTCCCCTGTAACTATCTTCTAAAGTGAATGGTGGAAATACCTGATACATACATAGGTTTTCTATAAATGTTCTCTTCACTGCTTGATTCATATGCCATCTTCTTCCAAAAAGAATCAAAGCCACTTAAAAACATAAACATACTACTTAGGTTTTCTCTAACAAGTGAGTAACTAGGTGAAAATGAAATGTACACATATCTCAATTTTTTTAAATAAGTGAGTAAATCAGGACAAAGGAAACACATGTGCTACAATTTTTTTTTAAGTAAGTGGGTGAATTGGGACAAATTAAAAATAAAGATAGGAAATAAAATAAAAAACTCAGGATGACACCAAAAGACACAATTCCAGGAATTGCCAGAAGTGGACCTCAAAAATTGACTTTAAGTAGCAGCTACCGTAGAGGGAAGCTCCCTCTGTTGCAAGATTCATTATATTCAAGAGCAATTTAAAAATAAACAGAAAGAAAAAAATGTTCAGAAGTGAAACTATTTTTGCTTACTGAGTCTGGAAAGTTCTCCCAAGGAATAAATATTAGCTCCTTTCCTCTTACCCTCCTTTCTGGAATCCCAATTTCTCCTCCATCTTCAGGCTGTGAGCCTACCTGTCCTGCCTCAGCTGGGCAGGTGCAGAAAGGTGGGGTACTCTTTCTATTTTTTTAAAGCTTTTCATCAAAGTATAGTATATGTACATTAAAACAGATCTACATGTGCTGTTCAGTGGATTTTCACAAACAAAATACACCTGTGCACCCTGCACCCAGAGCAAGAAATAGCATTACCAACACAGCTGACGCCTCCTCCCTGCTGATACCTCACCCATGGTACATATTGCCTGGACTTCTCACAGCATGGGTGTGCTTTTCCTGTTTTGGAACTTTGTATAAATAGAGTCATTCAGTGCCTGGCTTCTTTTGCTCAACCCTTTGTTTGTAAGTTGCCCATACATTGCTCATAGTTTTACTATGTTCATTCTCGCTGCCGTATTCTGCCATGTGACCATACCACAATTCATTCTTCTGTAGATGAGCAGGTCCATCCATTATTGGTCAGGAAAATAAAGACAATCACAGGTTGCACAGGGGTATTTTTACCTAAGTTAACTCAATAGTTCATTTAAGTGCTTGAGTTCAGAAGATGCCTATGGTATTTTTCTAAAACTTTTAAATTAGACTCCAATGTGCCATCTGAGAACTGTCAGTCTGGCGGCTGACATTATTTTGATCACTGAAATCTATTTTTGCAGCCAAAGATGTCTCAGTCCTGCGGCCAGGGAACCAAAAAACATAGAGGAAAACCATAAGAACTTTTTTCTGCTCTTTTGCAATTAGAACATTCAGTATTTGTAGTCAACATTTATTTAGACTTTACTATGTGTCAAGAACTATGCTAAACACTTTGCTTGTATTATTTCTTTCAATCCTGACAACAACCCTATGAAACAGTTTTATTACTCCCATTTTTCATATTTTGTTCTCAGCACCTAGTGTAGGATCTTGTATAAGCCAGGCACTCAGTAAGTGCTTATTAAACAAGCCAATGAATAAATAATAGTGCCTATCAGGTTTAGAGCCCATCATATATACCAGAAACTGTGCCAAAAGCTTACATTCATTATCCTATTGAATGTTCCCAGCAAAACTGAGGTAACACAGGAGACATCTTTAGGGACTTTGCCCAACTCACAAGTACCCGCTTTCTCTGAAAACTTCCTCCTGCTAATTAGGCATATGTCCACTAGCTGCCATGTTTGTGTTATATGACCCCGCCCCTTTGGTCCCAGTTGACTGGACTAAAAGTGGACACCTAATGCAGCTCAGCCAATCAGATTCTCTCTTAGGAATTTGTACTTCAGATCAAAGATGGTCAGTTAGTTCTACTTGTGGCTAGAATCGAGATACTGTGAGCTTACTCCCAAGCTGCAGTGTGGACTTTTTATAAAATAATAGAGAAAGAGGGTCTGTAAGAGAAAAATTAGGAGACTGAGCAGAGAGGTGCTGAGACATGAGGTAGAGTCCTGCCTGGGTTCCCACCTACTTCTTTGTTCTCCACTCCAGGACCTCAAAAAGCCCAGATTGGATTGTAGTATATTCTCCTTTTTTGCTTAAAATGGTTCAAGTTGGTTCCCATTAGTTTTTCTGCTACCAAAAACTCTCAACTAAGATAGGTAAGTTTTCTTTTCCCCTTCCATGTATGCAGAAATGAAGCTCAGAGGAAGTAAAGTGACTTGTCCAAAGTCACAATCCGGTGAGTGGTAAAGCAAAGTTTTGAACCCAAGTCTACCGAACTCTGTAGCCTGAGTTGTTTCCCTTCTACACGCTGGTGTTCCCTGGGCCAGTTCAAGGGGACCCCCTGCCAGATCAATCTTTCACCCCTCACTGCAAGCTTTCTGAGGACAGAGGCCACCTCTGACTCACCATAGCAGCTCCACCTGGGCTGACACTTGTCAGGCACCACTGGCGAGCCACCAAGATGGCAATTTCACAGGGCCAAAGGAAACATGATGGCGTGACTGATGGGAAGTTAATGGGTTTTATGGATGCAAATTATAAAGGCAGAAAAGTGGGGCAAAGAACTGAGATACTTCCTAGTGACCTTGACAGACAAGCCAGTGAACAACTGGTGAAAGTCCATGGCAGCCACAAAGCTGGAGAGGGGCCACTACAAGACTAAAGACCTTGGTGGGGAGTATGCGTGCCACCCTGGAAAATTGAGAACCCCTCAATCTTCCTCATGACACAACCCTCAACCTGACTGCCTTTACTTCAACTTTGACAAAGTAAGTGAAGTGAGAACTGGGGTTGGGTCCAGGCCAAATGTGGGGACCTAGGCCAACTTCAGGGGCTGGACTCAGAGCGCAGCATTAGCCAAAGTCCTCATTCTGCAGGGACCAGACCATTGATGCCCTCTGCACACACATACTCCACCCCATCTTCCACAAGGCAGCCAGAGAGATCTTTCTAAAACACCAACCTGAACATGTCATCTACTCTATGAAGCCCTTACATGGCTCCCAAGGCCCTCAGCATGTCATTCAAGGTCTGTATGACCTCCTGTGGTATAACAAAGAACAAATTTGGTCTTTGTTCAGGGTTCCTGGCACAGAGCTCCTAAAACCCTTGGAATTTCCCAAGGGTTAAAGGTGATAGAAGCATCTTTTGTTACATTTGGTTGTTGTACAGAGCTCCTAAGACTCTTGGAATTTCCTCAGTGATAGAAATGTCTTTTTATTCATAATAAGCCCCTTTGACTACACTTGAGTTCATACGAATGAAATGACTTAGGGTGGGGTCCCCACACAGCCTCAAGTGTGACTGTAGTCCCCAGAAAGACCAAGTGGTTACAGGGTTGGAACTTTCTGTTCCACCCACTGGCCTACAGGAAGGGAATGGGGGAGAGGGGTGAAGGGTGTAAGAGGCTTCAGATTAAGCTGTATCTGATAGGTGGACACATGGAGGTGCTGGAACAGTGATGTGCCCAGAGAGGTGATGGGAACTCCACACACCTCACCCCCACATTGCCCTATGCCTCTCTTCCCTCTCAATGTTCCTGAGTTGTATCCTTTATAATAAACTGATAAACCTAAGTATTTTCTCTGACTCTGTGAGTTATTCTAGCAAATTAATGAACCCAAGGAGGGGATCATAGAAACCCTCTATTTATAGCCAGAAGTGTAGTCTAGTGACTGGCATCTAAAATGGTGATCAGTCTTGTGGTATTGAGTCCTTAAGCTACTGGGTCTGTGCTAACTCCAGATAGTCAGTGTCAGAACTGAACTGAATTGTTGAACACCCAGTGGGTGTCTGCAGTTAGACAATCAGTTGCTGGTGTTGGAACACACGTCATACCTGCCATTCCACTATTCTCTCATAACATGCCACTCATTCACACTCAATTTCACTCCCAACATTGCAAGTTATCCACATTCCTGATGCAGTTTGATTGAACTTTAAACTCAAGCAGCACAACTTCAAAGCAGCGTTTTCTAACCTCATAGATTGGGTTAAGTCTCCTTTCTTTGTATATACAGCAGAATGCTGGGCCTGCAGTAGGCACCAGTATATACATATGGGATACACAGGTGGATGGATACATGGTGGATGCATGCAACCATAGATGGGGTAGATAGATAAATGGGACAGATTTGTATAGATAGATGGATAGGAGGAAGAATAAGTGGATGTATGGGAGAATAGGGAGGTGGATAGATGAGAGGATGGATGGATGGATGGATGGATGGTGGATGGGTGGATTGGAAGATATGAGAGGGGACGGGTGGATAAATGGGAGGATCTATGAATGGATAAATTGATAGATGATAGGAAGGAAGGAAAGAGAATACATGGATTCATAGGAGGATAGATAGGTGGATGGATAGATGGATGCATCAATCCATGATGATGCCTTAATGCCTAAGGCTAGAATTTAGTCCTTAGCTTGTATTTGTGGCCTGGACTCCTCTCAGAATTCTGCCACCTGCCAATGACTACTGAAATTCAACATGTATAAAATCAAATTCATATTCTTCTTCCCCAAACTTGATTCCCTTCTAGTGTTTTCCTCCTCAGTGAATGGCACCAGCACCCACCCAGCTATCCTGACCAGAAATCCAGGGGTCATCCTTGGCTCCTTCTGTTCCCTCAGCCCCCATACCCAAGACATCACCAAGTCTGGTTGACTTTACCTTGGACGTCTCTGTCCAACTGATCCACCTCTTCCATCTTTAGGGCCACCATCACTTCTCTTCTAGGCTAGTGTGACTACATCTCCAGCCTCCCAGCCTCTGTTTTGTCTTGCCCCCAACCATCAATAAAGCTGTCTTTTAAAAATGCAGGTCTGATTATCAACAATAATTCAACACCGCGAAATCTGTGGGACACAGTGAAGGCCGTGCTAAGAGGGAAGTATATTGCAGTACAGGGCTAACTCAGGAAATAACTATCCCAAACGAACAGTCTAAACTCACAATTAATGAAACTAGAAAAAGAAGAACAAATGAGGCCCAAAGTCAGTATAAGGAGGGACATAATAAAGATTAGAGCAGAAATAAATAAAATTGAGAAGAATCAATGAAAGCAGGAGCTGGTTCTTTGGGAAAATAAACAAAATAGATAAACCCCTAGCCAGACTTATCAAGAAAAAAAGAGAGTCTACACACATAAACAGAATCAGAAATAAGAAAGGAAAAATCACTACAGACACCAAAGAAATAGAAAGAATTATGAGAGAATACAATGAAAAATTATATGCTAACAAACTGGATAACCTAGAAGAAATGGACAACTTTCTAGAAAAATACAACCTTCCAAGGCTGACCAAGGAAGAAACAGAAAATCTGAACAGACCAATTACCAGGAAAGAAATTGAACTGGGAAGCAAAAAACTACCAAAGAACAAAACTCCTGGACCAGATGGTTTCACAGCTGAATTTTATCAAACATTTAGTGAAGACCTAATACCCATCCTCCTTAAAGTTTTCCAAAAAGTAGAAAAGGAGGGAATACTCCCAAACTCATTCTATGAGGCCAGCATCACTCTAATATCAAAACCAGGCAAAGACACCACAAAAAGAGAAAATTACAGACCAATATCCCTGATGAACATAGATGCAAAAATACTCAATGAAATATTAGCAAACCGAATTCAAAAATACATCAAGAGGATCATACACCATGATCAAGTGGGCTTCATCCCAAGGATGCAAGGATGGTACAATGTTCAAGAATCCATCAACATCATCCACCATATCAACAAAAAGAAGGACAAAAACCGTTTGAAAATCTCCATAGATGATAAAAAAGCATTTGACAAAATTCAACATCCATTCATGATAAAAACTCTCAGCAAAATGGGTATAGAGGGCAAGTACATCAACATAATAAAGGCCATATATGACAAACCCACAGCCAACATCATACTTAACAGGGAGAAGCTGAAAGCTTTTCCTTTATGACTGGGAACAAGACAAGGATGCCCACTCTCCCCACTTCTATTCAACACAGTTCTGGAGGTCCTAGCCACTGCAATCGGACAACACAAAGAAATAAAAGGCATTCAGATTGGCAAGGAAGAAGTTAAACTGTCCCTGTTTGCAGATGACATGATATTGTACATAAAAACCCTAAAGAATCCCCTCCAAACTACTAGATCTAATATCTGAATTCAGCAAAGTTGTGGAATATAAAATTAATACACAGAAATCTGTTGCATTCCTATACACTAACAATGAACTAGCAGAAAGAGAAATCAGGAAATCAATTCCATTCACAACTGCATCAAAAAGAATAAAATACCTAGGAATAAACCTAACCAAGAAAGTGAAAGACCTATACTCTGAAAACTACAAGACACTCATGAGAGAAATTAAACAAGATACCAGCAAATGGAAACACATCTTATGCTCATGGATGGGAAGAATTAATATTGTCAAAATGGCCATCCTGCCTAAAGCAATCTAAAGATTCAATGCAATCCCTATCAAAATACCAAAAGCATTCTTCAATGAACTAAAGCAAATAGTTCTAAAATTTATATGGAATCACAAAAGACTCCAAATAGCCAAAGTAATCCTGAGAAGGAAGACTAAAGCAGGGAGAATTATACTCCCTGACTTCAAGCTCTACTACAAAGCCACAGTAATCAAGACAATTTGGTACTGGCACAAGAACAGACCCATAGACCAATGGAACAGACTGAAGAGCCCAAATATAAACCCAAGCATATATGGTCAATTAATATATGATAAAGGAGCCATGGATATACAATGGAGAAATGACAGCCTCTTCAACAGCTGGTGTTGGCAAAACTGGACAGCTACATGTAAGAGAATGAAACTGGATTATTGTCTAACCCTATACACAAAAGTAAACTCAAAAGTGGATCAAAGACCTGAATGTAAGTCATGAAACAATAAAATTCTTAGAATAAAACAAAGGCAAAAATCTCTTGAATATAAACATGAGCAACTTTTTCCTAAATGCATCTCCTTGGGCAAGGGAAACAAAATTAAAAATGAACAAATGGGACTACATCATGCTAAAAAGCCCCTGTACAGCAAAGGACACTATCAGCAGAACAAAAAGGCATCCTACAGTATGGGAGAATGTATTTGTAAATGACATATCTGACAAGGGGTTAACATCCAAAATATATAAATAACCCATAAGCCTCAACACCCAAAAGGCAAATAACCCTATTAAAAAATGGGCAGAGGATATGAACAGACACTTCTCCAAAGAAGAAACTCAGATGGCCAACAGGCACGTGAAAAGATGCTCCACATCAGGGAGATGCAAATCACCAGGGAAATGCAAATTAAAACCACAATGAGATATCACCTCACACCAGTTAGGATGGCCAACACAAAAAAGAATAAGAACAATAAATGCTGGTGAAGATGCAGAGAAAGGGGAACCCTCCTACACTGCTGGTGGGAATGTAAACTAGTTCAACCATTGTGGAAAGCAGTATAGAGGTTCCTCAAAAACTAAAAATAGAAATACCATTTGACCCAGGAATTCCACTCCTAGGAATTTACCCTAAGAATTCAGCAGCCCAGTTTTAAAAAGACATATGCACCCCTATGTTTATCACAGCACTATTTACAATAGCCAAGAAACGGAAACAACCCAAGTCCATTAGTAGATGACTGGATAAAGAAGATGTGGTACATATACATAATGGACTATTATCCAGCTATAAGAAGAAAACAAATCTTACCATTTGCAACACATGGATGGAGCTAGAGGGTATTATGCTCAGTGAAATAAGCCAGGGGGAGAAAGACAAGTACCAAATGATTTCACTCATCTGTGGACTATAAGAACAAAGAAAAACTGAAAGAACAAAACAGCAGCAGATTCACAGAACCCAAGAATGGACTAACAGTAGCCAAAGGGAAAGGGACTAGGGTGGGGAGGTGGGTAGGAAGGGAGGAAGAAGGGGAATAAGGAGCATTACTGGGGGAGCACAGGGAAGGCAGTATAGCACAGAGAAGACAAGTAGTGACTCTATAGCATCTTACTACGCTGATGGACAGTAACTGTAATGGGGTACGTGGTGGGGACTGATAATGGGGAGAATCTAGAAACCACAATATTGTTCATGTAATTGTATATTAATGATACCAAAATAAAAGTAAATTAATAAATTTAATTAAATTAAAAAGTGCAGGTCTGATTATCCCACCACCACTCCTCCAAAATATTGTTCAAAACATTTTAATGCCTTCCATTGCTCTTAGGATTGAAAGAAATCCTGGGCCCTACCCATTTCTCCTGCCTCATCCCATCCCCTGACAAGATCAGACCACTTACAACCCTCTAAAACCGTGGCATGTTCCATCATTGCAGCTTTATATCTATCTCTGTGACTCCATGATTAATACCTGTCCCCCTCCTCACAGTGAGCCCCACAAAGGAGAGACCAAGTTTATTTTGGCTTTACTTGTTTTGGGGTCATGCAGTCTTGGGTGCACATCTGAATTCTGCCCCTAATTAGCTATGTGACTTTGAGCAAGTTACTTGACCTTGATAAACCTCCTTGCTGCACATGAAAAAACAGAAAATATTGTCTCCCCTCCACAGGACACTCGAGGATGGAATTAAATAGTGTATGTAGTGTGGGTCACAGAGGGTCTAGTCCCTATGAGGACATCATGAGCTGGGAGCAGCAACAGAAAGATGTGTATGCACTTCCTGATCACCCCTCAGCCAGTCCACCCTGAAATAAGCTCTACACTAAACACACATCTTCAGGCAGGTCCAGAAATAAGTTCTTCTGGATGAGACCGCTTTCAGGGCCCTGGAAGGGCAGCTCCCTCCTAAGGAGTGACAGAGAGTGTCAGCCTGCTCTAGCCCCTTCAGAAAAAAGAGTGGTCAGGGATTATTAAATCCCCAGAAGAGCTTAGGGACCCAGGGCCAGCCTTCTTAACATAGCCATTTCATTAAGTCCCTTCCTCCCACAGGAGCCTGTGATGGCTCCCACTGCCTAAGCATCAGGTGTAGCCTCCTTCATCCGGAGCCTCACATCCATCCCCCATCTGGCACCTGGTGCCCAGAGCCCAACCTTCATTCAATCAGGTGTCTTCACCCACCTCCATACGGCTTCCTGACCCCAGGCCCTGACCTCTGTCCTGGAAAGCCGTCTACCTTCAGGTCACCCCCTCTGAATCTTTTTCCACCCCTCAAAGCCCCCTTCTTCCAGAAAGCCCTCTAGAACTGATTCAGCCCATACTAATTTCTCTCCATGGGCCCAAGACCCTGATGCCTCCAATTAAAGACAAAGCTCTGGTGTTAAGACCCATCTGGATGCAATCCCAAGTTTAAATGACACGCTTTTTTAAAGGATAAAATCATGAATTTTATACAAGTATAAAACAAACACATATCAAAGACTTCAACACATTAATTAATGAGGGAACCAATAAAATGCTACACACAATTTCAAAGGCAAATCCAAAGTGCAACCACATGTATAGCTTTCAGCCCACCCCCAAGATACCAACTGACCTCACCAGATGATGTTCATTTGCATCTCAACAACAAGACTTGTCCTCACTACAATCCGCTTTCTACAGCTTAAAGAATAACATAGCTCAGACACCACGAAAGACACAAACTCCTATAGAAACAGATAATCATCTGTGAGATAACACCTAAATATTCAATTCAAAGGAAACTTGGTAATCTTTTTGCCTATTTTAAAGTGTTTCAACTTACCTGGTGCAGTTTAACCAGTTATGCATCTCTGAAAAGTCAGTTAAATTTGGAGGGTCTCAGTCGCCTCATCTGCAAAGTGGGGTGAAAGCACAGAAACACCCCAAGCTCTCAGACAGCAGCTCCAGGAGCTGCTTCAAGTTTTACAGATATTTCCCACCCCATGAGCTTCCTCCCTTACTTCAGCACCACCTCTGAGCTCCCTGACCTCCACCAAATACAGACTAAGGCTTCTTTTTCCACCTGCCCTTAACACCACCGAGACACATTCAAGAGGACCTTCAGCAAACTCAGAGAAGAGAGGAAAACTCTTTGAAAATCTGGTGGAATAGGTTTTCCTCCTTCACCAGCTTCCCTTTTTAGAGCATGGTGTGCTTCCCAGCCCTAAAGTAATAGTAACTGGAGAGCCAGGCGCTTTGTGTCATAATTCAAGCCTGGAATATGCTTTTGACATAATTCTGTATAAGAGATACACTAGCAAGAGGTACGCTTTCTGAAAGGTCTGCTGGGTTTTTTAGATAGATTTCTCACTCAAAGGTTTGACCATCCTGATGGCCCTTCCTTTCCCCTCCTTCACTCATAGTATCGGAAGATTCCCAACAATAGAATTGATAAGTTGACCATCCCCTGTGAGTGACAGGGTCATAGAGAGCACATGCTGGAGCAAGTTCCCACAGCCTGGACTCAAGAACTCCCAGGGCACTTCACTGTCCTGAGATGGCACTGCTGGACTTCCCATAGACTCCTCCCTCCACCTCCCTGCCCGACCTTTCGCCAAGCAGACACTAAACACCATCGTGCTTCCTTGGTACCCAGGAGATGTCACTCCTGTAAGTCTGACCCAATACAGAAGAAAGCCTCAAAAATATGTGGACATACCCATCGAAATAAAGAATAATCACAGACATGCACAAATTTACCCATGAGGATGTTCATTGCAGTGTTGTCTGTAAGTGAGAAAAACTGGATACAAACTAAATGCCCAGCAATAGAGGATTGGCTAAATAAAATATAGTACAACCATCTGGTGCAGTGCTAGGCAGCCATTAAAACTGTGACGTAGGAGAGGAGAGATTAGTCAGCAAGCTCACTCCATTGAAGGACACTCACAGAGTTATGCAATTTGAATGAGAAAAAAGAAACCTTAATATTAAGTAATGAGTTTTTATGTTCTTTTGCCTTTAGATGTTTCCCAGTGTCCTCCACTAATATGTATTTGTGGATGGACAGATAGACAAATTGACATAATCTGATAACTCCCCTCTAACCCCACACCACTAAGGCCCAGTGGAAACAAGTTCTGGGTTCCAGTGTGAAGAACAAGCCAGATTGGCCAGACCAATGATGCTCAAATGAAGGATGGAGAAGAATAAACTCTTTAGGCTGGAGCCTTCCATAGGACTTACTCAAAGTAAGCCACCCGGACAAAACACACATACACATAGTCTGCTACAGTAAAACCACTACCAACCAGAATATCCATCCTTCAAGGCTTGGCAGGTGTCTGTCAGGGAGGTCAAGGTCATCCTTAGCAGGGTTGTGCTGGAGGCTGTGCCTGGGAATCCTAGGACCTCCAGTGCTAGCTCACTGGCCCTGGTCTGTCCCCTCCTTTCTCTAGTCCTTTATTTGTTCATTCATAAAATAAATGCATGGGATTAGACAAGGGGCCTCCCAGGTCCCCTTTCTTAGGACTCTGGGAGATGTTTCCCTGTATTCTGGCCCCATCTCCCCCAGAGCACATATGCCATGACAGCCCCAGATGGAGCTAGAATAACCCAGCCACAGTCCCACTCCCTCACACATAGTCTAGGGGCTATGAGGAAGGCAGCACAGGAGGCAAAGCCCAGAACAAACAGTTACCAAAGGAGGCTGGATGTGTCCTCACTCACTGAGGCCCCAGACCATGCTGGTCCTCTGCCTCCACCCAAGGAAGCCCAAGATACCGTGGCTGGCCGAGCTAGAATGGAGTGCCTTTGTTTTCCCCACCAGGGCCTGCACTGCCCCCACCCTCCCTACAGTGCCAGTGGCTGCCTGCCTTCTCGTCCACACAATCCCCATGGGTCTTGTGCTTCCTCATTTTCTCCTCAATATGTGAATATGTCATCATGTTTTATTTTTCAGAACCACTTCCTAGCCGCCATCAACAAAATGGGGGTTAGGAGAGAGTTATCAACAAAGTATCCCATCAATTCATTCATCAAATTCAGAGTGCAAACTGTTCAGGCTTCCAACAGTCTCCCTCGTGGGAGCCCCGAGTTATGTATGAGAGACACAAATAATTGGAGAGCACCCCAACCTAGCAGGGATGCAATAAACAGTTTTACTCTACTGGAGACTGGAAGGCCCAGAGGATGCCTTGCCCGAGGCTCCAAAGTAGGGTGCAGACCAAGCAGGTCCAGATGCCCGAGCCTCCGCTGAGCAGGCATCCTGTTGAGAAAGGCATGCATCTGCTGGGGCCAAACTCTGTGCCCAAGGTTTGGAGGGAGAGGTGTACAGAGGGCACAGGGTGGGACCAGGGGTGAAAAGAAAGGCCTGCTGGTGGCTCAGGAGAGGACAGCTTCAGCCTGGCCTAGCTGACATCCGGGCACACCCCAGCACTCACCTGCCAGCAACTGGGGAGCAGAAGGCCCTGCCAGGCTCATCTGCCCCTCCAGTAGCAGAGACAGGGAGCCCCTGCTGAAGTGCGCAGCCTTGCCTCTTGCCAACCTGTCTGTCCTTCCCTGCACATATCTTTTGGACTTCTCTGCACATGTCTGTGAGTCTGTCCTTCTTTGCCCCCACTTGTCTGTATGTCATTCCCTATACACGCCTGTCTATCCTCACACGTCCGGCTGGCTCGCTGGCCTCTCTGCAACCCTCGGCTTCTTCGTGGTGCCCGCCCGGCCTGCCTCTGTGTGGGTGTAGGGCTGGCTGTGCGCAGAGGGGTGCGGCTCGGCCCTCCCCCTCTCCCTCGTCCCCCCGTCTCAGGAATGACCCAGGCGGTGGCCCTGCACTGTTGAGGCCCGGGAGCCGCGGCGCAGCGCTGCTAAGGCCCGGAAGGCGCGCCGCCGCCTAGGGGGGCGGAGTGGGCGGCCGTGGCGTGGGCGGAGGCGCGCGGCTGCAGCTGGGCAGGGCAGGGCCGGGGCCGGACCCGGGAAGCCACCGCCTCCTGAGCCCGGGATCGCAGGCACCAGGTCCGCTCGGCGCAGCCCCGCCCCGCCCCGCCCCTCCGCGAAGAGCAGGCCGAGGCAGAGCGGCGCGCCCCCCGCGACGCCGGAGCCCGAGCGCAGCGGCATCCGAGCGGGAAGCGGAGTGGGAGCCGGAGCCGGAGCCGGAGCGGGAGCCCGAGCTGGAGCCGCAGCCGGAGCCGGAGCCGGAGCTGGAGCTGGAGCCGGCACTGCAGCGCGCCGCGCGGAGCGAGGCAGCCAAGCCGAGTAAGGGGCGTGGGGCCGGGGGCGGTGCTGGGGGGCGCGGGGGAGGGGGTCCCGGCCCCCTCCCCCGCGCTCTGCAGGGGCCCCGGGGCACGCACACACTCCGGGGCGCTGGGCGCGAAGCCTGGGCGCGCCGGGAGGGCGGACGCACGGTCTGGAGTGGAACCGCAACGCGCTCCCAGCAGAATCCTCGGACTCCCACAGACCCCTGTCTCTGCCCCTGCGCCCCCGGGCGGGCCGCCGGGGCGGGTGGAGGCAAGGGCTGCTCCTGAGCACGCCCTCGGGCTGCGAGGAACGGGAGGTTTCCCGGATTCTTGCCTGAGTCGAGTCCCAGAGGAGCATCCACCGCGTGCGTGGGGGCATAAGACAGTCTCGCCGGCCGCGCGCCCTCGGTTTCGGGGATCCCTGAACAACCTATCCAAGAAGGGCAAAGTAGGACGCACTTTGGGCCACGGTGGAAGAGAAAACGGGCTCTTTTGGAGTTTGAAAACTAGAACTCAACCCCCACTTTTGAGCTAGGAAGTTTGACCCTCCGACAGGCGGGTCATCCGGGCCATGCCCCAGCTTCCGTGCCTGCCCTACTGGCCTAGCTCAGCACCAAAGGTGGGAGAGGGGCGTCCGCACCGCCTTCTCCCGCTCTGGAGCAGACTTTCCCTTGCACGGTCAAGTGGGACCCCAGGCTGAGTCCGAGGCAGCTGCTTTAGCTGGCTTCGCAGCGCCAAGCGGCGCTGCCGCCTCTCCCCAAGCGCCCTTGGAAGCTGGGTAATGTCCCCCCCACTACCCCCGGCTGACTCGCGCAGCCCTTCTTCTCTCCGCACCGGGCTCCTCGGTCTGGAGGTTGGTGCGTGAGGAACCAGGGCTGCCCTCCTGCCTGATCCCACCCGGGTGCCAGCGTGGGTGGCCAGACCCACGCCAGTAAGGGGAAGGCACAAATGACAGGTGTGAGGGGCATGTGCTCTATGAATTTGGTCCTTGGTCCTGATCCACACAGTCCCACAGGCACTTGCCTTGAGGATGTCCCTTGGACTCCCAAACATCCTGATTGCTTTACTAAAGAAGTGACTTCACCTCCCTGGGCCTCAGTTTCCCCTGCTGACAAGTAGGCAACATTCAGTTATGAGCAGAATGTTTAAGGGCTTTGAAATCAGAGGATGGTCTTGGCTAATTTCCTGGCTGTGTGACCTTAGACAAGACATTTAACCTCTCTTGAGCCTCAGCTTCCCCATCTGAAACATGGGGAAGGTGAGCTACCAGGATTAAATGAGACGGTGCATGTGGGGAGCCTACCATGGTTCTTGGCAGACAGCCAGCACTCAAATTCAGATTGGCTACAGGTGTTACTTTATGAAGTGTCCAGCACCAGTACATGTTGAGGCAGAGTGAGTTCTCCTGGGATGTGGGGACTTGGCACCTCCCCACCCAACCACCCCCCACACACAACACCCTTCAAAAAGGCCTTTCAATCTCCCAAGGCCTTGTTGATATCTAATTGCAATGCAAGACTCTCTTCTCAGGGCCTACCCTTGCTCAGACATTCCCTCCTACTTGGCCTCTCCCAGCCCAGCTCTCCTCTGCCAACCCTATCATCCCCATCCAGGTTGGAAAAGACTGTATCTGACAGATTGTATTCCCTTTTGCCCTTGGCTGATGTCTGTTGCCCCAGTAGAGGGCTTCCCACATATTACTCACATTTTGTGAAGGGAATACTGCACAACTCCCTCCACGCCAGCATTTGGGGGAATGGGGAGGATTGCTTTCCCTGAGGAGCAATCAGGCTGTCAGGTGGCTTGGGCATTGCAGTTGTGAAGGTTCAGACAGGCAGTGAAAGCAGCAGGTGTCTACCAGAGACAAGAGAGTGGGAAGTCCCAACCCTGATTCCATGCTGACCATGGTGTGTTCATCCAGGACACTGAGCCATGAAGCACCAGAAGTGCTGAACCTCCAGAAAGCTGACTGAGAGGTTAGAACTTCAGAGCTGGAAGATCCCTAGGAAGAGATCTGCCCAGTCTGTTCTGCTGGGGTCTCAGACCCAGAGCAGAGCAGGAGAGGCTGGGGGCCTCGGAGAGGATGCTGGGGTCGTTGGGGGTGGCATAGGGAGAATGTAGGTGGCTTGGAGCACTGTTGGGAGGAAAACAAAGGTCTAGACTGCAGACACCCATGTTAGTCCTGGCCACCTGTGGCCCAGCTGCCCAGAACGGGAGCGGGTCCACATGTTGCCTGGTGGGGACCTGGTGAGAACTGGCTGCCTCCTTGAGCTCCTCCTACACAGAAACCCCTCTCACCTCTTCCTCTGTAGCCCACTCCAGCCCCTCCTGCATTCACCCACTAAGGTGACACATCCCTGCATCTTCCATAATCCTCACACCTCTTCTTCCCAAAGGAGTTAATCAGAGACTAATTAGGAGGTTTGTGTCTCCTGGTTCACATATATTTGGAATACTGCCCATCAGGAATATGGTGGGGTTATGGGAATTATCTTCAGTCTTTGGAAATAATCAGAAACACCCAGAGACGCATGTCCTGAAGCCTTTGCCCTGGAAGTGCTTAGAGCACAAGGTGAGAGGCAGGAAGGTGTCAATCTTCACTCAGTCTCCTAAAGGGAGATCACTTGGAGACTGCTGGAGCCCCTAGGCAAGTGAGCACAAGAGCAGTGTTGTGGCTAGGAGCGTGACTTCTTGGAGCTAGACTGCCTGGGTTTACAGCATGTGATTCTGGGAGGAGATTTACCTTTCAGAGCCTCAATTTCCCTTGAAAATTGTTTAACCAATGAGCAGTCTCCCGCCTTTTCTTCCTAACTATTGCCTTCATTTAGACATCTGCCACAGCCTGCTGCCTCCCACACCTGGTCTGCCCTCTGCACCAAAAGGATGAAAGCAGATCACGTCACTACCCCCCGCTTAGAATCCTCCAAAGGCCAGGGAGCTCACTACCGCACCTGGCCCCCTTCTATTTCTCTGGATCTCAGTGTCGTCATCTCTAAAACGGGGATTTGTTTTGAGATCCATTAAGCAGATAGCACGTGGTTGAGCAGGTAAACATCACGGCATCAAGTGGCCTGTTCTACAGGCCAGCCCACGCCTGCAGCCCCTGGCAGTACGCTGTCTGCTGCGCTGAGGCTGAACCTCCCGATGCGCCTACCGCGCATGCGCCGCGCCAGGCTCTGCCTGCCAGCAGCCCGCAGCGCATGGCCGCTGCGCTTAACCACACACGCATCTGCCCAGTTCTGAGTAACGCAGCGGGCCGCAGGGTGGAGGTATTCCGGGAGTGAGGACACGAAGCGGAGTGGAATGATATGGCGTTGCATAATACCACTGAATCCACTTCAAAGCCTGGCGTACCACTGCCCGCCCGCCCGCCCTCCAGTTGCTAGCCAGACAATCGAGTCGCGGATGAGTCACAGGCAGGAACGCGCCTCGCCTCAGATGCTGGGCTCCGAGAGGCGGGCAGCAGGAGACGTGACCCGGGAGTGCCCCCCCCACCCCCTCAGCCCCTGCGCCAGAACTCCAATCGCAGCAAACCATACGCTCAGCCCATCCGTGTCAGACCCATCCATCCACTACCACATCACTAAATCCTCACAGCCGCTCTGGTCACAAATGGGGCTACCAGGGTGGGCACTTGCTTACGTGGACACTTGACATCCAGCTCCTTTGTCTTGGTGACCCCAAGAGAAGCTCCACCCAAGGAGAAGGTCTGATGCCACCAAGGGATGGTTTTCCTTACGCTGGAATCCTCAAGTGGGGGAGGGAAGCTGGAAGAGGAAACAGGTTGAAAATCCGTTTTAGAATCCCGAAAGCCTCTCCTCTGTTTTCCAAAGAGTTTTGTGGGACACCCTGTAAATGCTTGGTAAATATCTGAATAAACCGATGCGAGCTGGGATGCTGGGAGAATGCAGCAGGAGGGTGTGTGTGTGAAATGCTGATTGAGTTACACAACCCAGGGAATTGTCAGCTTCGCAGTCATGAATGATCTGGGGGAGCATCTCAACACCTTACATGAGTGTCCCCCTCAGGAAATAGAACGTCATTAAAAGGTAGCCTCAACACCACGGAAGTGATGTGTCAGCATCAGGCCAAGGTTTTGTTCTAGATTTTTCTACATTTTAAAAAATATCCCTCAGTGCCCAGCCCTCAGTGAGTTCCAGAGGGCACACTGGCTCATGGCTGCCAGCTTTCCCCTGCAAAAGCCCACTGGGCTCTTCATCCATGGTCCCTGCTCAGCAACCCCCAAAGGTACAGTTTGGTTTCTCAAGTCAAGTGCACATACTCCCTAGGAAATAACTATATATCTCCCAGCTGTTCCCACAGCCTGTGTCACTTGGGGCTCAGGAGATACTGAAGCAGTTCAGATCTTTAGTAGCATGGAGGCTGGGTTACTTTTTGAAAGTGTTTCCTCCATCACAAATGGGTGTTTGAATGAGCTGGTGCTCCCTTGCTGTACAGACGTCCAGGAATTACACCAAGTTCATACTGAGGGCTGGAGGGTTGGCGAAGAGACATTTCCATTCCCTAGGCCTTTATTAGGTGCCTTCCAAGGAAGTGTGCTGGCTGACAGTGTGGGCTTTGGAATCAAACAGACCTGGGTTCTAGTCCCAGCCTGTAATTAGAAGCCGTGTGGCCTTAGACAAGCTATATAACCTCTCTGAGACTCAACTTCCTTATTTACAGAATGAGAATGGAAAGAGTGTCCCCCTCTTAAAGTTGTTGGCATAATAGTAATAATAATATGGTTTAAGGTAGGCAACTCTGAACACCCTTCCAAAACAGCTACGGGGCCTTGAACTAGCCTTTTGCCCTTTCCAGGTCAGTTTCCCCTTCTGTGAAGTGAGGACATTGGACTGGTCTTTAAGGGTCCTTCCAGCCCCAAAAGTTGTAAGATGCTTGGCATGCCATGGTCCATTGCAATTGTCCGAGGCAGTGGGATCTCACAAGTTCATGACACAGGAGAACTCTGGGGCATCTCTTATTCCTGCACAAGGGTCCACCCGTAAGAGAGATTCTCCCATTCACCCACTACTGAGATCCCAGCATTCATCTGCCCCACCCCTGTCTCCAGACTCCCATACTCTGCAGCCCAGAGCTCCCACAGGCCCCTGCCAAAACTGGGCACATCTCTCAAAGTCACCAACCTCTTCCCAAAGCTTGACAGCCCAGGATACATGAGCGCCCAGCCTGCAGGGTCAGTGGGTGCCAAATGGGCGCCCCCATCACCTGCCTGTTTGTGTCTCTGCAGGTGAGCGGAGGGTCCTTCCTTGCGAGAAGTCAGAGCTGTGCACGTGGGCAGGCTGGCTCCGCTGTTCTGCTCCAAGGATTACATGTCCTTCAAACGCCCCTGCCCCTGTAAGTCTCCTCCCTACATCCTTCCACGGCTTGGGCCAGGTGAAGGCAGAGCATGGAGTCAGGGATGCAAAGAATGGCTCTAGGATGTTTGTCCAGAGTTCCAGGGGTCTAATCAGGGGCTGATGTGATATGACAGGAATGGGGATAGCAACACAGAAGACCCCTGATATTTGCAAGTCTCACTTTTGCCAATCCCTCTATGTGAGTACTTTCCAAAGTGTGGGTTGGGGTTCCTCCAAGGGATGTTAATAATGGTATTACTTTAAGAAGCAAAATCCACAGCTTAAATGAGTGTGTGGGAAATGCTGGGTGAGACAAGTTAGGTAGGTTTTGCTATCACAGGCATTTTCAGGGTCTTTAATGTGGTGATGTATGTTTGAGGCTCCCATCGGAAAGAGAGAGCCATGGGCTTCCCAAATTTAACTGATCACAAGAAATGTCTCACTCGACTGACATTCCACAGAACATACTCCTTGAAATTCTCTGTCCTAAGGAAACCCTTCCTGCAGCATCCCCACCTTGAAGCCCCTCATTTACTAATTCATTTCATCTAATTAAGCCGTTAGATTATTTTGCATACAACATTCCTCTCATGGCTCCCTGGTACCCTGAGCTCAGGCAATGGTCTCAGCAGGTGTACACCTGGGGTTCAAGGCCACAGCCCCCTTTGACTTACTCCCTTAGTCCCCACCAGCCCCGCCTTCACCCAATGCATGCAGGGTGGGATCATTACCAGGTATGCCTCAGGGAGTAAAGTGACAGTGGGGGTCATTGTCCAAAGAGTGGCATTCAGGGGGTACAGGAGCCCAGCCTGGTGCTACCATGGGTACTCAAGGAGGACACAGGTCAAGAGCTGGTAAGATAATTTCTGACAGATAGTATAAACTCAGTAAGTTATTGTTACTGTTGTTACTGCAGCTGTTGTAGCATAATCAGGAAATCAAAGTCCAAGGCACAGGCCAGGTGACAAGGCTGCCATTTAGGGGCACATCAGGGCCCACAAACACCAGCACCACGGAGGTCTAGGATAGTCATGTCCTCACCCCCACAAGCCACTAGGAATAGAGAAGGCTGGTAAAGGGCACGGCTGGACTACTGCTGAGTGTGGAAGGCTTTCCAGAACCTTCTGGAGTCAAGCCAGGCCCTCCAGAGCCCTGCCCATCTGCACTAACAGAGGCCCAGCACAGAACAGACCTCTGCGTATCCACCTCCTGAGGATTCCAGGGTGTGGCCATCAATCTTCTGAGCTGTTTATTTCTGCATCAGCCCCTCCCCCTTTGGGCCTGGCACCTGGCATGCAGCAGGCACTCAATAAATGTTGTATGAACAAATGCATAGTTATATGCTCTGGATAAGAAGCTGGAAGCAGTGGGTTGGGGAGAAATAGATGCTCCTGATTCTGCCACCAGATTCTCTCTGTGGCTTTGGCCAACCAGTCCACATCTCTAAAACAAAGGGGTAGCCTGAGGCCAGTGGGTTCCAGGAGCTCAGGACTGCTGTGAAGTGACATAGAAGGTGAGGGGAACACAGGCTGGCACAACCCTGGACTCTCTACCACCCACTGCTTCAGCCAGAGCAGCTCTGCTTCTATCTGTATGCAGGTTGGAGTTTGCTCAGATTTCATTTAGAGAAAAGGGTCCCAAGCAGTGGCCAACTGGGTGCTGTGGGGTTGTGTGGGCCACCCCTTCTCTATCATTTCTCCTTCCCTGATGGATTCTTCCCCTCACATTGTCCAATCTGACGCCTTTTTCTCTGAACTTGTCCAAGAAGTGTTCACTGTCCCCACTTTCAGTGGCCCCAGCCAGCTCCAGTCTGGCTTCTACATCCCCACCCCACACCCTGTTGACATCTGTGTCAATAAATCCAGTTCTCAGCTGCCTCTGACCATGTCGGTCACTTCGACTTTCCTGACGACTTCTCCTAGGGTTCCTTCACTCTGAGCCCTCCAGCCCCTCTGGTCATTCATGACCTCCTTCAGCTGTGCTCTTCCTGCACCTGCCCTGGGATGCTGGGGCCCCCGGGGCTGCAACCCCATCCCTGGGCTTCTCACTCCAAGCGCTGCAGGCTCTCGACCCACTGCTTCCAGGGCTCTCTCCCAACCCCGTTTCTGCCTGCACTCCACCTTCTGCTGCCTGTCTTCCCTGGGCAGCCCCCGCCCCCGCCCCTCAAATTCAGCTTGTCCCAAACTGCACTCTTCGTCTTGCCCTCCAAGCCGACTTTGCTTGGTTTTGCTGTATTAGTTTAGGGCACCACTGACTCAGTCCCACAGGTCAGAATCTGGGTGCGACCTTTAGTTCCCCTCTGCATACTCATCACTGCCAACTGCCCGAGGAGACCCTGGGGTTTCCGAAAGGGGTCCACAAATTGCCATTCTGACTTGCCCCTATCTGGGCTCCCTCTTCAGAGCGAACCTGGAAATAACTGCCTCAGTAAATGTTTGTTGAACAACTGGACAAATATGCAAATTGAGATGAAGTGAGTGCCTCTGGGCAGCCCCCTCAGCTCACAGACCAGAGACTTGTGCACAGTCCCGGAAGGGACGCAGAACCACAGGAGCCCCACACATCCTGAAAACACCAGATGCGGGAACACGACGAGGCACAGACCCAGAAGTCATAGGAGGGCCCTGACATGGACACACACCCTCTTTTTTTAACACCTCCTTTCCTGCTCTGTGAATGTAGACACCTAACAGGGAATTGCTTTAGCTTTCTTAGCTCACAGAATCACCTTGCTTGGAATATGTGAAGATACCAGAGCCCATTAAAACCGGGAAAACTTGGGTAGGAGACACAGCTTGTTCCAGTTCAGGTTTCTGCACATACCCTGACTGATTGAGGAGGATAAAAAGAAGTCTCCGGAAGGAAAAATAAGTCCCCCATCTCCCAAGCAAGGCCCCGCTCCTGTGAGTCAAGAGCTCAGGAGGTCAGGGAGAGAGAGAGAGAGAGAGAGAGAATGTGGACAATATGGCACAGAGCAGGGAGGCTGCCACCGGTCTGCCCAGCCCCCACTACAGATGCTGGGTGAAGGGGGACATCCGTCAGCCTCTCAGGGGTCAGCAGACGAGAATGAGACCAGGCTGGGCCAACTCCTCGCAGGCACTGCCCACGCTCCGGCGTCCCCTAACCCCATCTTACCTTCCAGGTGTTTCAGCCCATCTTGGGCCCCCCAGAGACTGCCCCAGCAGACCCCAGGGCCCACTCCCCACCCCAGTTAGCAGGTGAGAAGACTTAGGGCCAAGGGAGGAGACAAGAAGAGGGAAAAGGAAGGTAGGGGAACGTCTGACACAGGAAAGCCCAGAGGGTTTTGGCTCCGTGGCTGAGAGAGGAAAGTCAGTCTTCTGCCTGTGAGTGCTGGCCTTGTGAGCCGTTCTCCAGCCTTAAGCACCGAGTGAGAGAGAGGGCGGCCCAGCCCGGCACTGCAAGAAGGCTGCAGGCGTGGGAGCCTTCCATCTGGCCCTAGCTGGGCAGCGCAGCCCAGGATTTCCCCAGGACTCAGGTTCCAAGAACAGATGCTCCACAACCTCTTCTCTGCCACTGGCAGATGGCAGCTCCATAGAGCTCCCTGTGACATGGGGGTGGCCTGCCTCCTCTGGCTTTGCAGGACGGATCTCAAGGAGAAGGGGCCTTGGGGTCCCAGGGAAGACTGAGCCCCATGGCAAAGCAGAAAGGAGAGCGGACATTAACATCCACTAATTCACAAAGGAAGTCAGGTGGGACTTGTCTCTGCTAAGCCCACAGACCTCACACAGGCTGGCAGGAATCACAGCCTAGTGGAGCCTCCGGGCGGGTTTAGGTCTCCCTCAGAGTCCATATGAGGTGGTAGACAGTCCTTGGCTTCATGGACAGCCAGGCACTGAGACTTGCCAGCTGTGTGATCTGGAACAAACGACTTAACATTTAGAGACCTCAATTTGTTCATCTATAAAATGGAAATAGTCATATCAGTCTTTGGTTTGGTGCTCAGATTTAACATGCCATAAGGAGAATCTGGCTTGGCATCAGGCACTGAGAAGATGCTCAAGAAACTTGAAAGTCTTGTCCTTGTGACCACCCTCTCTCTACACACCTATTACCAAAGTGTTTAGTACTGGAGCAGGGAAGATGGAGACAGGTGGGAACTTTGGAGATGAATTTGGAGTTTGGGCCAGGTACTGCTGTTTTCTGCTCTGCCCACTGTAACAGTTACCTCTGCAGAGACTTAGCGATCAACAGACAGAAGGATTTGAGGACAAGGAAGTCAAGTGATGGGACACCCTCCACCATTTGTTGCTTCAGTGCCCAGAGAAGACATGGCTAACCAACAGCAGTGCTCTTTCCTGCTGAGCCCGGATGCAATCTCAGACTCCCTGAACACATGCAAGCTCTACACAACGGTCATTAACCTGTGGAATGAAACCCTTGTTCGTTCTTTCCTGAGGTCTGACTTTGGAGTGTAAAAATAGAAGGAGTGACTTCATCTGGTCATTTCTTTCTGAGACTCAGTTTCTTCATCTGTAAAATGGGGTTGATTAAAGGATCCACCTCCAAGGGTTACTGTGAGCATTAAATGAGATATCACAGGTAGAGGGCTTACAACACCTTATGGTCATGTCTTTATGTGGCCTGCCTTGATGCAACCCTGCAAAGAGAGGGATCGGTGTGCCCATTCCACATATGGAGAAACTGAGGCTCAAGAACATGAAAAAAAATGGTCTAGGTGACACAGCTCGAAAATGGTGGGCAAGGTTACACCCCAGGTGAGTCTTTCCAAGACTCAATTTTAGCTAAACCACAGCTGGACAAAAGGACAAGAGTGGAGTCAAGTCCATCCCTCTACCCCCAACCCCTGGACCGAGAGTCCACTCTGCAGCAGGACTTCCTGGCCTCACGAATGCCCTGGCTGCCCCTCCTCAGAGCTCTCTTTCTAGCACAGAGTCTGACTATAGCAAGGGCTCAATTAATTTTAATTGCAGCATCATTTTATATTTGAGTCCCTGGCAAGAAGGCACCAACCTCCACTTAAGCACTGAATGTAGTAATAATACAGGTACCCCACTTTTAGAAAGTTCACTTCTCGCCACTTCACTTTTAGGAAAGACCTACATTAGTACCTGTCCTTGCCAACCAAAAGGTATCTGAAGAGGACTTTTGTTGTTACAAAATGGTAATTGCTTCTTTGCCTTACGCCATTTTGGCGTATGAAAATTTTTCATAGGAACACTACTTTCAGATAGCGGGGGGAACCTTAAGAGCAGTGCCCCCAGCTTCTGCAGAGCACTCCCAGCTGGCACAGTTCTTGCATGTCGCTGTGCCCTGGCAGTGAAGCATCCTGGGTTATCCCATCCAGCTCATGGCACTGAGCGGCATCTAACACTTGACAGCCTCCAAATTTACATCTCTAGCTCCAGACTATCCCTGAACTCCAGACTCATATAGCCAACTGTCCATTATGGACCTTCACTCAGATGTCCACTTTATGCTGCACAGCATCTCAGATGTAACATGTCAAACCTTAAATCTTGATTTTCAGTCCTGCACCAAAACCATCATCTTCCCCATCTCAGTAAATAGCAGCTCAGTCCTTCCACATGCTCAGGCCCCAAATTTGTCACTTTTTACTGCTTTATTCTCATCCATCCCAAATCCATTTCTGCAAATCCTAACAGTTTCATTTTCAAATCTGACCCCACCTCGTCACCCTTATCGCTAACTCCCTGGATCGGTCACCATCGTTATCTAAGGGCACCACAGTCCAACCTCTTCCCACAACTAGGGAGTGTGGTAAAGGGAAAGTTCTACAAACTGAACCTTGGGTCAGTGGAGGGAAAAATGGTTTCTCTATCTAGAAATCTTTCCAGGGAAAGCAGGACCCCCAAGAGTGTAACCCATGGTATCCCCAAACCAAGTGCACTTGTGTGGGGGAGGATTTTCCTACAAACTGGGATGTTTCTCTGCCAAGGGCTACCCTAGATCAGCTACCCTGAAACAGTGTTGCCCACGCCTGGAACTATGCCCAGGCTGATTAGGAAAGGCTGCTTATGTTCTGTGGTGTCTTCTGTAAAGAGTCTTCTGTGAAAGCCTGCATGCTTCCCAGACAGGAGAGAGACCCCAAGACAGAGAAGTCACATGCCCAGGGACCCACTAGAGGAGACAGGATTCAAAAGCAGGACCAGGCTCTGGGCACGGGCCACTCTGGTCCCCCTGGGAGCTTCAGTACATTTTCACCTCCCAGAATTCCCTCTGTTTGCTTCTCTTGGCATTTAAAGCACCATGTCCCCCATCAGTCCCCAAACAATCAGCTTCTAGGGGCTGTCTCCTCTGCCCACCTGACACACCTGGGCTCCTTATCTGTAGGTGACCTCTAGGCTCTGCTAGAGTCATTCCAGAGCTTTCCTCTGCCCATACCCTAGGCAACTTCAGCCCTTGAATGATACTTATCTCCCATAGGAATGGGATTAGATGTAGCAGATGTAGTCTAATGCAGTAAAAACAGCAAGAGCTGAAAGACCCAGGTTCAAAGACCATTGGAGCAAGTGCATTTAACTCATCTAAGCCTCTGCTTATTCATCTGTAAAATGGGAGATGAGACCCAGTTTCCAGTGTGACCATGAAAGTTTGGTGAGCACATAGGATTTTCTCTTGTCTCTCTTCTTTGGCTACTGAATCACTTTGGAGTTTTCATTTGAATTTCTCTGGTGGCTAATTGTAGTTTAGCACCTTGGACAGCCTCTTCTGCAGAGTGACTGTTCAAGTCTTTTGCCCATTTTTCTGTTGGGCCTTTTTATTGCTGATTTCTAGGAGTTCTTTATATATTCTGAGTACCAGTCCTCTGTTGGATATATTACTGCAAAAATCTTTGTGGATTGACTTTTGACTCTCATAACTCTGTTTTTGGATTAACAGATACCCTTAGTAGTTAGGATGTGAAGTATTTATTAATTTTTGTATATAATTATTTACTTTATGCATATTTAACTTCAGAATTCACAGAAAATAAGATGATATGAGACATACAATTATGGAATACCCCCTGGTATGTCTTAGGAACAGAGAATTTTATTGATGCTCTTCAAAGAATACAATTTATAAATATAAAAGCCAAGGTAGGTCACCTTTTAAGTTGGATGGCAGCCTTGTTAAAGAGTTTTTTGTCTATTATTGAAATTTGAGGTCTTAGGTTAAGTGAAATTTAAAGGATTGCTCATGATATAACTTTTTCAAAAATCTCAAACTTTTTTCAAGATAAAGAGGTACCTCCAATACTCTAAAATATCAACAGTGATCCCACTAGCTTTAAGGCTTTTTGCAGTACCTGTGGCTATTGCACATGCACAGTATGGCACCAATACTCTCTCAGCAGTGAGAATTACAGCACTGTGGCACTGTCCCATGTCATCCTTGTGAAGGAGTAGGATGACCAGTTACACCTGGGTGACAACAGTGCCCCAGTGTATCTACCAAGCATGAAATCCAATTATCTAAAACAACATGACTATCAAATTCCCAGACAGTACATAATTTATAACTGAATTTGTATATTCAGAAACCCATGGAGTGTTCTTTGAATTATTTTCAAATAAAATTATATTGATCATTAAATAAAACCCTGAACCAAACAGTAGAACCACAATAGTGGCTGAAGTTCAGTGTCTGATCTAACACGTTTACCTATCAATTCAGTCTCAGTTTCTGCTCAATCCTAGCCCATCCAGCATTTCTCCTGCAGTAGGGTTTATTTTTAAGTGCACAAGAAAGACAGACCCATTGTCTTATTACAGTCATGGAGACAGCAAGCTGATGCAACCTGTGCAAGAGGAGAAAGGCGCACAGAATATTTTTCTTTTGTTCAACGTTGGCTTTGACTTAGAGTAGAATGCAAAAATGTATTGTAAAAACTGAATGAGGTTCTGTTTGTAAGTGTAATTCAGTAACCAAGAACTATACCTCACCTGCAAAAATCTGCAGGATTGGAAGTACTAAAGTGACACTAATATTGATGCATAGGTAGGCAGAGGTACCAAAGGCACTGGTAATGTGAGTCATTATCGAAATATAGCCTGGGTAAATATTGCATATTTCCTGCCAGCTGCTGCTAAGACTTGCACTTTTCGAACTGAAGAGGAATCCTGTGGGGCTTTTTACCTATCCCTTATTTGAAGAAAGGCTGATTTAGGTCCCCTCATTGAACATGAGGCCTAGGTTTCAAAGTGAGTTTTCCTTTATCATCACAAGATGTATTATACTCTGTTAATACTGTTTGACATTGAACTGCTTTAATTGATGGTGTGATACTCTCTTGGGTATCCTGCCAAGAACAAACCCATTAGAGGGAAACAGCTAATTGTGAAAAACATGGATAATTCCATAAAGGTGTGAAGAAGGACCATTTTGTGTCTTGGGATCTATGAACCACTTCCAGGCATCTGTGCAGACAGATACCTCCATGAGAAGCATTTTCTACTGTCATGGGGTAGGTTGCAAATGAAGAATATATTTAGAAAATCTTTCCAAATCTTCCGCTTGCTCCAGCCATGGCCTTGACACTCTGTTCACATCTAAGTCCTGTGCAATTCCATGGCCCCCTGCCCACCTTAAAGTCCAAACTCCAACCAAAGATCTTGATTTTAATATAGTACAAATTTATTGATTTTTTGATGGTTAGTGCTTTTGAATCCTGTTTAAGAAATCCGAGGTCATGAAGTCATTCTCTAGTGTTTTCTTCTTGAAGCGTTACTGTTTTGCCTCTCACGTTTAGATGTATGTCTGGGGGATATTTTTAAGATTCTAAGGTTTAACTGTTACATACTGAGCATCTACTGTGTGCCAAGCATCCTGCTAGGCAGTGTGCTTTGACCAGTTCATAGCAGAGATTGCTGTTCCCATTTTACAGATGAAGTGATAGAGGCCCAGAAGAGTGAACTGCTCAAAGGGCACCACCTAAAAGAGGCAGGGTCAGGATTTGAGCCCAGAACTGGCTCTGGCTTAGAGCCTAAAACAAAGATGCAAGACAGCTCTGGTGGAGGAGCTCTGGACTTATCCTTGAGAAATGTGGCTGAGGTGATCCTTCACCTTTTCAGGATACTGAATATTGGTGAATAAAAGGCCTGGAGCTGGTTTGACTCCAAGACACCTCAGGGCTACAAAACAATCTTGGGGATTAGAAGGGATAAAGGACTTGCCCCCAAACACCCCATAATGTTTTTAGGAATCCATGTTCCATAAACCATATGCTGAGAAACTATTCCAAAGTTCCGCAGTTCTGTGGGACACTGACAATCAATTAAGATTATCAGGATTTATCATGTCCAAGGAGTCTTTGCCTAGTCTACTAATGTTTCTAATCCTACTAAGGGACCTAGTATGTTAACAGATTTCCTGGTCTTAAACCCTTCTTGCATTTCTGGAATAAGCCCTCTCTACTTATGGAATATTACTTTTAATACACTGCTATCCTGGTGCTGGTTTCCATATGCCCTTGTAAATTCTGGGAGCTGAGGGGACCTCTGTAGAGCAAGGGACAAAATCCCATTGCCTTCAGAATGTTCCAGAATCAGAATCCACAAAAGGCCAAAACAAAACTAGAACAAGATAATAGTTAGGAAGCAAGCTCACACACTGTAGCCTTAGAATACAGCTCTAGGCTGGTCCAGCTTGTGCTGAGAAGTGGTAGAGGCCCAGGAGAGGGAACTGCTCAGAGGGCACCACCTAAAAGAGGCAGGGTCAGGATGTGAGCCCAGGACTGTCTGTGTCTTAGGCTAAGCCAGAGCCTAAAACAAAGATGCAGGACAGCTCTGGTGGAGGAGCTCTGGACTTATCCAGATCAAGTGGCTGCTGAGTTGAGGATAATTTGCAACATTCGTAAATTTAACATTTTATACATCACTTATTCATAAACTTCCTGGAAAGTCCATGTTGTAGTAAATGGTCATTTTTTCCAAGCCGAGTCTTATAATGAAAGCTGGGAGGTGGAAGCTAATCCCCCAGCTGATGGGTGGGCCAAGCTAGGCCCCCAGCATTGTTTCTTATCACAATTCCACTATTTCCTACTCATCAAGCATGTACAGTGACTCAACTGGTGTTATAAAAACCTGTGTCCTTCGTGGAAAACAGCCTAACAGCCAACTCTAGGTGGCGATGGAAAAGGAGAGGAAATGAGATCGGGGCCAGTGATGAGTCTAGCAAGAAAATGAGAGTTTGGTGTGGGTTCAAGTGGAAAGTCTAACTGCCATGGCTTGGCTCTGTGATGTCAGCCAGTTCACCATGTCCTCTACAGACATGGGAAAAAGTGGTTTGTGACGCTGTTTCAGTGAACCTTTCAGCCAATAAATACATTGTTCATCAAACCAGAGATAAAACCTCAGTGAATGAGGACAAGATGGTGAGCTTACAGAATTTGGATATGCAGAGGTACATGTATGTTAATTTTAGTGAGTTTATTTAATTGGTATCTTAATAGCATCTTAAGTGGTATCTTAATAGTGGAATAAATCCCTTCCATCTTGTATGTATAGAATCATGAAGGGCCTATGGGTGGTCACTTACATTTCTCCAGTTATATTTGAATGCAATGGTTGAAAATCTTCTACTTGGCAGTGCAGCACTCATCTGTTAATTCTCACTTGTAAGAGAGATGGAAGCAGAGTTACTCGGCATGAAGGGAGAGCAGGGAGGTCCATGATACACCAAGATGTGCCCCCCAGGGCTGGGGCACCTGTGTGGGACCTCTAGCTTCCCACAGTTTGAGAAGTTCCTGTTAGTCTGATTCATACCCATGTTCCAAGTGTCTAGCATGTGTCCAGGCATGGAATAAGCACTAGTATTGGGGATGGATGGATGGATGGATTACTGAATATATGGATGGATGACTGGATGCATGGACAGATGGATGATCAAGTGGCTTCTGAGTAGATGCCCAGGAGGGTGGACGATTGGTTGAGTGAATTTAGGTAGGACTGATGGTGGATGACTTCACACTGCAATCTCCCTTCCACTATAATCTGCCTCACTTGTAATGCCGCAAATGGCCAAGTAAAAGGTGTCTGGACCTTGACCTTTTAGCTGCCTTCTTGCAGAGATGCATGCCATAGTAAGAAGAATGCTGAACCCCAAGCAGCCTTCTCTTCGACCCCATAATCCCCATGTTCAGCTGCCAGCAGGGTGAGAGCCCACAGCCTCCCCCTCTCCCAAGCTCTGAAGAGACCTCTGTGCTCCTGCCCGTGCTTCCTCCCTCCCCTGTTCTTGGGCTGCCCTCTCGGGGAGGCTGTCCCTGACCCATCCCCCATCACAGTCTCCTGGTGACCTGGATGTCAGCAGGCCGAAAGGTCACCCGAAAAGGCAGGAGAGGAGACTCGGAAGTGCCCAAGCAGGTGACCCTGCCCTGTCATGTCCCCTGCCCCAGCCCCTGTCCACGTCCCTGCTGGAAGGCTGGGACCAGCCAGTGGCGAGCAGAGGGAAGACAGTGCCTGGATCCTGTTGCCCACATTCCCTCAGTGACTTCATGGCCGCGTCCAGGTGCTTTCAGCAGCAGGGGAAGAAGCGTACTGCTGAGGCTAGACTTGCCAGGGCAGTGGACTCATGACAAATGTCTTCAGAATTTTTTGTGACAGGAGCCATCAGTCAGATTTGAGTCCTCGGCTCTTCTCCCTCTAGCCAGCACCTCGGGGGGAATGGGCAGGCCTGGGGGTCTAACGGTGCTGGCTCAGCACCTCTAGTGCCGCGGGGAGCTCCCTGTGTCACTGCCGCTCAGGGGCCGCAGCTCCCTGCACCCAGACCGCCCGCATGCTGCGCTCAGCAAGGACTCGGCGGTGTTGTCTGCCTCGGGGTCCCTGCCCTGCATCCTTCCCAGGTTCCCCCAAATGGAGCCGGTCCTGAGCCATCCCCCCGACATGGGCCTGGATCTCCCTCCCTGCCCTCACACCCACTGGGCTCCTACCCTTCCTCGCTCCTCTGTGGCCTGTTCACCTGCCGTGGAGGGAGAACAGCTCAAGAATAAGTGCCTCTTTGCACAGATAGCAGGCAGGGCCGGAGAGCACAGGGGGGGTGCCCGAGTCACAGGTGAGTGAGTGACAGAACCAGGGACAGAACCCAGTTCCCCTCTCTCCACCTGCACACCGTCCTGCTCTCTTCCCCTGCTCTGTGCCACTATGTGGTGAATTACCAGGCAGGCCTGGGTTCAAATCCCAGATCTCCCACAAAACTAGGTGGGTAACCTCAGCTCATCAAGGCTCAGGGTCATTCTCTGTGAATGGGGATGACAGTGGCATCTGCACAGAGAGGAAGCAAGCCAGGACACAGCCCCACGTCCAGACTGGGGCATGCAGAGCCTTCTGACTCAACTGGGATTCCCAGTGCCAGCCTGAACCAGAAGTCGGGAGGCATATGACTTCTGCCTGGCCTGGCAGTGGCCCATGGGCCCAGGCACCACTGCAGCCCCCAAGGGGATGTGGGGACCCCATGTACAGAGCTCGAGAGCACCAGGGCTGTCTCTGAGGCCCACTCAGAGAACATCAAATTGGACAAGCAGAGTGCAGTGGCCTTATGCCCCTCAGGTGTATTCACCCGAGCCTGCTGGGCACTCATCTCTGCACAGTGTGGGGGGTGCAGCTCCGCCCCAGCTCCACACTCGTGAGGACCTTGCAGCTGCTTCCTCTCTGGTCTCCTGCCTCCCAATCTGCCCTCCAGTCTGCAGCCAGAGGGCTCTCCTAAAACACTGACCATGTTCCTCCCTGTCTTCTCTTTGCTCTGGGATAAAGACGGTCTCTTGATCTGACCTTCAAGATACCTCATGGTCTGGCCCCTCCAACCTCAGCCCCCAGCAGTCTCCCCTCCAGCCGCCACCTCTCTCATGACTCCTCAAATGCACCAAAACTTCACTGGGATCCCCAAGGTTCTTCTATGGTGGAATTTGCCAGACTGATTTATCATTGAACACCCCAACCCCAATCCCCGGACTCCTCAATTAAGACCTGATTTACTCTCCTAAATGGAAACATCTACTCCATTCCAACAATCTGCCAGTGCTTGTAAATGTCCATGGATCCTGTGGTTGAATGAGTGATAGGCAGAAGGAAGGGCCAATGGGTGAGTGAGAATGACTGAGAGCAGCCCGTCTGCCCTCCCCTGGGATGTGCTCAGGCATGCAGAGCAGCCAATCCAACTTCCCTTCGCAAAATTCAAATGGCTCTTAGCTGCCTTTCTGTGCTGACCTTGCCCAAGGCACTGGGGAGCCCCACAAGGAGAAGGAGAGGACCCAGGCCCTGCCCTCCAGGGGCTCTCATTCCATATGCAACCCGCTCAGTTAAGAGTTCAGGCTCAGAAATTGCATAGAACTAGCTGACCCAAGTTCTGGCTCCACCACTTTAGCTCTGTGCCTCGGTTTCCCCATTTGTAAAAGGTGGGGGGGACAAAGCAACCTGACTCTTGGGTTGCTGTGGAGATTACAAGAGATGACAGTGCATGTAAAGTGTTGAGCCTGACTGATGAATCCTAAATGCTCAGTCAGTGAGAGTGACATTATTGTCCTTACCCCTCTTTGGGGAAATTGTCCCAAGGCCCCCTCCCTACAGTCCCAACACCACCTCTAGGACAGATGCAGAGATGGAAGATACACAGAATAGAGGGTCCCCACCCCAGGCCTGGGTTGTTTGCTCCCCCTCCCTATATACCTGCCTGCCGTGATCTCTCTCTTCCAGATACACACAGCTGTCTTCTCTGGACTCTTGGTGTCTTATCAGCAGTACTCAGCTGTCAGTATGCCTTCACCCTGAATAAGCCGTAGGCCATGGCCTGCTTTGACTACGTATAAAGTAGCCGAGAGGAAGCAAAGCATCGTTTTAGGGCTAGGAGCATTTTACTCTAGCAAGAGCCAAACAATATAAGCCCCAGAGCACAGTGCCTGGTAGCCACAGAATAGCATCTTTGCTAAGAGCACGGGGCTTCGGCTGTCTACGGACTCAGGTCCCTCTGTGTGGGTTGTGGGTTGTTGGGCAAGTTACTTAATCCTCTCTGAGGCTCAGTTTCCCCCACCTGTTAACTAGGGATCCCATCACAGGCCGGCATGAGAATTGAATGAGATAATATAGTGTGTAAGAAGCAACAGGCATGGTGTGGGAGATATAGTAGGTGTTGAGGAGATGGTAGCTGTTCGTGCTGTTATGTGGAAGGAGGGTCAGCACCTCAAGGAAGAGCTGGTATTTTGAAGCACAAGTTCCTCTTAACCATGGGCACCTCTGCAGAAGAGGCTTGGAATGAAAGTCCAGGATAGAGAGAAAGTTTGCTCCATCCTCTGTCCTTGCTGCACTGGTGCAGGGGACAGGGAGGCCGAGGGGTGGGAAGGGGGCTGTCATGATGTTATTTCTCTGCAGACATATTTATCTTACTGATAAGATGGGCCCAGAGTTTGGAAATTGGAAGAGTTTCCCTCATAATTTAAAGCAGGGCCTACCTCTGCCAGTCTCAGTGACTGGAAGATTAATTTCCCAACTGGCCATGCAGGCGGGTGCCTGCGCCAGCTGGCTCTATCTGCAGGCATGGGTGATGCCATCTCTGTGCCTGACTGGTAATGAGCCTGGCACTGCCCCGGGGGTGAGGCTCTCATCTGCTGCTCAGGTGGAAGGAAAAGCACCTTCAAGGAGACCCAGTGGGGCTGGCACCTTGGCAGCAGGTTCTGCATGCTGAGCAGGGCACACAGGCACACGCACATCCAACACTGGGTTTTCACTCTGGGCCCCCTCAGCTTGCTATGGTCAGATCTCTGGCAGTACATCTGCCTTGGCTCATGGGGCGACTAATGTGTCCCAAGCTATTGCAGCAGCTAGGACACACTGAACAGGACAGTCCAGAGCCCAGACAGCAGTGTGGACCCCATACATTCTTACCCTCCCCAAAGAGGGCCTGTGTACCCGACACTTCAAAGTCCTGCGCTTGGCTTCAAAGGCAAGAAGCCACATTGCAGAGAGAAAGAGGGTGACACTGGTTGGACAGCCAGATACCCTGCACTTTATTAGAATACAGTCGTGGTGGAGTGACCACTGGCTCACCTCTAGTCCAAGCCAAAGCCCTGGCTGTGGGTTCAGGAGTGGTAGCACAGGGGACTGTAGTCCCACTAGGTGAGTGGCGGCCAAAAGCTCCATTGCATGACCAGGTAAAATCACTGTGTGGAGTGCTGTGTTGAAAAGGAAGCTGAAGTTGCCTTCTAGGCTAAACAGGAAAGAGAACCATTGTCAATTAGTAATGTCTGCCATTGGCATAGACTTAGCAGATGGCAGCAAGCCAGCTATAGACTCACCAGTCAAGGACTAGATTTCTCCTAAGTTGAGGTCAGACTGGACACCTCAAACTGATCCCTTTTGCCTGGGAGAAAGATGGAGGACAGCCTCACTTTGCCACCTTTCACCTGTGGTTCTTGAAGAAAAACGGAAACCTTTAGCTTAGGGCAGCTAATGGCCAAGGAAATAAAAATGAGAAGTGGGGACTTCATCAAAAACTCAAGCAGTTACGACCAGTCAAAAAGCAGAGATGAAACCAAATTCTATACTGTACTGAATACGGAATATTGAAGTCTCTGACTGTTACTGCTCTATTGTCTATTTCTCACTTCAGTTTGTCAGCCTTTGCTTCACACGTCTTAGGACTCTGTTCATAGGTGCATATATGTTTATAGTTGTTATAACTTCCTGATGAATTGACCCTTTTATCATTGTATAATGTCCCTCTTATCTCTAACAACATTATTTTTTCTGATATTAGTACAGCCACTCCAGCTTTCTTAATGTTGCTCTTCATATGGCATCTGATCCTTTCACTTTCAACCTAGTCATGTGTTAGGGTGCCAAGTGAGGCTCTTAAGAGAGCACATAGTTGGATCTTCTTTTTCATCCAGTCTGACAATCTCTGCCTCTGACTGGCTCATCTAGTCAATTTGCATTTAATGTTATTATTGATATATTTGGATTTACATCTGCCATTTTACTTTTTGTCTTCTACATGTCTTTTGTCATTTTTGTTCCTGTTTCTACTTTTTGCTTTAGTATTTTCTATTATAATATTTTAATTCCTTTAGTGATTTTTTTCACTGTCTGAATTATGTTCTTAGTGATTGCTCTAGAATCTACTATATACATCTAAGCATGTCACAATCTACTTCATATTTATACGGAGTTAATTCCAGTGAGAATTAAGATACTCCAGTTACTCCTAACTCTTTTCCCCCTTCCCCTTTTTGTGCTGTTATTGTTACACTTTAGAGAGCTCCTTTTCTAGCTCCTCATGACTGGGTCAGGGGCCACGGCCCAGAGACGACCTGGCTTAGTCATATACTGGCTGCTTGAATGTGGATTAAGTCATTTACTATCTTTGAGCCCCTCTCCTCACCTATGAAAATGGGAGAATTGTATGAACAGTGATGAAGTGAGCTCTTAACATGAACCTATACATAGTTGAGGCTCTGAAAACAGGAGTCTGTGTTTGGCTCTCAAAGAATCCCAGAAATCCATTTACCCCGGTCTTCTCCTGTCAGAGTAAGGAAGCATGTGTGCTCAGCCAAAGCCCAGAGAGCAACCTGTCCCTGGTGCATGACCCTGCAGGGGAGCAGCTTACAATGAGCTTCTGCAAGCAAAGGCCTGTTTCTCAGGCGAGGGTGACATGCCAGCCCCTCCTGGTGAAGATCAGTAGGCTACAAGAGCCCCCAGCATGGGCCAGAACTGCTGGCAGGGCATGTTTGGGCTTTACCCACCCGACTCTGCCAATGGCTGAGTGTGCATGAGGCTTTTAGAGGCTTCTAATTCTTCACTCAAATTCTGCTTGATTACCACCCAAGATAGGGGCCTCATTCCCCTGAAGAACCTCAGAGCTCCCCTGATATTTCCCCAAGTCTGGAGCCACTCAAGACATGCCCTGGTCACCTGTGGTGTGCCCGGGCCCAGTGCTGAGCTTGACAACACAGAGAGTGATCAACACATGCATAACAAATCCAAAACAGGGACATGAGTAAAGGCTCTGTGAGGACATAAAGGGACCCCTTTCAGAACAGAGCCGAGGAATGCTTGCCCCCTCCCTGCGGCTCATTAAGTGTCTGAAGCTGGCTCCCTGTGGCTACCCAGAAATCGGGCCAGCAACCTCAGGAAAGGCTCATACCTGGGCAGGGGACACTGGAGAATGAGCACGGGACTTTGAGGCTTGGACCTGAACTCTAGCTTGACTCGGCCATAGAGTAACTGGGTGACTGTGGGATGGTCACCTAGCACTGAGCCTGAATGAAAGAGCAGATGCCCAGGCTGTTCCTGGCTGACTCTAAACCCTCCCCAGGACCCCAGTTCCCAAGGCCCCATCGTCTTATCCTATAGGAGGACAAAGTCACCCCAGTTCCCAGGAACCTCTTCCATAGAGCTCTCAGGCGCCTAGCTGTTAGGCCTAGAGGAGGCTCTTGCATCCTATCCATACTTCTGCCACACCACACTCCTTTCTAGAAGTCCCCACTCCTCTATGCCTTTGTCCTTGTTCTTCCCCTGCCTAGAATGCCTCTCAGCTTCGCCTCCTCTGGGAAGCCTTCCCTGATCTGATCCAACCCCCTGACATGTCTGGGTCAGTTGCTGCCCAGCCCTGGGCCTGCCCAATTTTCCTGCAGTTCCCTGGGTAGGTTTTGCCCCCAAAGCAGGCCAGTGTTGGAGGCCAGCAGAGTTGGTCCTCATACTCTGATCTCCTGCGCATTCCCCTTCCCTTCCCAAGACCTTGGCAAAGTCATGCTGACCTTCCAAGCTCTTGTCTTAGTAGAATCAAGTCCTTGACTAGCACTGAGTCTTGGGTTCAGGCCTCAGCTGTACCACTACTTTTCTGTGTGACTTTGGGCAAGTCCATTGCCATCTCTGAGCTTCCCTTTTATAATCTGTAGGTTGAAGTCCCAGGCCAGAGCTTCAGAGCAGGGGAGGTGAGCTCCCCACTAGCAGCCCCCTCTACTGCAGCACTGCTCCCCTCCTCCCTGGCAGAGCAGACAGGATAGAGTCCATGAGCCTGACCCCAGATATCCTCCATTTATTTGGGGGTAAATAACTCACAGGGCAGCAGAGATGGAGGAGGAAGGTGTGTGACAGGGTCTGCACCCCAGCTCAGTGTCTTTCTCTCTGTCTACAGTAGCTCGATACAACCGCACCAGCTACTTCTACCCCACATTCTCAGAGAGCTCGGAGCACAGCCATCTTCTCGTGTCTCCCGTGCTGGTGGCGAGTGCAGTCATAGGTGTGGTCATCATCCTCTCTTGCATCACCATCATTGTGGGCAGCATCCGCAGGGACAGGCAGGCCCGGCTCCAGAGGCACCATCACCGCCGCCACCGCCGCCGCCGCCGCCGTCGCCGCCGAGAATACGAGCACGACTACGGTGAGCTGTGGCCACCCCCGCCCCCTGGGACACCCCTGTGGTGGCGACTACCATCCAGGGGACATCAGTGAGGTGGAGCTCTGCCATGGGTGGGGTGGAATGGGCGGGGAAGCATCCTGGAGGTCCTGGGTGGTCAGGAGGAGCTCAGGGATGCTCACCATAATGTTCTCAGTGGCATGAGAAGCCCAGCTGTCTGCCAGGGTGAGGCTGAAGGTCAGAGGGAGGGCAGGGTGCTTCTCCCCAGCTCCGGTGCAGGCTGTACCGAAAGCTGGTCCAGCTGGTGCCTGCATGGAGGGATGGATGAAGAGAGGAATGGGTGAGTGGGATGCGAAGACAGATGCATAGCGGAGTGAGAAGATGGATAGGTGGGGGGTTTGAGTGGATGGGCCAGTTGGTGGATGCAGAGATGAATGAGTGGGTGGGATGGGGATGGATGGCTAAATGGCTGGATGGAAGGATGGATGAATGGGGAGGCAGACCGATGGGTGGAAAGATGGATGTCAGGAGGGTAGGGAGATGGACAAGTGGAGGGTTGGATAGGACAAGTGGGTATATACATAGGAGGATGGATGAATGGATAGGATGAATAATGTATGAATGAATCTATCCCAAAATAAGCTACAAGGTGCAAAGAGAACTGATTTGAGAGTTTCCCAGTTATGGGAATCACCCGTACACAGAGTTGGTAGCTAATTCTTGGGCTGACCAGCCCCAAAAGTGTTCATCTGGCCAGAATGCCTGTATTTTTTATTGAATAGTCAGCCACCTGACTCTGCTTTATACTTGGAAGGGGCCAGTTATCTAAAAGCAGCAGGAAGGAACTCAATTCATTCAATTCTCAGTTTTCAATGGCAGGAAAAAGCCTGCACTGAGGCCTGACAGGTCCCTGCTTAGAGTTGGGAAAGAAAACAGGTCTGGAGTAGCATAACCCCAGAAGGCACCAGGCACACTGCAGATTAAGTGACTCGGAGGCTCCAGAGCCATGGCAGGGCCTGAGGGTCTTTCCTTCTACAGGCCAAACAGAGCTTGGGAGAAAGAAAGGAAAAATTTTAAAGCAGATTAAATTGGATCTGACCAGCTTGGACCTTAGGAGGCCTGAAATATGCAGCCCTCCCCCAACACACCCTGATTAACCACCAGGTTTGTGGTGTTCCCTCTCCCTTTTCACAGAGCAACTAGTTAAGAATCATTAGTTAAGTTACTAGTTAACTAGAGTAACTAGTTAAGGAAGGTGCCACCTTTTAGAATTAAGGATCCCTGCAGCTGGTGAACAGAAGCTGGTAGTGATTGCCAGCAGGTAAAGGTAAAGAGTGCTCACTGCATGCCCAGCACTTTTTAAGCACAATCTCATTTAATCCTCACAATGGTCCTGAAGGTGGCTACTTTTTATTACTTTCCTAGTTTACAGATAAGCAAGCTGAGATTGGGGTGTGCCTTAGCCTGTTCAGGCTGCTGTAACAAAAATATATAAGCTGGGTGTCTTATAAACAACAAAATTGTTATTTCTCAGTCTGGAGGCTAGAGATTCCAAGATCGAGGCACTGGTCGGTTCAGTGTCTGGGGCGGGGGCCCACTTTCTGTTTCATAAGACAAGCCTTCCTGCTGTGTCCTCAAGTGGCGGAGGGGGTGAGCTAGCTCTGTGAGGTCTCTTTTATAAGGTCAGTGATGGAATCACTTCCCAAGGCTCCACCTCCTAATACGATCTCATTGAGGAATTGGATTTCATTATATGAACTGGAGGGGACACATACTCAGATCAAAGCAGGGTGGTTAAGTAACTTGCCTGGGGTCACCGAGCCAAGTGGATCGCAAATTTGAGCTCAGGGAGCCCAACCTGGGTGCCCCCAATCTAGCTGCTGCACTGCACTGCTCAGAGAGGCTGGGCACTCATGCCCAAGGGAAGTTGAAGGTGTGAGGGAAACACCAGTGGAAGCCGCCTCGTGTACCGCAGGTAAGTGTCCAGCAGGCACACTCAAGGCCTACAGGCTCCTCAGACCTAGATGTCGCTTCTCTAGTTAAGCCTAAGCTATTAGGGAAACCAGAAGAGTAGCAAGCTGGAACTCAGGACAAGACACAGAAAGACATCACCATGGCAGGGAGGCAGGGGCCGCAGCAGAAGAAAGATGCAAAAGGTTTGTGACTTGCATCACTGTCCAACAATTCAGATGAAGAGAAAGGTCAGCAATAATAAGAGGTGAAAGCTCAGCCGGCCCAGATCCCTCAAGTCTCCCCAGACACCAAGACCCCCCAGGTAGACAAGCCAGCAGCTCTGCCCACACCGCGTGGCCTGTCCCTACCCTTCCATCAGCAGCCTGACCCTTGGGGATGCAGGTATTCCACAAGAGTGCAGCCCAGCTCGATGTCTGGGACTGACCTGGGTCATCTCTGGCTTGGAGCCTCAGCTAGGTGAGTGCCTCCGGGCAGCCTCGGTTTCCCCAAAGTGCTCAGCCTCTGGGAGGTCCAAGAAAAGCAGCCTAAGGAGAGGGGTAGATGTCAGTGGAGTTTGGCCCTGCCAGCCATCAGGTCTGCCCACTGGAGCCAACCCACACAGATCCGGGAAGAGCCTTCGCTTTCCTGAGCATCCTACCGGCAGGTGGGGCCCTCCCCTGGCAATGGTGGCAAGGACAGGACCCCAGCACATGAGCACAGCGGTCCCGTTGACCTTCCATCCTCACCCAGTTGTTGTGTACTGTCCTCCCTGGGTTTCTTCCCCAAATTCTTCCAGAAATGCTAGCTCTTCAGCTGGTGCCCTAAAGGGAAGCAAGTGTCATCTCAGCTCCTTTTTATAGCATATGTTATTCAGTTCCTTATTTCTAGTTGAAAAGTAATATGTGTTCATTGCGGAAAACCTTTAAAATACAGAAAACATGAAGAAGAATATAAGGGTCATGATCCTGTCATCCACACAGACCCACTGTTAACGTGTTTGGAATATTTTCTTCGGAGAGCTTTCTCAATGTCCCATAGATAAGCCTGGGATTATACCCGCAGATAGAATTTTTTATCCAGATCTTTCCACTCAGTTGAATCAAGAGTGGGAAAGAGATTAGGGGAGTAGGAAGAGCAGTCTTTGGGGTTATACAGACTGCACGTGAATTCCAACTCCACACTATACCAGGTAAGTTTGAACCCTGAGCCTCAGCTGCTTAAGTCTGTAGAATGGGGACAGCAACCACACCGCTGACCTCAAAGCAAGGCTCTGAGCCCCACCCTAGACAGACAAGCCCCGCCCCTGATGTTCAAACCTGTTTCCTGAGGGGAGGAGCCATGTGGGAGCCCACTGGGGGTGGGGAGACTTCATGCCTCACCTACCTATCTTCGCATCTCCCACTGCCCCCAGCCTCTACTAGACCTGTCAGAAAAGGGGAGGTGGAGAGCTTGCTGGGTGCGGGGCTAGGACATCCACCTGCCCTCTGGTCCTACCAATGATTTGCTTTGTGGCCTCCAGCAAGTCACCGAGCCTCTCTGAACCTCAGCTGTAGAATGAGAAGACTGTGCTCCATCAGTAGCATTTCCTAAGCAATTACTAGGTCTAAGAAAATAAGATTCTACAGTCTTATGCTGCACAAGCATAGCCAAGTGTATTTTTCAGCTGCAGGACCTTTGAGAGCCTCCGATACGCCAATATGCAGTAAAAAACTCAGAAAAGAATGCAGTATATGGGGTCACCAGAATTCATCATTGAAGCCCCTTTTCACTGTGGGATTCCTAAAGGAAATAGTATGTGGTTGGGATCAGGGAGTAGGGAGATCTGACACCAGAGACCTCTGCAACCCGCACTCCCTGACACTCTCCCTATTTTTCATGCCCCAGCCCTTCCCCACAGCTCAAAGCATTCCCAGATTCAGCTCTAGGACCCCCTCCTCTAGGAAGCCCTCCCTGACCTCCAGGCTGGGTCAGGTCCATCTCTGTTCCCACAACCCTAGTACTATGTCTATCTAACTTCATGACACACTGTCCATTACCAGGCTATCCCGAAGACAGGCTGCCCACTGCTGTGGGAGGCCCCCCAGGTCAGGGCCAGCTTTACTTCCTCTCTGTGACCCCATACCCACCATGGCTCTGGTGCTCACACTCTGAAACTGTTGCTGAGGAGATCGGGCGGTGTGTTTGGTAAGGGACAGGATGGTGCGTTGGAGAGAAAAGAATCTGTGGCATCAGGTAGACACATGAGGACCCTCCCTGGTGCTGGCTGAGGCCTAGGCTGAATGTCTGCTCCCTGCAGCATCCGATGGGCACACGTACAGCCGCTCCAGCCGTGGGATGCGCTATGCCTGCAGCCCTGCGGAGGACTGGCCACCCCCCTTGGACCTCAGCTCCGATGGGGATGTGGATACCACAGTACTCCGGGAGCTGTACCCAGATTCTCCACCAGGGTAAGGGGGCCGCGTCAGGGGAGGAGGGCATGAGAGTGCGGGCTCTGGGCACAAATCCCGTACACATGGGAAGTACCAACACCTCCCCCAACTGGAATAAATGCAAACATACACTCAGTGGGTACAGTCATCTCCACACCCCTCCCGGCTAAGCGGATCCCAGTGAGGCAGGCATGACTCAGCAGCAGCACCAGGGGACACTTGAAAAGGAAGGGACAAGCTCAGCTCCTTCAGACTGGGGTGAAGGGGTGGGGTGGAGGGTCCAGCCCTAGCTCCTCAGTATGCACGCCCGGAGCCCAAATCACATCCCCGGAGACAGGAGTGACTGTGTCCCAGACGACCCTGTCCCATCAGAAAATTCTTCTCTGCGGGGCCTCTGGGTCCTCTCTTGCCAGCTACCCTCAAGCAGATCACCCCCCAGTTAGTACTTAACAAAAGTGGTCAGGCCTCTCTCATCACTTCCCTACCAGGGGGCCCCGAAGGCCCATGTCTCCAGGGCCAGTCCAGTCGGCCCTTTCTTTGGCCAGTGGATGCATTTTTGCCCTGCAGCTAGGCCTGAGGACTCCTTCCTAAACCAGAAGGGCCACTTCGGAGTGACTTGAGACCAAGGACTACCTGGCAACCTGAGGTTCTCCCATCAGTACCACCGACACTCAGTGCCCAGCCTGGGAGGTGCTCCATCAGCAGCAGCTGCTGCTGTTCTGAGCAGACACCCAGAGCTCCGTGACTTGCTCTCTCAAGTGCACATGGAATACTGGAGCTGAGTCAGGACCAGAATCCAGGTCGCAGTGGTTCAGGGGTACCCCTCCTCAGGGAAGAGAGGGGTTTCACTGCAGCCAGCATGACAGAGGCCTAGCCTGGTCCATGCCAAGGCAGCCTGTCACTGCAGATAGGCCTCTGGCCCTTGGGGAGAGATCCCTGCACCCACCCCTAAGGGAGCCTCTTCTCTTGTAGTTACGAGGAATGTGTGGGGCCCGGCGCCACTCAGCTGTACATCCCTACGGATGCACCACCACCCTACTCGCTGACTGACTCCTGCCCACCGCGGGACGGTGTCCTTGACCTGGGAAGTGGCCACAGCCCTGGCCAACACCAGCAGGCACAGAGGATCCAGGGCCAGAGTGGCCTCCGTACCATCTCCATGGACACCCTGCCCCCTTATGAGGCTGTGTGTGGGGCCAGCCCCCCATCAGGCCTGCTGCCACTGCCAGGACCAGAACCAGGGCCAAGGAGCTCCCAGGGCTCACCTGCCTCAATCTGGGCCCCAGCCTCCAGCCCAGAGAGGATTGTTTGAGTAACTCAGCTGGTCAGGTCCTGTCTTCAGGCTGAGCCACATCGTTTAGGCACACGGGGGCACACACACACACACACACTGATATGTACACACCAGTCATGCTCACATGCACTTCCACATGCACACATATAATTACAACTTGTACAGACACACCCATGTGCACACACACATCCAGACATGCCCATGTGCCGACATGTGCACAAACACAGCGCCTCCCCCAACATCCACACAAACCCATCTGCAAAAGTTTCATGAAAAATGAAGCTTTCCCAACCTCCCTTCTCCTCCCCAGCCTGTTGATTATGCCTCTGCAGACAAGGCTGGGAGAAGAGAGGAGAAGAGACAGGGCTTGCTCCTCCCTCTCCCTGGGCCTGTCTGCCCCTGCCCTCACCTGGCAGGCTGTGCCCAAACTCCAATTCTGCCTCCAGAAACTTCTCTACCTTTCCAGGTCAGCTGCCTGCCCTGACCCCACCCCAGGGCACCTTGTCCTCCTGGCTGGGGGGACAAGCCTAAGTGAGGTTCAGCTGCATGCTGCACCTCTCTCTCAATTCCAGGGCAGAAGAGCTACATCACCACCACCCTGCCACTTACAGGGTGAGGGACACGGGTCTGGGGGCTCAGGTACAACCTGGAGGCCCTCACAGTCCCCCCTGCCACCGCCTCCCCCCCCTGAAAACCCAGTGCCCTCAGTCTGGTGGTACTAGCGGAGTTATCTCAGAAGCTCCCACCCCAAGCCACAGATGATAAACAGGATCTTTAGTGGGTGTGCAGTGGAGGTGGTGTGGTACAGCTGTTCTTCAAGTCAGTCCAACCACTGCCCAAGACTGAGGGTCTTCCAGGAAGATAAGGGCTGTCTGGGCAGCATCTGTGAGGCAGATGTGGCCTCTCACAAAGTATGTGTCCAGCTGACCATTATGGCCTAAGCTTGAATGGGCTGGAGGACAGAACCCAGTGGACAGAACAATGTCCCAGCTGGGAATTGTAAGCCAATGAGTTCTGGCCCAGCCCTCCAGGGTGTTAGACAGAAACAAAATAAAGGGGATGTGAGCCCGGTAAATACCACCATGCTATGAGAGGATCAGTGGTCATATTGAAGCCTCACCACTAGGGGCGCCACAGAAGATCTGTGGGGTTGCCTGGCTGTAGAGAGACCCAGAGCTCGGCCCATGAATCCCAGCAATTTTCAACAGAGACCATGCAGGTAACAGAGCTGATTCCTGGAGACCCAGCCTGCCGGAGAGTGGCAGCCCAGCATTTTGAGGCGAGTTCCCGCCAGCATCACCAGCGGCAGGGAGTGGAGTTCTCAAGCCCACCCTGCCTCACTCCCCATCCCTTCCCAAAACAGCACCCCCATTCATCCTCTCTCCCTTATTTCAATTCCTCCAATGAAGGGCTAAGACAATTCAGTAATCCCTTTCTTAAGAAGAGGGGTGGCAAGGATGGCAATCGTGAATTTTATTTTCTGTAGAAATAGAATTTTCTTCTGGTGCAGAACTGAAAGGAATCCACCCATTGGTTCTGTAGCATCCTGGAGCCCCTGACTCCACCTGGGGAGGGACCCTGTTTACAAGCAGTTCTGTCCACTTTTGTGGTGTACTGTTTTCTAGGCAAAAAATATCTGTCTGTTGTACTGTACAGCTTTTAAACGCACTCCAGGGATGACGCTCTTAAGAAACGCATCTTGCTTCCGCAACCCTACAGAGTGCTGGGGGAAAAAGATAAAAAACTCCAGTACTCATCAGTGTTTTGGGGGGATGGAGCTGAGCAGCTTTTCTTGTTCCTGGATTAATCGCTGAATAAGCAACAGTGTATCTTTTCTGTGTTCAAAATAAATATATCAATAAAAAATGTTCCAAGGAGTAACTATGAAAGTACATGGGTGGGGTGGGTGGCTGTTACGCCATCTGAAATTTGTAAGGAAACAGTAAACAGCAGAAAACTGAAAATATTAGTTCTCTCAAGAGTACAGCCATTAAAGCCTTGTGATTTTCCTGTTGACAAGGATATCTGGGTGACCTGTAGGCATTACTTTTTTTCTTAACCTCACTGAAACATGGCATTATTTCTCTGAGATCTGGCCAGTGAAAACGTCTACAAGACAGGCCATAAACTTTAGGACTTGACTCCAGGGACACCAGGGACTATACATTTCACTTTGACATCAGTTGACTTTCAGCACCCTTATGGCTTTGACTACCAAAGTGAGGAGGAATTTGTAATTAGACCAAAATGTTTGTTTATTCCCCACCTCCCCCCACCCTGCAGAAATTCTCTTCCTTTCTGTGCTCTCTGAAAGACCTCAGCTTTGGTCATTGATCACCTGGCTGACGGTGCCTGGTTCCCTTCTTCTGTCGCCCGTGCTTCCCACTCAAACTCTGGTGGAACCCACTGGCATAGTCCTAGATCCCCGCGTGCTGCGGAAGTGGTATGCCGATCCTGGAGCAACGGGCAGCCCCGGTCTTGTCCTAGCAGTCCTGCGCCCACACTGCCACCTGCTGGCCGCCCGCTGACAATGTTCAAAGTGAACACGCCGGCCCCTGAAAAACGAGCAAACTCCCTTCTCCCGCTTTCAAACCCTCCGCTAAGGACACTCATAGTTGCATATGGCCCTGAGCTTGTCTCCCACCCATGGGATTTTCCATGAGGTTTAACCCATTCAAGCATCCCATTTTTAGGCATCGCTCCTGCCCCACAGCATCTCTCTTTGGGCACAGACTGATACCTAAGTCCTCTCTCTCTATGCAAAACGACACTCTTCTGTCTTTCTAAATACCACTGAGCATGGCTCAGATGCCACTTCTGTGCTCTGGGAATGAATGTAGCAGCTTTCGTAGTGACGGTGTCCAGCCCACAGGCTGACCCCCAACCTGACGCACCCACACTGACACAGTTCAGCGACAAACACCCTCAGGACCCCACCAGCCCAGGGCCTGCTGGGCTTGACGTTCCCTCCCAGTAGGGAGGGCCAGTAGGAAGTGGGCTGTGAAACACAGGAGGGAAGGAAGCTTATCGGGGGGCGTTCATCAAGCAGGTTGCCACTGTGGACAGCTGAGCTCTGTCCTGCCCTGACAATTCTGAGACAGCATGGAGCACACCTCCAAGTTACCCCCTGAGGGGCAGGGAGCTGGATCACTCATACACCGCCTCTCAAGGGTTATTGCTTGAGGCTGCTCTTGGGAGATGGTCAATCCCTGCCCCCTGTGCAGCCCCATGGGCTCCTCTGACCAGAGAAAATCTTCAGACAAGGGCTGGCAGCTGAGGCCACTGCCATGGTCAGCATGATTTGCCACTGGGTCGGTACATGGGCACAGCGTGTTCCAAGGTCTCTGAACAGGGCACCAACAGCACTTGCCACACATGAGCAGCAGGAATCACCCAAGAGAGGACGGAGGAGTGTTGACCCAAGTGTGGCTGTCCACAGTAGCCCCTTGGAACACCAGTGGCTCACGTACACACTGAAGTCTCTCACACCAAGTTCCTACAGACACCCGTGGACCCCCACATGTACAGAGCATCACTCCGTTCACACCACCTGCAAGTTTGTATACACTTGCTCAAACAGCTTTGGTGCACACACCCTAGTTCCCCTCACACTCAAGGCTCACACGTTCAGGGGTCCCACATGCATACTCCAAGGCCACTCACTCTCACACTCAGGTGTCACTATCAGTGTCCACCTGATGACTGACCAGGTTGCTGGTAGGAGCAGTGGAAGGACAGGAAGCTTCATTGTCTGAGAGAACGAATCTTCTGTCCTGGCTTCTGTTCTGCTCTGCTAACACTGAACCGCCCCAAGTCCAGGTGAATTCTCTCAATCAGAACCAATCACCTGGGTCAGGCCTGGTATTCTCGGGCTAGGGGGCAGGGCATGCCTTTGCCCCCAGGTTGCAGCACAGCTGTTCCTGCTCCGTATCTCACCCAGGACTCCTGGGTCTGCAGGTCCTCAGGTCCTGCTGTCACAGCCTGAGCCATCCTACAACTACCCATCCTCACCGGCCTGAGCCCTGGGGACTTGGGGCCACCCCTCCTTCTGCCTCATGGCTGGTGGCTATCTGGTTCATGACCCACCCCCATTATAGGGGATAGGGAGGGGATAGTTCTTCAAAGAAACCTCTGACAGGCTCTGAGCCCCATCACCCACCCCTATTATTCAATTGCAAGAGACAGAAACCTAGTTTGAAACTTCTTAAGCAAGAAAGGATATTTATTGGCTCAGAGAACTAATGTCTAAGTGGTTAACTCTAACTTCAGGGATGGCTGGATCCAGGGAGTCTGAGAACATTGGGCAGGTGTATTGTCTCTCTTGAGTCTGCTGCCCCCTGAATTGCCTTCATTGTCCCACAGAAACAATGGTTGTGGGTGCCCCAAATCTAGCTGGCTGACTCATTATCCAAAATGAAGAGAGACCCTCTCTCCTCCAGAGACCAAACATCAACTCTCAGAGAAAAATGATTGGCCTGGACACACACTCATGCGTGGCCCTCTGAATGGCTGTGGGAGTAGAGTTTTTGATTACTGGGCCTGGGTTATCTGCACACTCCCACAGGCGAGGAGTCATCAAATCAGTCTTTTCTAAAGCAAAGAGGGACGAAGGTAGGGAGATTGGGCACATGCAGAATGGCCAGCCCTGCCCAGTTCCCTGGACATGACAGCCCTGCCCACCAGCTCTGAGTCTCAGTGATGACATCACGCTGGGGAAAGCAGTGACCACCCTGTCAGCTATGCAGAGGCAGGGGCAGGGGGAGCTGGGCATGGCTGCTGACCAGGGCCCACAGCGGAGGAAAGAGCAGGTAGAACCAGCCCCCAGCAGCCTGAGGGCACCAGGCTCCCAGGACACAACCTTGAATCTGTCCTGGCTCTTTCCCACCATCGCCCTGTCTGGGAGAGGCTACTAGCCCAGTTCGTCTGCCAGCTTTGGGGAGCTGGACAGATTCCACACTGAGGGCACTCTGTGCCTCGAGGAGGAGACTCTCCTGAGGAATACGCCCGTCCATAGTTTGGTTCCCAAAAAGGAACCAAAAACACAGTTTTGTTCCTGAAAAGGAACACAAATTTAGGCAAAAGGCCAATGTATGGGTCTGTGAAAGTGGGTCTGAGGTTCAGGGCAAGGCACCGACTCCCTCCCCGAGGGCAGAGTTCCTGCAGCTCCTCCTCCTCCCAGCCCTTCCCTTCCTGGACTGTCCCCGCATGTCTGCCATCCCTGCCAGATTGGGGGCCCAGGGTCAGGGCTCAGGCTGGATCCTCTCTGGGTAGTGGGCCCAGAGGGGTTTATGGGATGGGCAACTGGCAAGAACATTCAGTTCAGTTCTGAGAGAAACAGGTTCCTCCCTGTGTGTCACAGCGTTGATGATAGGCCTGGGACTCCTGTCCAGGCTGCAGCCCACCCCTGCACTCCCTGTAGCCTCTGAGCTCCTAGGCTCTACAGGGAACCTGGGAGCTTTAGACAGCAGGGACTGTGAATGAAGGCTGGGTGCTGGGATCCAGAAGCCTGGCTGTCCCTGCTTCTGTCATCAGCTCACTGTGTGACCTTGAGGCAGACCCTTTCCTTTTCTGGACCTCAGGACGCCCAACCACAGCCCCTGAGATCTCTAGTGCCCCCTTAGTGTTAGATCCCTGCCCCCTGTAGTGTTGGCAGTTAGCAACCCTGGCAGGCAGAAAAAGCAGGTTTCACTAAGCCAGTCACTCCCCTGAGGGCCCAGAAAATGTGAATAATGCAGTTGACTCCAAATCCAACACTTGGAGGCTGCAGTGGCCCAGTGGGGAGGAAGCCGGCCCTGGAGAAGTGGGGCTGCCCCCAACATGAGAAGGCAGCGAGGGGAATCCCAGGCGCCCTGCCTAGCGCCTTTCCCCTCAGGATCCTCAGCCACCCCAGAGACAAGGGCGGGAGGCAGGCAGTTCACAAGGACGGTGGGCGTCCTAAGAGCTGAGACCGGAATGTCCAGAGTGAGTGAAGTGGTTGAATCAGTAAGTAACCAAAAGCAGCAGAAGAATCACGAGAGGGGGATGGGACAATTACAATGTGTGGACCAATGTGTTAAACTTTGCTAATTAATAGGAAAAAATCAAAAGTCACTCCAGCCTTCTCCTCAAGGAGACAATCTGCCTGGGGCCAAGGAGAGAGACAGAGACAGAGACAAAGAGAATTAAGACTCTTTTGTTTTAGACACCCCCCTTCCTTGGCCTATGACCTCCCCTTCTAGACAAGTCAATGGCCTGGAACCCTGTATATCCCCCACCCTCAAATCTACCACTCCCATTCGGGGCTCTCACAGATTTTTGGTATCATGGAAAAAGCATGGTCTTGGGTATCAGAGTTGGTGTGATAAGCTGAATAAGGGGCCCCCAAGCTGTCCTGGTTCTAACCCCCAGAACCTGTGAGTGTGTTACCTTCCAGGTCACGGGGACTGTGCAGAGGTGATTAAGGACCCTGAGTGGAGGCAATTATCCTGGTTATCCAGGGGCACCCAATGTAACCACAGGTCCTTATGAGAGGGAGGCCACAGTGTCAAAGTAAGGGGCAGTGTGACAAACTGAAACAGAATGAAGAGAAATGGGAGACTGACAGATGCTACCCTGTGGCTTTGAGGAGGGAGGAGGCAGCACAGACAGGAATGCAGGGGGCCTCCCATAGCCGGAAAAATCGAGGAAGTGGATTCTCCCCTAGAACCTCCAAAAAACAACTGGTGAGACTGATTTGGACTTACGACCTCTAGGATTAAAAATAAATAAATTTGTATTGCTTTAAGCCACTACATTTGTGATTTGTTGCAGCACAGTAAGAAACTAACAAACTTGGGTTTCAGTCCCTGCTTTTGTTCTCTCTGCCTCCGTGTCCTCATTTGTAAAACGGGAGGAAGGGGGACTTGGTCACTGACGGGCAGGGCCTCAGGCTGTGACAATGTGAAATGCCTACCAGCAGTCTCCCAGGACAGCCTGGCCCTGACCTATGTCTCCAACCCAGAAGGAGGCAGAGGGGGAAACCAAGGGGCGGCTAGATGTGCGCCTGGACTAGTACCTAATCTACCTGAAGTTTGGGATCAGATGAACTAATGTATGTTAAAGAGCAACACCCCCAATACTGGACCTCAAATGAATAATCCAGAACAGGGACAGGAGGCCAGCAGAGACTCATAAAAAGCAAATGGGCTGTGTTTCTACAAGGTCCTGCTCTACCACCACACCCTCAGCTGGGCTCTCTAGGCTGCAAGCAGGGACCTTTCTCATCTTTCTCTGAAGCCCCCAGGCTGGCAAGGACCGAGACACAGGCTTGCTGCCAAAGACAGCATTTCCCCAAACACCAAACAAGGACGATAAAAAGGACCCAGGGTCCAAGAGGTTGAGAAATAGGGCCATGCTGCCCCCTCCTAGAAATTTACACCCTACAATTAGCCCCCTACATAAGAAGTCCTAAAGCCCAGAAGCCAAGGGACCTTACTTAACCCAGTAATTCCCAAATTTATTTGGCCATGGGGAATATTCACTCACATGTAAGTCTAAGAACCTCCAACAAATGCTCCTAGGGGAGCACACTTTGAGAAATGCCGACCCCCATGGAAAGAGTGAGTCACTGAGTGGCTGAATGAATCATTACTTAATTAAGTACTGGGTGAATGAATTGGAGGAAGGAGGAAGGAAGGGAGGAGGGGAAGGAAGGAGGGAGGAAAACGGCAAGTGGATGGAGGGAAGGGTAGATGGGAGAGTGTGCAGGGTCCCTGTCTGCTCTCCTAGAAACAGTACAAAGATTTGGGTATAACTGGTTTTTTGGGAGGCAATCCCAGGAAGCACCGTAAGGAGTAGAGAATTAAGACAAGAGAGGGAGCAGAGCCAATGAATGGTGCATTACTGTGGACAACTGGGGCCCAGCCCGCGTGGCTCCCTCTGAAGGACAGTGCACAACACCCCTGGAACTGTCCCGCCAAGGGCAGGAAGCTGGGGCTTCTATCCACCAACCCTCCTCTGTGGGAAAAAGGTGTGGAAAGATGTCAGCCTCCTGGGTCTAGCTTTCCTGTTTGTTTGGGGGACTGGGTGGAGACTGTCTGACGTTGGCTCTGCTCCACCCGAGGAGACAGGACTGGGGGCTGAGCAGAGGCCCAGCCACTCTCAGAGCTCAGCCCTCCAGAGTGGCAAGCAGTGGCAGGGCCATTCTGAGCACAACTTCCTCCTCGGCTTCCTGATAAGCTTTAGGGTGGGACACAGGCAGGCCAGCAGGCCACTCCTCCACATCCAGCCCCCCTCAGAGCCGCCATGGACCAGCCCCAACCCACAGACCCTGCTGAGGCCGCTCCTGAGCCGCTGCTGGGTGACCCACTACTCCCTGCAGGGAGCCAGGGAGGGCCGGCTCGAGGTCTGCGGGCAAGCAGCTCCTACCCACAGGGCCCAGCAGCTCTTGGGCATGGAGGGCCCTCCTCACCTCTGTCTCCCTGAGGATGTGGCCCCTGATGTGGGGGCCACATACTCTCTGGGGGTGCCCAGCCCTGCTCAGCACATCTGCCACAAACTGGTGCGGGCACTGGAGTTCCTGGAGCTCATCTCTGTCAACCTACTTCTGTGTCCCTGGAGGAAGGAAATCAGATCCCTAAAGGTAAGCACCGTCATGCCCTTGACCAAGGGGGTCCCAGGTAGGGGCCAGGGCTCTGCCTCCAGGGAGAGCAGTGTGTCCATCGTGCCCACTGACTTTGGTGCCATTTTACAGTTGGAGAAACTGAGAGCTAAAGAGGCTAATCTAGGATCACCAGCTATCAAGCAGCACAGACAGGCCTCAAACTCAGGCAGTGCAGCTCTCGACCATGAGGTTACGTTGTCTCTTTAAAGAGAAGAAACTAAGGAGCTCATAATAAACAAGGGAAGGACTTTGGCTTTGGAAAGCCACGGGAAAACTTTGATCTCTTCTGGCTCCAGGCCAGGGCCCCTGGATTGGGAGCCAGGATACCAGGGCCTCACCCCAACTCATTCATTCTCTTGCTGTGACTTGAGACAGGTCCTGTTCTACCTCTGGGCCTTAGTGTGCCCTTCTGTAAAATGGGACAGAGGTAACATGATCACTGGCCAGGTTTCCATTTGACCAACCTCTCTGGCCCACCTGTTTCTCAGGAGCTTCCAGTGCCCCTGGCATCAGCAGGGTGCCTTGATCCTGCCTGGCCCCTCTCAGCCACCCTGCTGCGATATATCCCACCTCTAACAAACACCCGTTTCTTCCACATGTACACTGGGAACTCTGCCTACTGGGTGCGGCCTATACTTTCTGCACACACACTGCATGGCATTCTGCGCAGGCTGGGCTGCATGGCCACCTCCGAGGCTGAGTTTTCACTGGTCCAGGCCGTCAGCGAGGAGGGACACCAAGCAGATGGTATTGGAGATCTTCCTAGTCAGAGTCACATGTGAGGCTCTTCTGGAAACCTCAGGCAGGCAGGTCCTGAGGCTGGGCAGAGAGAAACTGGTCAGGCTCCCCTGCAGGCATGGCTCAGAGAGAAGGCCGGTGAAGGCCCACAGCTGTCTCAAGGGGGCCCAGCCAGGTGCAGGCCCCTCAGAAGGAGTGGGATCGGAGAAGGCTCTGGCTGAGGGCCTTGTCCATCGGAGCTCTCTGCCAGTGGCCCTGAGCCTGCCTGAGATCTTGACAACCCCCCAGAGCCTTCTCACCGGTCCGTGTGTCCCCTCAGATCCCCAGTGCCATACCAGCACATGCTCGGACAGTGAGGAGTTTTTGACCTGCTACAGTGGCCTTGTCCTACACCAGGCAGCCCTGTTCTCCAAAGACATTGCCCTTGAGCAGCCTGAAAAGAAACCACCTCCAGGGTCTAGTGCTGGGCTCCAGCCCACCTTCAGGTGAGGTGGTCTCCCCCTTGGGGGCAGCAGTGAGCAGCCCTGGTCCCTGATGTAGCTCCTAAGAGCAGAGGGGTCACCATCCCCAGCCAGCTCTGCCTGACGCCCAACCCCCAATTGTCAGAGAAGTCCTGGACCTAAAGCCAGAAGCACAGCCAAGCTGGCCACCCCCGGCACACACACCGCTCCCCCAGCTGTTTCCTCCGAGATGGATGAGCTCTGTGAGCACCTCTCCCACTTCCTCTGTCCCCCAACTCTAGCAGGCCAGCCCAGGGCTTCCTAGACCCTGGGTTTGAAGAGAATGGACAGAGACTCTCATGAGGACAAAGCCTGCCGGTGAGGACAGAAGCCCAAACAGGAGGGTCACTTAGCTCTGGGGATGTACTCAGGCCCCCCTCTCATGTACAAGAGCCCCCCTAGCATTCACTATGTCTCCCCAGGGAGCCAGTTCCCACCAAGAACACCTCCCAGAGAACAGCTGAGGATGTCACCCCTGGGTGGTACAGGAGCAGACACCCTAAGCAGGCTGCTCTTCCACCAGGAATGTGATCAGATAGAGGTGGCAGGTCTGAGACCACAGCATGGGGCTTCTATTAATCAACCCCAGCTGGTCTCAAGTCCCAGCCCTGCCACCTACTGTGACTGGACTACACACTCACCTCTCCAAGCCTCCTTCTCCTCATCTATAAAGTGGGTGTGGTCAGATGTACTTCACAGGAGGCTGGGAAGAGTTAGTAGGGTGAACTAGGCATAGTGCCCCTCAATACTGACCTCAGGGGGTGCATATCCCTGCTCAGTATGTGACCTTGGGTGAGTCCTCCTACATCTCTGAGTGGCAGTTTCTCTCAGCATCCTTAAGGTACCCGTCACAGGGCAGATTAAAAGACAGATGTAATATGCCCCTAGTCTGCTTAGGGCCCACTGCCAGCCCCCATTTTCTCTCAGCTAGCTTCTGGTTGGCAGAAAATAAAACCACACTTGGGAGGTCCAGCTCAGCTCACATGCCTGCTCTCTATTCAGGGGTTGGGGGCTCCACCCATTGGGGCTGCAGGTGCCAAGACTGTGCCTGGAGTAGAGAGATCCCCTCCACCAGCCATCTTCTGCCCACACATATGCACAGATGCATGCACACTTGCACACAGGTGGGTGCTTCCAGACTCAGCACACATGTACCCTTAGGCATTCCTCATTGGTGTCCCTACAGAGCATCCTTCCCCAGCCACTTCCTATGCCGTGGCAGATGATGCTTGCCTGGGGCAGCCTGTCAAATTTGCATCTGTGAAGTGGGGAGGATGACTCCTGCCTCACAGGGTAGTGGTGAGCAGTAAAGGTTATGTAGGAAAAGGCCCTTTCTGGGCACACAGCGGGTGCTTAATAAATGGGGCCTGCCTTGCTCTCCCCAGAACTGAGCCTCTGACCCCACTACTTTCAGTCTAAGATCAAGGGGGATCACAGGTGGGAAGGATTCAAGGAGCAGCAGCCCACCTCCCTCCCAGTCGGAGAGCCCTTCACTGAGCCAGCTCCTACACGGGCTTTCCAAGGCCAGTCAGGAAGCAGAGTGCATCAGAGGGAGAGAAGCACCCTGGTCCGTCACCCACCATCCACCCTGCCCCAACCCCATCACTCAGCAGTCGACATGCAAGCTGATGAAGTGTCAGTGGCTGGGATCCTAGGGGAAAGTGAGGGGCCAGACCCCAACCACAGCCTCCATGCTGGGGAGGAACATCAGGAACGGGATGGGCTGGATGCACGCAGAGGGTCCTCAGGGGAAGGGGTGAGTTGGGAAAGGGGATGGGCTCAGGAACCCAGGGCCTGTCCTCTGGGACCCTACTCCTGGGTCTGACCTGGAGCAAAGGAGCCTGGGAGGGCAACTTGACCCATGGTTCCAGGAGCAGAAAAGACAAGCTAATGATTTTTCTTTGACCGTCTTTATTCATTTTCTTTCTGATCATTAATATGCAGATGCCCAAACCCAAACAGAACTTGTGCTCTCACCCCAGCATTCCCCATCTAGGTAAAGACCCCACCACCAACCTGTCAGCTAACGCCTAATGTAGGAATCATCCTTGACTGTTCTGCCCCGAGCCCACCAACCCTCATCCAACCCATCTCGCTCTGTCACAAGAGCCCAAATCTGACCACGTCTCGTCTGAGCTACCTACCGTGATCTCTCACTCAGATCCATGGAGGATGCCAGACCCCTCTCTGGCCCCCCAGCTTCCACCCTCATCCCCCTTAATCAGCTCCAACCAGCCGACAGGGAATCCTGTTAAACCCTAAGGTCCACCATGACTCCCATGTGCTCATTTCCCTCGAGGGGGTCCCACAGGCTTGGCCCCTCACTATCCTTCTGACCTCATCTCATGACCCTTTCCCCCCAGGCCACTGCAGCCAAGTGGCTTCTTCTAGGTGTTCAAACAAGCTAAGCCCACCCCTACTCAGCCTCTGCACAGACTGTTCCAGTCCAGATACTGTTTTCCAGAGTTACTAGATTAGTTCCTTTCTTCCCTACCCCTGCAGTGTGGCTGTCCACTGTGATACTGTTAGGTTCATCTGGAAGTGTTTATATTCCATTTTCCACTCCCCTAGATCCTAGTTCATCTTGTTTACTTTGGGGGTGATGTGAAATGTTACTGTGGTGCTAGGAGTCACTTATACAGAAAGATACATTCACCAAAGTGTCACTGCCTTCTCATCCCTGCAGCCCTGATCCCATTCTTCCCTTCTTCAAGCCTTTTCCCACCAATCTATCCTTCCTATAGTTCCTTTGCTCTATCTACACCTTTACTTGCGTCTCTTCTTTCCTATGTAAAGGGAAGCATGGCAGAGATACTCCTTTGGACATTGTGGGTTTTTTTCCACTTAAAAGGAAGTCCTGGAATTCTGTTCAGAAAGCTCTGCCTTGTTCCTTTATACAGCTGCATACTACTACATTGTCCGGGGGCACCATAATTTATTTAACCATTCTCTTATGTATGAGTCTTTAGGTTGCTCCCAGTGTTTTGCAATTACAAACAATGCTGCAATAAGTAACCTTGTGCATATGTATTCTTAAATTGTAAAAAATATGTATTAGATCCTGGAAGTGGGATGGCTGGATCACAATGTAAGTCACATGTTATGTTAGGTGTTAACAGATTACTCTTTAGAAGAGTTATACAAGTTTGCACTCCCACCGGCAATGTATGAGAGTGCTTCTTGTTTCCCCACAGCCACCAACAGAAGGTGTTTTGTGGTTGTTTTTGAGTTTTGTTTTTGTTTCTCTTGCCAATCCGGTAGAAGAGAGATGTTATCTCAGTGTTCTTAAAATTTGCTGTCTTAGTCCACTGGGCTGCTATAACAAAACACCACATACTGGTTGGCTTATAAACAAGAAATTTATTTCTCACAGTTCTGGAGGCTGGAAGTCCAAGCTCAGGGTACAGGCATGGCTGTGTTCTGGTGAAGTTCCTCTTCCAGGTTGCAGACTGCTGACTTCCCGCTGTGTCCTCGCTGGTAGAAGAGGCTCAGGAGCTCTGCGGGGGCTCTTATAAGAGCACTGGCCCCATTCATGAGGGTCCCACCCTCATGACCTAATGACCTCCCAAAGGCCCTCCTCCCAATACCACTGCCTTGGGCATTAGGTTTCCAACATACAAACTTGGGGGAGACACAAATATTCAGATCACAGCATTTGCTTTACTCTTATTCCATGAATTTATTTTTCATGTTTAAAAGCTACTTTGATATCGTTTTTATTGTCTGTTCCCATCTTCTCATTTTTCTATTGAATTTTTGGTCCTTTGTCCTTCATTTTTGAAGAACTCTTCAAAGATATTTAGGGCTTTAACGCTTTGTCTGTGATATATGTTGTATTTTCTCCCAGTTTGTCAACTGTCTTTTGACTTAACTTACAGCAGGTAAGTTTCCACAAGTACTCAGATCTATTTCTGAGCTCTCTATTCTATGCCACTGGTCTCTTTGTGTATTTATGTGCCAGTTCACCATACTGTCTTAAGTATAGAGGTTTTATAGTGTTTTAATGTCTGGTAAGACCATTGTAGTTATTCTTTTTCAGGGGTTTCCTGGTTATTCCTGCATGTTTATTTTCCTATATGAACTTCAGCATAATGTGCCTAACTTCATAAAGCCGGCTGTGATGTTTCTACTGGGATTGTATTAAATTTGTCATTTAACTTGGAGAGAACTGATATCTTTTTAAAGTTGAGTCATCCTAGTCAAGAATGGGATGTCTTCATATTTGTTCAGGTCTTATTCCATGTCTTTCAGGAGTGTTTTAACATTTTTCTTGTATAGTTTTGCACATACATTTCTTGTTAAATTTACTTTGAAGTATTTTGTCTTGTTACCATTGTAAACAGGATTTGGGCACTATTAAAACCTGTTTATGTATGTGAATTTTGTATCCTGCTACCTCACTGAAATCTTACTGTTAGTTTTTTTTTTTTAACCACTGATTCTCTGGGATGTATTGCTGTATTGGAGTTCATTCTTTATCCCAGGAGAAGGGAATGCTAAAGCTGCTGGCGCCCTCCAGCTTTGGTGTGGGGTTTTCTCAGGGATATTTCAGGGTGGGGCAGCTATAAGGAGCTAAACTTCATGCTTCGTGCATGGAGGGTCCATGTCTGTCCTGCTCACCAGGGTGGTCCTGGCACCCAGCAGAGCCTAGCCTGAGGCTAATGCATGGGAAATATTGTCAGGAGATGGAGAGAAATAGAGGCCTACTTACATATTACCTGGGGACTCGTGAGCAAATGGCTGGCAAGAATGCTGAAATAGTATTTCCCCCATAACCCAGCTGTAGAAACACGCATGCTCTTCAAATGCTCTGAAAATGAAAACGCAGGCTCTCTACCACCCTGGCTTGGAGCAGACTGACAACAGCGTCCCCCTCCAGGAACGTGCGAGGGAGTCTGGTCGCCCTGCAGCAACAATGTGGAGGGGGTTTGAAGGAGCAGGAAATAGCCAGGAACTGCTATAGACCCTCTCTATGTTCCTAATTCATTAAACTGTCCCCTTCCTAGTCTGTGAGCCTCTCTCCTTGTGAAGGAGGAAACAGAACCACAGTGTCCAGGGGAGGAAGAAACAGACCAGAGAAGTGAAGGGACCTGCTCAAGGTCTCACCACCACTAACCAGGGAAACTGGGATCCCAGCCCATGTTTTGACCCCAAAGTCCAAGCCTCACACACAAAGCCAAGCAGCTTCCACAAGGTAAGATACATTTAACACTTAGGAATTGGTCACTGCTCATTTCTCTGGGTACTTCCTAAAATAAGCCTAGAGCCTCCAAGATCTGGCTACAAATGCATCTGCTCTGTGCGTTAGGGAAAGGGCAGGTGAGAGGTCACCTGGACCCATGCCGAAGGAGGTCTGCCGAGAAATGAGACAGACTAGAAAACATTAGTTTTGTGTGTAAGGAAATCCAGGGCCTTAGAAAACAAGAGGCATCAGTTCTTTCCCATCCTGTGTCTCTCCCAGCCCTCCCTCTCATGAAAGACCACCAGGTGCAGATCCAGAGTTCCCATAAGAAATGGAAACATTTTGAAAAAGAAAAGAAAGGCCAACTGCATGCCCCATGCCCTGTTATTCTTAGAAAGGCCATGATGCACTTTTCAGAGGTAGAGTCCAGAGGGTCAGCCACAGTCAGGCCTATGATCTATAAGGTCAGTCGAGATTAACTGGTAAGAGTGTGCATCCATGCCACCGTGACGGGAAGTTACTGTGGTCACCGCCAATACCAAGTCCACCAGCTGCACCACGACCCAGTTTCCTGGGCATACCAGCTGAACTAACATTTATGGACTGGCATTGCTGCATACCAGACCCTGGTCTGGGACCCTTCCAAATGCCAGGTTATTCTCACAGCTCTGACAAGTGAGCAATGCTCCCATCTGACAGATAAGATAACCAGCACTCATAAGAAGTTCAACAACATGCCAAGGTTTCTCTGAACTCCTGGATGTCCAATTCTAGAAAGCATAAATCTCAAGAAATGGTTCTCAAAGGGTGATCCCTAGACCAACAGTCTCATCATCACCTGGGAAGTTGTACAAAACAAATTCTTAGGCCCATCCCAGACCTGCTGAATTAGAAACTCTGAGGGTAGGTTCAAGAATCTGTTTTAACAGCCACCCCCCCCAGAAGATTCAGATGCTCTTAGGTTAGAGAACCGTGAGCAAGAGAATCCCAAAGGGCACAAAAGTCATCAGCAGCTGCTGATCCTCTAAAACAGTGCTTCTCAATGTGTGTTTTCAGGGAACATGACCACTTCTGAGATTGATAACTGGTATTCCCAAATGAGGGTTTCCACTGGTTTATGAGAGTCCCTGGCTTAACCGACATTTAAAGGGTGTTTTTATCACAGAACTTCTTGAGGTTAACCAGGCTAATGTATCCTTAGGGTGTTACCCAAATTCCCTGGGCTACAGAACCCTTTTCTCAAAACACCTATTATTATCTCTGAGGACACCTGTGTTCCATGGACCCAAGTCTTAAGAAAAAGCCAAGAAATGCAGGAATTCAAGATGACAGCAGTAAATGCCAATACCCATTCTGGTTTCCGCAAGATTGGCTTTGTCTTACTTCTGTTTAATCACAGTTTTTGCCAGGCTCACCATCTTACGTATACTAAAGGAACACAGGGTTCACTGCAGCCTTAGGGGAGCTGCAGGGTTGCAGTTACCTGGCAAAGCAAGCCTGTGCCAGTGACCCTGGGGCCTTGGCTGAGTAATGCGCTGCCAAAGCCTCCAGAGGCCCCAGGCAAGGCATTATCAGTATCAGAGTCTCAACAATGGAGGCCAACATTTCCAAAAGCTTGTCAATTACTTTAATAACTGTAACCCTGCAGGGTGCATAAGCCAAAGGGCCGAGTGTTACTCATTCCACAGACATGTGAGCATTTGAAGGGGGCTCGGGGCACTAGGGAAATGAGGTAGTGTATATTCAACAGTACCCACGGACAGACAGGCTTTGGAAACACTCAGAGGTGTATATACCTCAGTCCTTCCCCAGGTCTGACAGAGGGAGTCCCAGGAAGGGTCTCTGACTAATGTGTTCCCCAGGCAGAGGGGCACTTCTCATCTAGGTGAGGGGCTCAGGTCAAAATCAAAGGGGGCAGGAAGAGAAACAGGTAAAAATAAGCTGGGAGTGCACAGGATAGGTGGTCTCTGCCCTCACAGGGTTGGTCCAGCGTGGGATGTAGGCCGAGCTGAGGACACTGCAGTAACAGGTGGTGAGGGTGATGTGATGTGAGGACAGAAGGGAGGGGCAGGGGAGCCCAGAGGGCACCGCAGCGCAGAAGCCAGATGGTGTGGTCCAGCCTGTGGGTGTCAACTTCCCTCTGGCCTTTCCCCCACCTCCAAGGCCTCTAGCAAAGTCCTGTTAGAACCTTCCAGCCTGTCTTAGTTGTGCCTTGTAGAGGTCATCATCCATATTTGAGTTAAAGTGTGAATGGGACACAGTATGTCCTGATGCCAACATTAGCCAAAGTACGAGCTCCAGCGCCTGGGGGATGGTGAGGCTCATGAAGGGAGGAAGCCACTAAGCAGGGAGTCACACTGGGAACAGAAAAGCAGACAGAGCCTGGGACCCCAGGGGTCTAAGAGCCACCACACCAGCAGTAGACCACCTATCTCCATATTTTGTTTTACATGTAAAAGAAATATACTTGTATTTTGTTCTTTTTAAATCAGCAGATACATGAAGTATTTCTGAATGGTTCTAATCATGTATTTTATGTGTAAAATTTAAAAAGCTTAAGTGTAAACTGGAATTATTTCACTAAAAATGCTAACTGAAAGAAAGTGTATATGCTGCTCAAGATTTTTTTTCTTCCAATTAGCAAGAGTCAAAGCAGCAGCAGTGTGCTGAGGTGTGTCTGACTTCATGCCCCACAGAAACACGCCTCAGGGTAAGAATGGGGCGATACCAACAGGTCTGGAACATGACAATTCAGGGATGCCAGCCCCTGCCAGGCTCTTCCCAGCCATTCCCACAAGTCTCTGGGGAGTGCCTCCCTCTGCTCTAAGAACCAGGCCCCCTACCTACCATGGGCCATCTACCCTTTTTGTGCCCGGGCTCACCACAGTTTATAGCTGCTCTATGACCCCTGCTGCCACATGCACAGGGAAAGCAACCCTGGTGCAAGCTGGGCTCCCTCTGTTTCATGGGACATCTCTGGGCTGGGAGACTTCTGCAACCAGCCCCAGTGACTGCAGCTGCACACAGCATCTCTCCATGAAGCCAGGGTGGGAGACAGTGGTTCTTTTGGACCCATACATTGCATGTTAGGAAGCTGGGTGTTTAAGAAATAAAAACACATCATCCTAGTGGCACAGGATGCTGTAGGGAGCTAAAATCAGTGACGTAGGAAACACTCCAATGTTAACATCAAGTTTTGGGTGAAAGGTTTACTGGCTACCACAGAGCAAGATTAAAAAATATATATATCACACTTCCTCCAAAACAGATACTCAAATTGAGCTGTGGAAAAAATACTGGCCTACTCATTTACAAACTCCCAAAGATGGCCCCACTGTCAAGGTACCTGGTCAGAGAGGCTCTTGCCTCCCTCAGGCTTCTGGTCAATCACTGACATTTGGGCTGAGACACATCCCCGCTGGGGATGGGTGGGGGACCATCCCACCCACACGGTCCAAGAATTGGTCCAGATGGGAAGGAGCAGGAGCCACAGGGCTTGCCCTCTTAGGAGTCGCCCCAGGACTGGATCACCAGGGGCACCTGTCGCCCATGTAGCATCAGGATGTTGCATGCACAGGTGCCACACTCACACAGAGGCTGGGACAAGGCCTTCCAACCTTTGTTAACACCAACCACTGCTAGGGAGAGGCCGAGGGCCGTTTTCCCAGAGCTCACACCTGACTCTTCCCTATGCTTGCTGCAGTCTCCTTGAAGCTCTTCTCCACCCACCTCCGAAACATCAGGAGCGCTACTGCTCCTAGGTCCCAACGTTCCGTCCAGACTGCCCCAAAAGAGAATGTTCTTCCCTTCTCCTGTTTCCTGCTTGACTCAAGGGGCAGCTTTGTCTTGCTTGAGCCATTGTGCACTGTCACAGCTGAGCAAAACTAAGATATTTTCTGAACCAATAAAGATGGTTTCATGCTCTATGGCCCAAGGTGATGCCTTGGATGGGAAAAACATTTCAAAAAGACTTATTGAAGGCCACTCGTGTTTTTCCGCCAGGCCACAAAGTCTCAGTAGTTCCAAGGCCGAAGCTCCTCACACAAGGCCGCCAGGGAGTAGAGGAGCCTAAAACGCCAGGGCTAGTGATCCCTTGTCTCAGCTGGGCACTGAGCTAGGCAGCCAGATGCCAAAAGCCACTCCCCTCACATGGAACTGGCAGCAGCTCAAGAAGGATCTTTATCACCAAGGAGACCAAGCACCACGCAGGAGCCAATGCGTGATTCTCCTACAGATGTGGACGTCTGGTGACAGGGTGGTAAATGCCACAGAAGCCTCACGCTGGGAAACCACTGAATGCGGAGCTCAAGCCAAACTGCACAATTCTGTGAAAGTCTAGAAATGCTGACTGTCACCGAGAACTGCTCAAATGATGAGAAAATGATGATACTGGCTCCATGTCCTGCTGGCTCTCCCCACACACATGAGGCTCTCCAGCAGGGGAAGGCAGGGTTCTGAGGACGAGGCAACCTGGGGCAGGAGTACATTCTAGAGCCACCAAAAGCCTGCATTTTGCCAATTCCACTGTCACTGGCTGCACAACCCTAAGGAGCCCCTCAGTCTGAGCTTCAACCCTCTCCCCTGGGATGTAAGGCACTCTCACCCTTTTGGGTGGTCTGAAAGGTTAGAGACCATGATCCCAGCATAGTTTCAGATGGCTTTTCCCTTAATGAGAGGGATCCAACAGTGGGAAGCCACTAGGAGAGGCTAGAGGAGGCACGCAAGGCTGGAGCACCGAAGAGCAGGACAGATCCATTGGTCCCTTTGTCATTTCCCGTAACCCAGGGGAAGACACTGGCAGGGGAGAAAAGACCATTAGGAAAACAAGTCTGGCTAGATAAAAAGCCCTCCTGAAAGTAGATATTTCCAAATTGCTTCTAATAGCTGACGTGGCAGCAGCAGGCATTTTTCTGGCATGATCTTTCCCATCCTATGGACCATGTTTCCAATTCTCTGGAGTTAATATTCGGTCCCGGCTTTGTTCAAAGAGTTCTAACATTTTCTGCATGTTGTGGTCAGCCTCAATCACCTGGAAATTAAACACATGGGTCATGGGGCTGCACTTGACCTGAACATCACATCACCTTCCCTTCACAGATGGGAGAAATGGAGTAAAGCTGGATGAGGCAGGGAGACAGAGAAGCCCAACATCACAGGCAGATAAAAAGGTCAGAGCCACCCAGCACCTGGTCCTAGGTCAATCTACATCCTCAACTTTATTTTCACTTGAAAACCCACTACAGCTGTCCCTGCAACAAGCTTGTGAATGATTTTTTTCTCATCATTTTACTCTATGCAATTTTCTATAAAGAGGGGGGAAAAAAAGACTTTCCTTCTTTAAAAATCTAATACAGTAATATCTCACTTTCCAGCAACCTCACTGCCTGGAAGAGCCAGGAGTAATAGTATTTGAGCAGCCCAAGAATATGTCCCCAAGGCCACGCAGAGGAATGTGTGTGAAACCCCCCTCAGATCCCATGCTATACACACATTCCTCACAGTCTTAGGTGTCCACTGCCTGCCTCAGGAACTTTGGCAGCAGCAAATCAAAAAATGAGGGGACAGGGAAGCTAGGGAACACAGAGCAGACACATCAACATAGTTAGGGCAAGTATCAGCAGGAGAAAGGAGAGTTACTACAAAAAGGAAACACCGGAATTCCAAAGACATTAGTGGTGTGGGGCAAACAATCCTACAGACCTCAGCACCTCCTAAGGGCATCACTGTGTGACAGCCCAGAGCAGCAACACATGTTCCTTCGGACGTCCTGGGTCACCAAGAAAAGGTGCAGTGAGGCTCTGTACCTGCCATCCACTGAAGAAGGGGTGGTCACTTCAGGAAGACGACCATCCCAAATGGGCAAAGCCAAAACCCAGGTCTACAGGCCACAGCTACCTGAAACGCTCCCACACTGACGATGCTGGGTAAGTGAGATGCTACCACGGTCACCTGTGATGACACTGAGACAGATCACCTTCTCTCAGTCTGTCCATCTCCCTCTGAGACTCAGTCTGGAATGGAGACCGAGAGAGAGAGAGAGAGAGAGAGAGAGAGAGAGAGAGTGTGTGTCTCTTTCACCTTTCCCATTTCCTTCTTCCCTATTCTTGAGTTCTGAAGGACCCAGCCCTTCCCCAGACTGCAGAGCAGCCCACATTCCCCTGATTACTTCTACCAAAGTCTCCTGCCCTGTTGGGGGACTCACCAGAACAGGGGCCACCACGGAGAAAAGGCCCCCCTTGATGAGCCACTCCTCATAGAGATGGTGGATAGCATCCAGGTACTCCTGCAGGAGACACACACACATGCAGGCTGTCGGAGCAGCCAGAGGAGCAGACCTCTCCCACCACAGGTCTCAGGCAGGCGGGTGATCGTCAGTGACCATGGGGCAGTGGCTTGGACAAAGGAGCCCACAACAGCCACCCTGGCCCAAGTGGACAGCAGTGAACGCAGCTGCACACTCCACTGGCCAGCCTGGGCCTCCATAGTCAGAAGCATCACTCCAGCTGCCCATCCCATCCTCCACTTCACTCCGCCTCACTGCTGCTTCATACACACTCTCCAGCCTGGCTTCTCTCATTTACCACTGCTTCTCTATCAGCAGGGCCACCAGTTCCATCTTGGGGGTGCCCCATGGCTGCTCCATGGCCAGGCATCCCAGCCCTGAACCCTCCAAACCCTGCCCTCAGTTCTTCCCAAGAGGAACACAACCTCACTGGCCAAGGAGCCCCCTCCCAGTGCGCCCCCTCCACCAGACACCTTGTCACCTATGGCTCCTCTAGATCACAAAGACCAGCTTGAAAAAGCCCGATGAGGTGGAAGTGACAGGAAAACGGCCCAGACATGCCCCTAAGCCACAGTGCTTACACCCAATAGGCCCAGAAGGCACATCCTCTCCCACATGTAGGCCAGGGTGCTTTGGGAAGCCTGTGAACACCTCCTCAAGCTGCAATTTACTCCCAGCCCAGGAACTCTAGGGCAAACTGCACTTCCACCTTTTCATCCGTCACAGAGTTCGTCCTCAGCACCAACAGTCTTGTTCTTCAGGCCTTGTCAAAACCGTTAAGACAATGGCTTAGATAATAGTTTGGAGGGACTCCAGGCTTGCCATTTCTTCGGAATATCTGGGTCATGGCACAGAGCTGCTGTGCCCCATCATAGCACGGTCCAGTCTGCTACATGGCACCCTCCTCCAATCAGTCCCACCTCCACTTTCAAAGTAACTGCCCACTGCAAGGACTGGGCCTTCATGTCTGGAATCAACCTTGCTGATGCCTGGGCAAACAAGGCCGGGCAGGTGTCAGGAGCTGAACAGATCTTCCAGGGCCCCTAGTGCAGCCCCTCCTGATCTCTGACCTCCAAGACCTCACAGTAAATGCTTGCATGCCCAGCCGCCGTCAGTGTTCCTCCAGTGGCATTCATGTGGGGCATTCAGTTCAACATTAACTGAGCAACTCCTAGTTCAATATTAACTGAGCAAGCCCTAAGACACACGATGAGGACACAGAGGGAATAAGTTCTAATCTTTAAAAGCTCACACTTTAGTGAGGGATAAGGAATAAACAAGTAGTTTCAGTATGCTTGTCCTAAGGGCTATTATGATCATAATAAGCCCAGAGGCTGGGGGAGTACAATGAAGGGAAGGTTAGGGAAGGCTTCCTGGAGGAGGTGGCATCTAAGCTGAACTGGGTAAGCAAAAAAAGCCACTATGTAAAGACATATTTGTGTAACTCCATGATGAGTATGAGAGAGAGAGAGAGAGAAAGTGTGTGTGTGTGTGTGTGTGTGTGTGTGTCTGTGTGTGTGTGTGTGTGTGTGTGTGTGTGTGTATGTGTGTCTATGTATGGCCACAACTAGTTTAGGGCAGAATATGAAAAACAGGGAATGGGGGGAGATAAAACCAATTATCTGGGGTCTCATATGGCATGCTACAAATGGGGACTTTATCCGAGACAAGCAGCAAGGCTCTGAAGGGTTTCAGGCCGGGAAATGTGCGAGTGGTGTTGTGTCTTGGAAACATCACCCGAGCAGCAGAGTGCGGGCTAGATTCTGGGGGCAGATGTGGGCAGAGAGAGCAGTCCAAGCCTGCTACAGCCACCCTAACTAGAATCAGTGTGTCCCTGAGCCAGAACCCAGAAAGACGAGGCACTGGACAAACACAGTGAGTGCCACCTCTAAGCCAGGTACTGAGCTAAGTAAACACTGGGAAGCAGCAGCAGGCAAGAGGGCATGTTCTAGCCAGGGCACAGACGGGCACAGTGGCGAGCAATCTTCAGGACGTGGACTGGGCAAGCCCTGGTGACGCATGGTGCACGGCGGGAGAAGGGACGCCCCTGAGTACAGAGGGCATCAACCACTGAGTCCAGGGCCACAGGAAGTGAGACAGACCAGGACATCAAATGGGGTCTCCAGCCACAGAGGAAATCAGAGTTCACCCTCTGAAATGCTCAGTTCCTGTTTTTCTCGGTGACAACAGCACCACCGTCTCATGCAGGGTGGTGCCAGCTGCGAGGGAGGTGGTTTCCCAGTGCATCTTTAACTGGTTGAAGGGGGCTCTTACCAGTGAAATGACCTTTTCCTCTTCCCTGCATCGCATCTTTAATCTCTGGTAACAGGTCTCAGGAGTGGTCCGGAGATAAACTGAGAATAAATAAAAATGCATGGCTCTAACTATTCTGCTCATGGCTTGGAAGTGAAAAACCAAGGAGGGGGGAAGGAAGATGCGCAGGCAAGGTGTGAAGATAAACACCTGCCTGCAGCTTGGCGCAGGAGGCGCAGGCCACGCAGGCCATGGGCCAGCTTGCAGTCTGACGCAGCTGTGTGGCCTCACAGGCATCGTGGCTCTCGTCCTGACTTTCACTCCCTTTCCGTGTCACCAGCCCCATGGGGTTTCTGTGATGCCAAATGAGGTTCCCTACACAGATAGAGCTCAGCGCAGGGCCTGGCACACAGTGGGTCTCAGGACAGGTTCTGGCCCTCCTCCCTCCCTTACAACAAGAAAAAAAACATCAAATCACAATGGACCCAGGGAAAAGCAACTTGAGAAAAAAAGGGCAGGGTGCTTCTGCAGAAGGGGCCTAAAGCCCCCAGATTCCGTCTACCCTTGGGGAAAAGGCTGAACTGATGTGGGGAATCACCCATGTAAGTGTCCTGCCCACAGCCCCTGCTAGCTGGCAGCGCACCAAGCTCACCCTCCCTGGACCCAGGGCAGGAGGGCAGGGAGGGAAGTTTGGAGGGGCCATCTCACCTATCAAATCAATGGACACGTTCATGTTCCTCGTGATCCAGTCGAACCATTCAGACAGAACCACGTAGTCCACTTCGGGCATCTTCCCACTAAAATGAGAGTTGTAAGGGTTTGTTCACCCACAAGAAGGGTCCTGGGCGGTGCCATTCCTCAAAAGGATCTGGCTTTCATTAAAAGGGCCTTGCCAAGGGCACATGGCCTAGTGTGATCCACATGACATTGGACGTATGATGACGACAAGGACCCTAAACACCTCCAACCTTCTGCTGCCTGAGGACAGTGCACAGAATAATGCAGCAAGTTCCAAGGCACTGCCCAATGGGCTCTGAACTCTTAAGCAGAGAAGGGGGCTATGAAGCCTGTCCCCTGGGAACAGGGACAGCACTCAGGTTGAGAGGTGGAGCAGCAAACCAATTTCACCTCTAGAAATTTATTTTGTGGAAATAATCATGGATGCCTAGTGTAGCGCTATTTAAAATAATGAAAAACTAAATCTTGGTACAGATATACAATAGCAAACTGTGCACTAACTGAAAGATGATGCTGTAAAGTCGTATTTAATGACATGGCAAATGCTCATAATCAAGTGAAAACAGGAGGACATAAAATTGTGTGTATAGTATAAGCCAACCTTACTTCCAAGAGTATTTGTCCACACATTTTGAAGAGACCGGAAAGAAAAACACCAAAATGCTAACAGTGCTTTTCTCTGTAGGATTATGGGAAGACTTTAAATTTTTTTTTTTTACCTTTCTGTATTTCAGAAAATTTAACAACATATTAGTTCTCAAATTAAAGTGGAGGTGGGGAGGCAGGATTACATATTTAAAGTGTTAAGTGAAAAAGAAAGGAAGAGAGGCAGGGTCAGAGTGAAGACCTGTCCCTGGCCCCTGGGGTCCCCTGTCAGGAGGACACGAACAGAGGAGAGACAGAGCAATGGCAGCAGCTGGGGGAAGCCAGCCCGCCAATGGCTGGGGGACCCTCAGAGGCCCAAGAGAGGAATTCACCCATTTGACAGCCTCCACCCACCGTGGATACCATCCTGGATCCACTCCGGGCCAAGTCTGGCAAGACTGGAAGCAGGCGGGCATGTGTGGAGCTGTGTGCAGCGGGCACTTTGGGTGTCATCTGGAGCAAGGGGTGGGGGACGAGCTGGCCCCCTGCCAGGCACTGTGAACTGACTCCCACCTGAGCAGGGAGGTGGGGACCAGGGACGGGCAAGGAGGAGGCCACAAGCTGGAACAGTGTTGGAGGGAGACTAAGGGCATAAGTAGCCCTGCCTGGGGGCCCAAGTAACAGAGCATGGCACAGACTGAAGGACAGTCCCCCCGGTCCCTGAGACCACCATGACGCCTTCAGCAGGGAAGAGCTGCACCTGGCTGGGCAGCAGGAAAATGGATGGCGCCCAAGAGAACAGCAGGGCCAGAGGGGCATTTGCTGCACCTTGAAGGGTCTTCTGGCATCAGACCTGAGCAAGGACCAGAGCAGACAAACACATGAGGACTCCCCGGGTAAGTGGAGGAGGGCTGGAAGGAAGTCCCACACCACTGCGGAGGAGACTGCACCGATGAAATCCAGGCACTAAACGGAACACCTCTGGGACCATATGCTAGTATGGTATGAGGGCAGGTGGCTGCCTGTCCCCCAATTCTTTCCTTTTATCTCCTAAAACTAGCCCATTATTTATCTGGGGTCCATCCCACAGACCTGAGTGTTTCAGGGAAACCTGACCCCACCCCAAGCTTCAGGGTAGGCCTGTCAGTGTAGGGCACCCCGGGGCCACAGGGGCCCAACCTGGTGAGACACAAGGGAGGTTTGCAGGGGTTTATGGAAACCATGCTTCCTCACACTTAGTAGAAAGCCACTGGCAGGACACCTACCCTCTGGCAAGCAAGGGAGAAGTCTCGTTCTGCCACAACAGTCTGTCACTATGAGGGAATCATAGTGAGGACACTAAAGAGACAGAGTAGGAAAACACAGAGAAATGGGGCCAGAGGCACCAAACGAACCCAGCCCCAAAGTCTGGCATGAGCCAGCCAGGAACACGCTCACTGTTGAGGCTACACTGAGTTGGGCTTCAGTTAGTTGCAGCTACAAGTACTTGGTGTTCAAGAAACCAAACCACTCTCTCAACATGTTTCCCTTCTCTGGGAAGCAAAGAGTTTTGTTCTCCAGAAGAAAAGTGACTCCAAGGGAATGAGGATTTACAGAAAGGGAGCCGCTGATCAGCACCCACCTCCCCCTCCCCACACCTCCTCCACCAAACACACAGCCTGAGGACCCAGAACACACCGGAAACACAGCACTGTGGGCCAGGCAGCAGTGTGTGGGGGGGGGAGGCGCCCAACACAACAGTCTCCCAAGTCTCTGCAGCTGAGCAATCAGGCATCAGACTTTGCCCTGGGAGGATTTCACATGTGCCTGCAGGGTTCACGGGAGTCTGTCAAAGCCCAGAAGTGGGAGGGGCCCCGAAGCTGCAACCACAGAACTGAATCGCAGTTCAGGACACATGTAGCAGTGTTAACCAAAACCAAATCAAACACTGCCACTAAAGTGTCACGTGTGCATGGAGGCACATGGGCACATGGGTAAAGGGTCACACCTATGGGGGAGTTCTGAGAGCCACTGCTCACTGGAAAGTAGCTACAGGTGGCCTTGGGACCTCTCCTAAGTGGCTCAAGGGTGTCTCCCGTTCCCACCCCCACCGAGCCCAAACCGGACACCTACCCTCCCAGGCTGAGAGCAGATGGAGGAAGCAGGACCTCCCTTCCCACTGCTCTTCGGCCCAGGTCCTCTGTGGGGTAGCGCTTTGCGGCAGCCTCCCTGCCTCAGCAGGCAGACCTCCACAAAACCCTTCCAAGGCTGCCAGGAGCAACATGCTGGAAGGAAGGTGCTAGAGACCCAGGATGACTAATCACTGGCCGAGCTGAGAAAACAGCAGCCTACTTTCCATGATTCCAAGGGATGTCAGGCTGCACGGGCACTGTTTTAGCCTTATTTATGGTTTTCTTCCTGGAAACTCTTCCCAGCCCCTCCTGTGTCTGCCTCAAGAATGGGGTACCCTGCACCACCAATAAGCCACTGCTGTGACTTCACAGAACAGACTAAGGGGGTGCCTCTCTACAGAAAATCCAATTGCACAATTCACCAACAGTGGCCTGAGGGGGTTTCACAGGGCCTTCCCCTCACCCCAGGGTGGCAAAATTGGAGTCATGGGTCCACATAAATCCTACTGTTTTATTTGGCACAGTTAGCTGCCACCAACTCCCTGAGGCCCAGAGAGGCCCCAGTTTGCACAACACAGGTTAGAACAGAAATCTCATACTCAAATGCCAACCTCCTTGCATACAGTATTTTCTTGTGAGATCACTTTTAGTCCCAATTTATAGATGAGGAAAACTGAGGCCCAGAAACGTTAAGCTCACCTCTCTCTGAGCAGGAATTTAAGCCAGACTCTCCATGGCCCCTAAACCTACATGCTCTCCATTGTATCACCTGTGCTCCCTGGTCTACCAGCTGAGGGGATGGTCTGGAACACGTAGTATCTCTTTGGCCTCAGCCGGAGGAAGGCCAAGGGCTCTCAGGCCCATGACCCAGGCTGTGAGCCACAAGTCTGGACCAGAACAGGGGAGGAGTCCAGGCCCCAGGGGCCAGTCAAGGAGGTAGGAGACCTGCCTGTTGTTCCAAACACAGGGTCTTAATCAATGCCCCCGACCACCAACCCCACATGAGTCAGCATGTCATTACCCCAGCTGGGCCGCACTCAATTTCCTTGCTTCTGTTCTTGGAAAACACCAACCAGGCAATCTTGTGAAATCTATGCATTTAATTATTCAGCCCACAGGGCAGGGGCCATACAATTGCTTGTGTGGCCGCTTCAGCTACGTGTCGTTCTTGCCACCTTTTCAGCTTTTCATTTTAGTACAGTGCCCACACCTCAGAAGTTCCTGTCTTTAAGGAGAACACACAACCAGAATCTTCCTCTTCAGCAATTAACACACCCTCTCCAATGCATGGTGGAATAATTGTACTTACATCCTGCCCACCCCAAACTTGCTGGGGTGAAAGGCCCGGAAGAGGTGGGTTTATCCCTAGAACTCCTCGCTATTCAAGGCCCTAAAGGCAAGAACACCCTATGAGAAACTGTGCTCTGGGGGATGGAGAATTCTCGTATGTGGCCATGCCTGCAGCATTTCCTTGGGGACCCCCCCAGATCCCAAGCCATAGCTGCAAAGGCTTCTGGTTAAAAGGATCAACCCCAACCCCAAAGGGACAGCAGCAACTCGCACCCAGCCTTTTCAGTGGCCCCATCAAAGGAAGGGGTGTGGAACAGCTGGGGCCAGAACCAGGGGAACATGTCTGGCTGGAGACCAAAGAACGACTAGAGGTCCTCTTGCCCAGTAGTACTGACCAGGTGCCAGCTCCGTGCAGAGACCACTAGTAAACGTGGTCCCTATACTCAAGGGGCTTATGGTCCAGTTGAAAGACACAAAATAGATAACTAAACAAATAAACACTAAGTTGAACCATGTGAAACTGCCATTTTTATAAGTCAAAATTGGTCAAATATTAACAATTTCATAAGGTTCAGCCTAATTAGTTGTCTTAAATACTATGAAGAAAACCAAGAGAACTAAGTAACCAAGAATAACAAGGGGCTCAACTCCTCTAGACAGGGTGGCTGGGGAGGGTCAGGACAGGTGGCATTTAGGATGACAGCTGCAGGTGAGAGGGAACAGGCAGCCAGTATGTGAAGAGAGGAAGGCAAATATCAAGACCAGCTCTGCAAGGGAGTGACAGCCACACCCCAAAGCTCAACACAGGAAGAAGCAGTAATGTGGGGCTGCCAAGGAGAGGGGGACCGGATACAGAGGTACCAAGGAGGGAGGGGTGTGCAAGAAGCTGAAGTTTCAGAACCAGGCCTGCAGCCCATTTCCCCATGACCCCTAAAAATCAGCAGTCAAGAGAACACAGAAATGAAGGGCCCCATGCCTGAGCCCTCAGCTCTATGAGCCACCAGAGGCCCCCAAAATGTCTATATGACCGAGTATGCACCCATGAGAGCAGAAGACAGTTTTGAGTGCAATGATAACAAACATTGTACACACCATGCCAGACTGACCAATAGTTGCTCCGGATCTTCCCCCTTCTCTAGATGCTCCCACTTGGTCATGTAACCCACCAAAGGCCTCCCACCTCTCAGGCTGGGGTCGGTGTGTAGGACCTGCTTTGGCCAATGGGATGTTAGCAAATGTGAAGCTGAGGCCTGAAAGTGCTCATGCATTCCACTGGTGCTTTTGCCCTCTGCCATCACCATGAGAAGTGAATGCCCAGGCTGGCCTGCTGGTCCTTTGAGGAGGATGAGAAGCATGCAGATGAGTCACCTCAGTCACCCTTGCTAGGGGCCATCCTAAATCGGCCGACCCCCAGACATATCATCAGGCCAAAGAGCTGCCAGGCTGACCACCCTAGATGACTGAACAATCAATGCAGAGAACTATCCGCCACTGAAGCTTTGAGGTTGTTTGTTACACAGCATTACTGTGGCAACAGGTAACTGATACAACACAGTAGCTGCTCCATATCCGTCAACTGAGTAGACAAGTTCCAATTTCATTTCTTAAAAATTAAAAGTTAATAGATTATCAATTCTGCAAACTAGAGTACCTTCTATACAGGTTTTCTACAAAAACATATCTTGCACTGTGAATCGACCGCTCCATCAATCGTACAGGTGATGTCTGAAAGAAAACAAAAAGTGATTCACTAACTCAGGCAATAAGGAGGAGGTCAGGAAGCCTTGAAGAATGCCTGTTGCTTCCCCTGCCTGTGGTCTACACTGGATACAATAATCAAGAAGCTGAGGGAGAGTGAAATAGTCACCAGAGGAGAAGCACCTAGGGGACAGTGGGCTCAGCAGTGTTCCTGCCTCAGCTCAGGACCCTCCCCATACCCTGAAGGTCAGTAGCCAGTGCAGCAATGCCAAGACTTGTCAGCAGCAGCCTCCTTCACAGGAGAGGTAGGGCTCAACTGGATTGTGTGGAACTGCTAGAAAAAAAAAACAAGTGCTGTCCAGCAAAGTGTTGTCAAGTGCGAAGCGTGGTGATTATTATGGAGCTAAATAGCATGCATTTACTTAAGCACAGGGATATTTATGCCTGAGGTAGAACCCTGAGCAGGCTGGGTGAAGGTGACATTCTGGCATCAGTGCCTGAAGGTCTGGCTTTCTGGAACCCCACAAGGATGTGAGACCTGCCAACTTCACTGTCTCCTCACAGGGGCTGGTTGGGGATCACTGCAGCCCTTTGGAAACTGGGAAGGACTGTGCCTAAGAGGAAGGAGGATTTTGCTCACATCACCCTTTCTGTCACAGTGTTCACACATCCACAGATGACCTTTCCCTTTGTCCACAGTGTCCCATTGGGAAGCAACAAGGTCCCTTACCCTTGACACCAAGTGGGCAAACACTGCTCTCACTCAGCCTGGCCCACAGCACCCATGGGACCTGCGAATCAGAGGCAGATTCAAAGCTAGAACCCAGGAATTTCCTTACTCTCTCTCCATTTGTCTCTCTGTCCATCTGTCTTCCTTTGAATTTTTCCATCCCCTCCTTATGAATCTGCTGCCCATCTGTTGCTAGCTCCCCATTCATCCATCTTTCCTCTGTTCCTCTTTCCCAGTCTGGCCATGTTTCTTTCTCTCTCTGCCTCCTTCATGGTATAGGTCCTTGGAGCAACACACATGTATCCCATTATATCCAGATATATTAGATACAAATTAGGTTTGCAATTGAGCACTTGCTCAGGAAAAGTAGGATGGGCAAAGGGGAAGAGTGCCAACCTCAGATCCCCAGACTCGTATCACTTAGCCAGATATTGGGGAGATAGAAATTCATATGGTCTGCTCTTATCTTTCTTTTTTTTTTAAAAGATGAAGATTTCTGGAATGATAGCTATAATCACAGGTGCCCACCCAGATGAGTGGCTGTGTCCACGTAACTGGCTGTAGGCATCTCCCTTCTCCTTCATGGAGAGCCTCCAAAGCTGGTCTCAGGTTGTGCTTACAATCTTGAACCACAGGTGCCAATCAAGATCTTCTCACCAGCCTTCCTTCTAAGAAGCTCTTCCCCTATTCACACCCAGGCTAATGGAAGCATTGGCCTAAGCATTCCTGTTTGCACCCTGCGATCTGCCCCAACACTTGACTGGCCCAGGGCTGGACACCTGACCCAACCTGAGTAATTCTTTCTATCAAAAATTTGAACCAAGAACCAGATCTTGTGAAGGTTAGGTCAGTGGTTCTCAAATATGCAAACAAAGGGTGCTTTAAAATCACCTGGAGAGCTGGATGAAACAGATTGCTGGACCTCCTCTCCAGGACTTCCTGATTCGGTAGGTCAAGGATAGGACCAGAAAGGGTGCAATTCTAACTAGTTCCCGCATTCTGCTCCTCATCCAGAGACCACACTTTGAGAATAACTCAGTTAAAAGGTGTTTAGCCCAATAGTGGACAGGCTGTGAAGACTCAGGCTGACGTGGCATCCCTAGCAAGTTCTTCTTGGCTAGATAAGGTTGGTGGATGGGGGCACTGGAGGCTGGACCCCAGAGAGCCTCAGAAAAGGAAACTTCAGCCCCAGTGACAGAAGGCTGAGCAGTGCTCAAGACCCAGCGAGGCTTCCTTATGAGGTTTCTCTTTCCAGAAACCCTTTACCCCTCATTTGAAGAAAACTGTTTAAGAAGGTTGAAAACAAGCTTCTGATACATACCTGAGGACGAGTGTGCTGGTCCAGCATGGTAAGCTGCACGTACGTCTGCAGTGTGAGGCCCCATCGATGGGCATCATGGTACATCAGACCCTGCAGAAGGGAGGACACAGCAGTTTGTCTCGAAGTGCTCTCTCTGTAGGGCCCTGGTCTCTTCCATCACTGACTGCCATCCCATGAAACCTACATGGGGCCGAGCTGGGGCCAGAGATGAACCAAAATGGTTGCAGGGCCCTCAGCCCAGTAACAGCTATAATAGGAGCCTATATGAAACCCCCAGGGAACACCCATTCAGTTGTTCAATAAATGTGCATTGAACCCCCTACAGTCTGTTCCCTATCCAGCAGCCAAAGTGGGTGAAATCAGTTTTTGTCACTCCCCTACTCAGAACATTCCAGTGGCTTCCTGTTGTATTTAGAATGAAATCCAAAGCCCTCACAAAGGCCCACTAGACAATCCCTTCCACCTTCTCCTGTCTCCTGCTTCCAGTACATAAGCCTCCTTAGTATTCCTCCAAACACCCAAGCACAATCCCACCTCAGGACCTTTGTATCTGCTGTGCCTTCTGCTGAAGGCTCTTCCTCCAGATATCTGTACTGCTCACTTCTTCACTGACTCAGATCTAGGGACTGAATTGAGACTTCACAAAACTACAAATCTTGCTCTTCTGTCCAGAATGGAAACTTGTGTAAAAATATCTATTTCTATTTTTTTTTTACTATAAAACTGTCATTGGAAATGCTCTTTGTAGCAAGAATACTCAGATTTCTGAGAGTGGGACTATGTCCTGTGAAATGTCACCCCTAAACCCTAATGTCTGCAACTCTAGTTGTCTTAATCTACCCTGGTTACTGCCTAGTCCTAAAGAATATCAATGTTTCTGAGGCTTCTTTGTTATGCCTGAAGAGAGTGATTGGCATTCCATCTTCTCCCACATGCACAAATATGGTGAAACCCTTTCCACATCTCTGGGATTCTTTATTCAAAGACTGAGAGTTTTTGCCTTATTTAAATAACATCCTTTTACTGGTTTATATTTTTTCACAGTTCCTATCACCACCTGCCATATCATAAATTTAACTGTCTTCTGCCTCTCCATACTGGAATACTAAGGCCAGGAGAACAGGAGCTTTGAGTTGCTCACTGCCCCAGTGTCTAGAACATGATAGGGATGCAATGAATATTGACTGAATGAATGAGTTAACAAGCATGTACTTAGTGCCTAGCAGTGTACTATGTTCTAAAAAATAACTGTGAGCCAAATTAAGTCCCTGTCCCTAGCAGAAGTTAAGAGTCTAAAGAACCACACAAGAAGATGCCAACTGTGTTGCTAGAAAGGAGAAGACAGCACAGCCTCCCCCAAGTCCAAGGTTCAAACCCAGATCTGTCATTTACCAGCTGTGTGACCTTGGGCAACTTATTTCATCTGCAGTTTCCTCACTGGAAAGTGAAATTAATCATCCCTACATCACGGGGCCAGAGCCCAGAAGCAACACCACTTTCTTAAATTCCCTCTTACAGACTCAGACTCCACGCATCTCTTCCAAGCAGCCAGAGTAGATCTTTCTGAATAGGGAAGGAAGAGAAGGAGGCATGGCATGCTCTAGCCCCTGCTTGCTAGGTCCACCCTTAGGAAAGCAGATAGGCAGCTACAGGGCAAGCCAGAGGAAGTCCCTAGACATTGCCAAGTACAAACCCAAATCAGAGGTATACCAAGGAACCTGGTTACTTAGATAAGGCCTGGGGGGCTAGGCCTGGGGAGACCTGGGTTCTAATGGAGAGCGGGAGGGTAGAATGAGCAGCAGGAGATGAAACCCCCAGTAGCTGAGGCCAACCACTTGGGATAGTTTGGGAGAGCTGACAGGAGGTCCTTTGCAAATGCACAGCCAGGCCTCAGATGTCCTTGACCTCAGAACACCAACATGCCACCACTGTCCATTTGTGATCTCCCGCTCCTCTTCTGGCCCAGCTGATAGTTAGGAAATTGCCTCAGGGGGCCAGGGGCAGGCCCAGGGTCAGATACCAGTACCACGGTTCCCAGGTGCTTAAGGGAAAGTGGGCAGTTCACACACGAAACAACACACTCACCAGAGGATTATGGCCACGGACATTTCTCCATTTGGACACAGGTTCTGTTAACACCTGCAAAGAAAGAAAACATCAAGAGCAGCTGCTCAAGATTCAGGTACTCAGAGTGGGCCCAGAGAGGTGAGAAACCCTGTGAGGCTACAACTAACTCCATTTAGACATGGTTTCCTCACATGATTTCCAGAAATGACTTTAGAACAACTCTATCCATCCCTATATACATGAATATGCATACCCCACCTATCCAGCTGCCTTGGGAGCTCCCCGAGGGCAAGGCGGGTTCTCTCAAGCCTTCTTCCTACATGTGTTTCATCCCAGCCCTTACTGCCACTGCATCAGGCTGGGCAGGGAGATGAGAGAAGCCGAGAGGACAGCTACTTCGGGCACTTACGGCACCAGCCTGAAGCCCAGCTTCCCCACTAGGGAGTGCTCCTGGGGACCTTGACAGCTTGCTCTGCCTCTATTTTCTCTGATCTCTGCACTGAACATACTGACAGCTAAGAGTCGTTTCCTAAACCGTGCAAGAGCCTTTCTGGGTGTGCAGGTGAGTCCTGGAGAAGATTTGAATGGTTTTCTTGGAGCCAAGATTTTGACAGTGCCGGGATCCATCTGGGGACCTTTAAGTGCACATGAGCAAGTGACATAGGTCACAAGAGACCAAAGGAAAGCAATGCATAGGACCCTTGAAGAGTAACCTCCCCCTACCTTTGACACCTGTGTGTCACCTTTACTCATGCTGTTCCTTCTGCTCAGTATGCCCACCTCATCTCATTTCACATCACCTTTCATTACATGGAAAGCTCCTACATATCCTTCAAAATCTAGTTCAAAAAATCCTTTCTTCTGTCATCATTGCCTGCCCTTCCCAGTTCCCTCTCTTTCTTCTAGGTCTTCAGCACTCTGTTCCTGTCCCAAGTAGCATATGCTATACCAGTTAGGCCCACCAAACGCTGGGTCACAGGCAGCCTTGACCTGTGCTCCATCTGTGGCACCGTTACTCTCACTTATCAAGCACAACTGTGCCAGGAGCCATACTTAGCACCAAGGATACAGCAATAGCAAAACTACCCCAGCCCCTGCTTTCATGGAACTTATAACTTATGGGGAAGCAGACTTCAATCAGATCATCACAGAAATCAACATGTATTCTCAAACCCTGAGAAGTAATATAAAACAGGGCACACAGGGGCCAGAAGAACCTACACCAGGGAGGGTAACTAGCTGGAGAAGCCACAGGGCACTGGGCTGAGATCTGAAGGCCGAGTGGTCTTCCTAAAGCCAATGAAGCTCTTAACAGTTCAAAAGAACCAAACAGGACATGACTCCTGAAGCCGGCCGGCCTGGCTGGGGCTCTGGCTCCACCCGCATTAGCCATGCAACCCCAGCCAAGCCATTTAACCTCACTGAGTCTGTTTCCTCCTCTGCAACCCAGGTAATAAATGTAATTACCCCCTGGACCCACTCTCGTAAGGATGAAATCATTTAGATAATATAATGAAGCCTCAGCATAATGCCTGGCATATGGTATTATCCTAGTTGGATGTTAACCATCACTGCCCTTATTATTATTGCTGTTCTTCATTCACTTCAAGGTCTTCACTGAGAATATAAGTGCTTCTAGAGTGCCACTGGGAGTTACACCATTCAGGACAGGTGTACTGGGAGTCCCTAAGACCCCCGCCTCCCCAGGTTTGATGATCCACTAGGAGGACTCACAGGACACAGCACTGTGCTCACAGCTAAGATTTACTGCAGTGAGAGGATACGAAGCCATATCAGCAAAGGAAAACAAGCAAAATCAGTGCATGGAGCAGTGTGGGGGGAACTCAGGCATATGCTTCCAAGGGGCCTTATCCAGAGGAGTCACACAGGACACACTCAACTGCGAGTTGTGACAACACGTATGCGATGGTGCCTACCAGGGAAGCTGGCCTGAACTGTGAAGTCAGGATTCTTATCAGGGCTAAGTCATGTAGGCAGTATCGGCCTAGCACATACGAAAACTCTAGACTGCCAGAAAGAAAACTGCTGTACAGAATAAACCATATTGTTTGCACAAACATTTTAGGCACAGAGAGCCACTCCTATCAGTCAGGAAATGATGGGAGCTCTCCCAAAACCCAAGTTCCTGCAGCCAGCCCAGGGCCAAACTTGCAGACAAGCCTCTCTGAGGATGGCAGTCTCAGGCCTGTTAACTCTTTTCTGCACGGCAGGATATGAACACAAGCAAGACAAGGGCAATAGAATGTTTATCATTTTTAGCAAACCACATATATTATTAATAGAAGGAAAAACAGGAAAAGAAAGAAGGAAAGAAAATGACTCCAAAGGTATGGAAATTACAGGATCTATAGTAATGAGAAAGAATCACACCACTACAATCTGCAGGGAAGAAGTATCAGGGTCTTAGTATACAGAGACAATTCTTAAACATCTGTGAGGTTATTTTTGGTGACTGGGCTGTGAATAAACTAGAAATTACCTTAACTGGCTACACAGCAATACTTCCCTACTTGAATACTGTATCAGATGTAACACTGTAACATTCTAACCATGCTCACCAGCCTAACTTCTTTTCATATGCGGACTCCTCCTAGCCAGACCATGGGGATGTCTATATCGGCACCATCCAGTATAGTATCCATGAGCCACATGGGGCTATTAGAAACCTGAAATGTGACTAGTCCAAATTGAGATATGCCATCAGTGCAAAACACATTCGAGATTTCAAAGACTTAGTATGAAAAACAGAATGAAAAGCTTTTATATTGATTACATGTTGACATGGTAATATTTAGAATACATTATGTTAAATAAAATGTTCTTTTTGGGTTTTTTAGCAAAGCTGTTAGAAATTTTACATTACACATGTGGCTTGCATTTATGGCTCACATATTCTTTTGTACAGGGCTGCTCAACGCCCTCTGTAAGTGCTCTGACAAGCTTTGCAGGTTCCTTCAAACCTGGTGTGGAGACCATACCTCAATGTCAGTTGTGTGGGAAAAGAACTCCAGGCATGTCGTCTTTCCACTTGCAATATTGCCCTCGACACAAATCTGACAAAAGACAAATGTACATGAGAATCAGAAATCAAGCACCTGGGGGAATTTCAGGGAAGAATTTTTTTGGAGGAGCTCAGGTAAACAGCATATTTGGTTCAACCTGTATATAAAGCCTTCATTGTGTATATAAGAATCCCTCAGCAGAAAGTCCCCAATTCCCCTCAGTGGCAGGCTCCAGGCCTACTGCTGGTGGCCACAAGACCACTGCCCTCCAAGACAGAACCTCCTTTACATCAACCCCTAGATCATACACAGCTTGCTGTTGGCCACCCTGGCTCTGCCTGTCCGTCACTCAACCTCTGAGACTATCAGACTTTAGGCCCAAGTGTCCTACCTCCTTACCCAGACCTAATGGCTTTGAGGTTGGGAAGCATGTGTATGTTATCTAGAGCCTAAAGTCAATGCTTTGTGCAGAAAAATGCACTCAGCCATGGACTGGAAAGTATTAGGACAGGACGGATAGAAGAACTTGCTCGGGCCCCTTGCTGCAGGCCAGGCCCTAAGTCAGGTAATATACACCATTAGTGCATAACCTTACCAGAACCTGAGAAGTGGGTCCTCACATTTTCATAGAAGAAAAATGTGAGGCTTGTAAAAGGAAATAAAGCAGGAAGGATAGCCTGAACCCACTCTGTTCACGCTAACTACACTGTGGGAGAGAGGTGTCCTGGCTCTGATGGGAGGGGCCAGTCAGCCATCTGAGGTCTAGCAATCCCAAAGACCAAGGAGCCTCACTGTAGGAAAAGAAAGCATTCCAGGCACTGGTGCTCAGTCTTGGATATGTTAGATTCACTTGGGAGTTTTTAAAAATCTCTACAAGGAAGCCACTATCCAGGCCAATTACACAACAATCTCTGAGGGTTGGACTCAGGCCTCAGTACTTTACACAGCTCTCCAGGTGATTTCAACGAGCAGGAAGGCTGAGCACAACCGTCCGCAGCAGGGTTTCTCAATGTGTAGTCTACAGGCACCCTGCTTCAGAAGCACTAGAGCACCCAGACCCTCTGAATCAGACTGCCCAGCGAGTCTGACCAGGTGCTGCTCAGCCAGGCACTCCAGGTGACACAGGCCAAATGGCTTTGGCTCCAGGAGATCATAAGAGGTAATGGGCAGTTCCACAGCTATAAGACAAACTGGCCCTTGAGAATACCTATTAGATGTCCTCTGGAGCACACACAGTCAGAGGATACATCCTGCTACACAGTGACGTTTACACCCAGGCTGGAGGCACCGAGAGAAACGTGGACCACATAGGGGACTTGCCTAAGGCACTAGGCCTGGTAGAGAAGAGTTGGAATTCACTCCTAGGTCTGGCAGACCCCTTTCCATGACCCCAGTGGAACCTCAATTACATCCTACATAAATTACAGGGTCACAGTGGGCTGTCTCCCCTTGCCCCACCCCTACCCACTCTCTGACAGGCAGCTGCAAAGGTTTCCCCCTGCTGGATATCCAGGAGATATACTTCCAGAGGATGCCAGGCCACCCTCCAATCCCAGGCCCAGGCCAGCTCACTCATTTAGAACGAAAACTATAAAACGAACCCAGGGTGTACACCAAAGCCAAATCTGATCAGGGTACTAAAGGATCTGATCTTTTTAAATTGTTATTCCTTAAAGGAAACAACTTTTCCTCTTCCTAGAAACCTATGAAGAGCTCAACCTAGATATCACTCTGTATAATATTTCTTTCTTTCACTGCAAGAAACATGTTATTTAGATAAACCTTCTTCCAAAATTACTTGTTCCTACTCTGGTGGTGAGTGACTTCCCAGTTGCAGATATTCCCTAACTGTCCGATACCATGGGCTGTCCCATGGTACCCTAATTCATCACCTCTCAACACCCACATACGGCTTCTCTCCCCATTCCAGTCCTTAGGAAAGGCACCATCCACTCAGATACCCTCAATACTCTGCACGTCTTCTCTCCTCACCCAGCAACTCGGCACCTCCTCTGGGCCCTGCTTCTACTCATCGGCAGAACCCGGGCCTGTCTCCTTGGCTGGCCTTTACCTCTCCTTGCTGAGCAGCCTCCCGGCTGGCTTCTTGGGCTCCAATCTGACCCAGCAGGGCTCCTCACTCCCCAACCCTGGCAGCCCCCATTTCCACATGACATCCAGAGAAGTCTTGCAGTGGCTCCAGGTATTGGGATCCATCTCCTGTCCCTTCACACTATCCCCAGGTCCTCCCCAGCCACCTCTCCGGGGACTGGCCACGAGTGTCAGGCCTGCAGGTTCTCTCCCTTCTGTGACTTGCCTCTGCAATTCCCTCTGCTCCAGCGCTCCTGCCTCACCCTCTCCTCTATCTCCCAGGATGCTTAAGGCTCCCCAAGGCTCCCCTCAGTAATTGTCCTCTGGAAGCCCTGCCCCCTACTCACAGCCTCCAGATTCACTGCTGTTCTAGATCCATCACTGTCTTATTTACTGCCATCTCTCCCATCAGACCCAGTAATGCCAGGGGCTTTCTGGTCTCCAGGTCCATACAGGAACGCAAAGAATTTCAATGCTTAAGAGCAGGCCTGGGCCTGAATCCAAGTTCCACACCACTTTCTATGGACTACCTACTGTGTGTCTGATAGCACAATACTGCATCAATTTCCATCCAGCTCAACTTAACATCCCTCTGCCCTTCCATGCTGCCTCTTGCCATACCCCACCCACCTCTAATTTCAACTTCCATCTCAAGAATTTTAATCAACCATCCTCTCTGTGTGACTTCACTCCTTCTCAGGTTCTCTCTGCCACCCCAGATACCCCAGGGGGCCTGTCCACCCCTTCCTCCCTTTACATATCCAGATCCAAGTACTCCTGCCACCACCCAGTAAGCCACTCCCTTCCCAGCCATAGAAGCTACCAACTTCCAGCTCTCTTAAGAAACTGAGCTTCTGGATTGATAGTGACTGAAATATTGCTCCCCACCCCAGCCAGCTAAAAGCTCCAGCTTCCCCATGGACATGTACAACTTGACCCTGTTTTGATCTTCAACCTCACACCAGCCACAGCCTCATCCCAGAGCTCACATCTCAAAGTCACAGTACTGGCTGAACCCACGTCTGTGGACCCCCATGGATTCCCTCTATCCACCATTCACTAGTCTCCACGCAGGAGGGTAGGGGGTGGGCGGTGGACAGCAGCCTGGCTGCTACCCACTAACCCAAGGTGAGACCAACCTACCCCATGGAGGATGAGCATTTTTCACATCCTTTTGTAATTGTTAATCAAGCTAACAGTCCCAATCTACCTAAAGCTTATGAATACATGTATGTTCCCACCTGTGTAGACTCTGAGGAAGGATGCAGGTATGGAAATTGGTAAGAGGTGGCCTCTGGGGAGGGGGTCTGGGGCCAGGGAAGAGACAGACGCCCCTATCTGTGAAGATCCTCTTGTATTTCTGTTTTTATTATGTGCAATATTCCTTCATTCTCTTCCTCAATACAGATAGACAGATATAGATATGTACACTGCAGGATCCACATAAAAGAGGGACTTACCACTGATTTTTTCTCTTTTTCATTTTCTCTATCTTTATCTACAAAGAAAAGAAATCAATTTTTAAACCCAGTTTAAGTAATTTACTCTTCTTTCTCCTAATTTTCTAAACCACCATGAAAATAGTCATTTTTATGCTTGCTCCCAGGCCTAAAAACATTTCCCAGTGACACCTCGGGCTCTCCATGAACGCATGGAGGCAGGCTCACCACTGCTGTTTACCTATGTGCAACACCAAGCAACTGCGGCCTGTCCCCTCTAGAGATCAGCTGTGCTCAGCTTTTTTTTCAATTAGTAAATTATACTTACTAATTTTCCACACAACTTATATTTATATTGATTGCTATATTAATAATAGCCTTCACATATGGGTGTCCATCAAGTTAAAACGCAGAGTGGCCTACACTCGGAGCCCATGGATAAGGGTGGGTGGCAGGCATGGGTTTCAGCCAAAGCCTTAAGTTTCTCCTCTAGGCCCAGCGCTGACTTCGTGGCTTAAGGCACAAGTGGTTCTGAGATGCCACTGAACAGCCCTGAGGCTAAAGAACGCTAGAACTTGGCTGTAACTGCGACTTCCATTTATGGGGGTAGGTCTCTGCTCCCAATGAGAGCAGGAAGGCACCGTATCCTAAACTACCCACTACCCACTGGCACCAGCGTGAGCTGGAGGCTGGTTAACTGCAGCCCCCGTCTTCCCCAAAGCCAAAAAACTCGACTAAAGCAGCCCCCTCGCCGCAGGGACGGGGGTTCTTTCTGGGATTTGGGGGGGCTCCCCAAATTTGAACAAGAGACGGGTCCTGAGCCCCACAGCTCCACCCACTCGCTGCCAGCTAGGGTCCTGGGTACCGGCCAGCAACCGCCTCCTCCCCTCCCCGCAGCCGCCCGGAGACGCCCCGGAGGAGGAGTTTCGGGTTCAGGCGGGTCTGGAAGACGAGGGCAAGGAGTGGGGCGGGCGGCCGCTGAGTGCCAAGACGCCGGCCATGAGCAACGTGGAACCGAGAGACGCGTTACCCCGAGGCCAGGCCTGGCGGCGCGGACCCAGGCCTGACGCGGGGCTCCCGGGCCCCAGACGGCGCAGCGCCCCGGCGGCACCGCTCCGCAGCAACCGCAGCATGGCCCGGCCGGCGGACCGGGCCGGCTGGGGTCTCCTTCCTGCGCGTCGGCTCGGCAGCCCAGCCGGCGCCTGCGCACCGCCTACCTGGCCGCGCCGGCGCGTCGGAGCGCCGGCTGGGGCCGGCTTTTAAAGAGACCACGTCGCATTTCACTCCCCGAGAGGGAAATAATTAAAGCGGAGGGGTCTGCCATTTGCAGCCAGGAAATCTTCCCACTAACGGGACGCTATCAGAATGAACCCACGACTTTGCAAGACTCGGGGATGGACGGCCAACAATGCCATCGACTGACTGGTTAATGAATTACCAGGTATTACTTAACTGAGCACCTGTCCTACCCAGGCACCTGGCGCACACGGTGTCATTTATTCTTCCCAATAGTCCTGCAAGAGGATATTGGCACTCTCATCTCCCAGTTGAGCTGATCCTCAGAATCTTAGGTGACTTGTTTAAAATAATCAGAAGCTTTCATGCAGGGAGTGGAGCTGGATTTCAAGCCCACCTAATCTTGCTTCACAGTCTGCGTTCTTCCCTCTGAACGTTGACATTTCCAGGGTAAATGTGTAATAGATACCTCAGAAAGGTGTTTAAAAAAAAAAGACAGCAATCCCAAAATGGGGTCACTTATGGTAAGCCCCAGGTCACCAAACCCAAACTTAATTATATTTTCGCCTCTCCTAGAAATGGAATCTTAAACCAATCAGTTACTTCCTGATCAGCAGTATTTAGGTAATCTACCCAACAACCCCTATCATCCCCTAAAAGAAAGTAACCTTGCAATAACCAACCTGCTTTTTGCCTAGTAAAACTTCCTTGTTCCTCCTCTCTTCTGCCTATAAAAATCTTTCATTTTGTACAGCTACTTGGAGCTCCCTTCTATCTGCTGGGTTGGATGCTGCCCAATTCTAATCAATTTTTGCTCAAATGGACTTTTAAGATTTTTAATATGACTCAGTTTCTCTTTTAGCAAAGGCACAACAGCATTCCAACTGGACAATTAGTGAGTGGGCAGGATGCCTGTAAACCCAATCCATAGTCAGGTAGCAAAAGTTCAGCCCAGGTCTGAGGTAGATGGGGTATAATTCAACACACTCAGGCCCTGAAGCATAACTAAGCTACTGCAGTAAGGAGCAGAGACTGCGTGTGCATGCCCACTCTAGTGATTGGCGGAGGGGTCTCCCACCTCTCCCAGGAATGCAAGATGCTGGCAGTCACCTCTTGGGCAGGAAATGGAAGTCATTTGCAAGAGGGTTCATTCAGCCTCTAGATCTCTTACAGGAAAGCCACAACCCCATCTTGTGCTTCCTGTAATATCTGCCACAAACGTGGCACAGGGCAGGTGTGCCCTCGATAAACAAACTACAGGATTAAGTTCAACATGTTTGTGAGCCACTAGGGATGATGCTGTTAGAAGTACCTACTGATCAGCTTTGTCTGAATGAAATGGACTGAATCTAAGATGGGCAGGATCCAAAGAAGTCTGAATGGACTGTGGGGATGGCCAAATTATCCAAGACAATTTAAAGCACATAAAAGATACCACACATACTTCCCATCCCTGAAAAGAAAGCCTCCGAGATGGTGGAACTATGGCTTCATAGGAGCAATTATGAAAAACACAAATTGAATTCTGAAGGGCCACAAGCTGTTCTTTGAAACAACGAGCACCAGTGGGTGGCAAAAATCAAACTATGAACAAACTGGGCTCACAAACCCAGACTGTAATCCCTTGGGGGCAGGACAGGGTAGAGGCCCAGACCATTAGTTCAGACTATACACCTTCTACGTCTACTGTATGCCACACCCTGGGGACCCTGAAGGTAAAGAAACAGACGGGCAATTCATACTCTTAAATAAATGTATTATGTATCAGCTAGTGATAAATGCTTTGAGAGTGATGGCGGCTACTCTGGACAGAGTGACCAAGGGAAATCCTCTCTAAGGAAGTGGCATTTGGGATGCCCATAGTTTGGGGTGGTGAAATGGCCATTCCTGAACGCCTTTTTCTTCAACTCCCCCACCCACTCCTTTCCTACATTCTCACCTCTTCCACCCTCTGAGAACGCTTCCTGTGGAGAACTGGAGAGCAGTGTCATTGGTACCTGGCACGTCAAGGTAGAGCTAACAGGTGACAGGCCTTCATGGCTCCGGCGGGGCGCATGCGCACTCGTGCACGTGTGCGGGCCGCGGCGAGGGGCGCGTGCGCACTCGTGCACGTGTGCGGGCCGCGGCGAGGGGCGCGTGCGCACACGGAGGCGGGCGCACACGGAGCCGGGAAGCCGGACGAGCGATGTCCAGCAGCCAGGGTGGTTGCAATCGCCGCGCACGAGGCCTGGTGAAGCAGTGCCTCGGAAGAGAGGCCTGCGGGGGAAGTGCTGCAGCAAGGTCTGCCGGCACCATGCAGAACGTGAAGCGGAAGCCGAAGCATCGTCCCTTCTGCTTCAGAGTGAAGGGCCACGTGAAGATGCTGCAGCTGGTGAGGGCCGGCCCACAGGGTGCGGCAGTCTTCAGGCGTGCTCAAGGGCAGTGAGATATGGCTGTAAAGTATGAGGCAGAACCCCCTGCCTTCTCTTTCAAACTTGTTTTTATCAAGGCCTTCCTAGAGGCAAGGCATTTTTCTATGCACCATGGGGGTAGAAAAAGAAATGAGGCACTGTCCTTCCCCTCAGGAGATTTAAAGAACCACGCTCATAAACAAAATCGTTCTGTCTACTGAATGGCCTCCACCTGGATCTGCAAACCAGGTACCCAGGCTACCAGGTGAGGCAGCCACAGTGGTACTCAGGAGCCAGCAGGACAAGAGACTGATGGGTTTGGGTGACTGCTGAGTTTACTTACTAAAAGTCTGAAGTTTGATGTGACCAAGCTCATGGGTGATACAGTCCAGAGCAAGGATGATGGAACTGCCCATTTCTGGGGCATCAGACTTACCAGGAGCACTGCAGTCAGCTCTAGACAGAGGTTCAGATCCACTTGGAGATAATGAATAATTTGGAGGAAGGTGACCTGGCTAGTTAGAGAAGTGGAAACTCTCATAGCAGAATATGTTTAAGGAATTCAAGAAGAGAAAAATGAAAGGAAAAAGTAATTTTTAAATTTTAAAGAGGTGACATATAGGAGAGGGGGTGGAAATAGGTAAAGTTAAAGGAGAACAGCTCTGCTTAATATGAGGAGATACCAGTGAACAAAGATCCCTGCATATTGGGGTGGGAGGGCAGGGGAGACAAACAATAAACACAAGAAATAAAAGATGTAGATTTCCAAAAAGTGCTATGGAACAAGAGAAAAAGTAAAGGCAGGTCAGGAGGTGTAAGAGGAGGAAGGGCTGAGAAGGAGAGTTGCAGGCAGCAGTAATAGAGTGGCCAGGACAGGCTTCCTAGAGATGACATCTCAGCAAAGAACTGAGTAAAGTGAGGGAGGTGTCTACGAGAATATCTGAAGGAAAAGTACTTGAGGCCCAGGAAAATCCAGTACAATGGTCCTGTGGCAGAAATGTACCTTAAGGGTTCAAGAAAGAGCAAGGAAACCAGTGTAGCTTGAGTCGAGTGATGGTGACACTGTGGGAGATGAAGGTTTTGAGTAAAGTTGTATATGATCTAATATTTTAAAAAGTGTATACACACACATCAGCTGCTATACTGACAATAAATTAGTGGTGGGAGGGGGACAGTAAGGGGAGGCTGCAAGGGCAAGGGTAGACCCAAGGAGACCAAGTAAAGCTATTACAGCAATGTGGGCAAGAGATGATAGTGACTCAGACCAGGGCATTAGCAGAGTAGGTTATATGAAATAATCCTACTTGAGATGTATTTTAAAAGTAACAACAGCAAAGTTTGTTGATAAACCCGATGTGAAAGGAAAAGAAAGGAGTCCAAGATAATTCCACAGTTTTTGGCCTAAATGACTGGAAAGATGGAGTTGGTATCCTCCAAAAGCCTGAGGGTGAAACAAACGTAGGCAGAGCATCAAAAGTTCAATTTGGATTTCGTTGTCAGATTAGAGATGTCATTAGACATCCAAGTGGCAATATTGAATAAGCATTTGGAATATGCAAGAGTAGACTTTGAGAGAGATTGGCACTTCAGAAATAGGGGCATTTATAGTCATAAGACTGATGAGATCATCAAGAGATAATGTGGATAAAGCAGAGACCATGGCTTGTGCCCTAGAACACATCAACATTAAGAGGAGGAAGAAATCAGCAAATAAGAATGAAAGGGAGCAATTACGGAAGTAGTAGAAGCCAGGAGTATGGTGTCCTAGAAGCCAAGTGAAAAACTCTAGAAGGATGATCAACTGTGTCAAACACCGATGAGAGTTAAGTAAGATGAGGATGAGAATTGAACATTGGAATTATCCTGTGGATAAATTGAGAAGCAACCCTTTGCTAGACATATAGACAGCAACTGAATCATGGAAGACTCTGAATGCCATGGTGAAAGCTAGGCTCACCATGGGGAGCCACTGAAGGGTTTTTAATAGGTGGATAAATGCATAAACAAATATGCATTTAGAAACTTTACTGGAGTGTCTTTGTCATGTAGTTTAGAGAAGAGGTACTGAAGAGGAGTGGGTTTCCAAAATGTTTTATGCATTAGGTCAGCAGGACCTGATGATTGAGCAGTTGTGGGGAGTGAGTAGGAGTAATGACCTTAGGTTTCTAGGCTGGTGATAAAGTAGATGGTGGTATCAAGCAATTAAGGTAGTGAGGACAGGTGGAAAGGGCAAGGTGAGTTCAGTTTTGGACATGGCAAGTTTGAGATTCCTGGAGGTTTTTCAGATAGAGATTCTAAATGTGTATTTATGTGTGAGATGCTGAGAATATACCTGAGACAGAGACCCAGATTCCTTGAGTGGCTTGTGGACAGAATCTAGAGGAATGCCAGCATTTTAAAGGGATGGGTAAAAGGAGAGCAACCCACCAAGAAAGAATACTGCAGAGCTGTAAGAACTAGGAAAGGTGAAACAGGAGCCAGAGGGGTCGAACAGCAGGAAAAGGACAGCCAATACCAAGTCAGGGGTGCAGTAGGATAAGGATTAAATTTAGTAATTCTGAAATGACTGATGATCTTAGCAAAAGAGTTTCCATACAGTGGTGAAGAAATTTTTGAGATATTAGTGGCATATTTTAAAGAGAACTGGAAACAAAGGCCAGGCGTTAGGAAAGTTAAAAGAGCTATAAATATGGTACCGCAATCACAGGTACTTTTTTAAAAATGGATTAATCAGTCACCAATGCTAAGTCCCACGGTACAGAAAGGTGGCAGAGGTTGGAGAATGAAAAAGTGACCCTTGATTTCACAATCCATGAAATCAAGACCTTGGTTCAATAGAGTAAATGAAGTGATTTGAGATGACATGTTGCTAATAGTAATTATGTTAATTATAAAGAATGAGTTATAATTATATTTACTATGTAATTAAGGTGACCAATTTATAAATTTAAAGGTAGGCTAATTTTACACTAGGAAAGTAATTGAAAGAATTATGAATAAGTAGCTTGTATAGATCTAAGGTTAAAAAGAGTACAGATTTAAAGTTTAAAGGGAGGTAGATGCTACCAGCTGACCAACTGATCATGAATGTCTAGCCAAGGAAGACTCTTAACACGTGTAAAGACAAAAAGATAAGTCCTGAAAAAAATATTAACTTACTTTATTAATAGTAGCCCCTGGTGACCTTTACCAGAGTGGTTTGCCTTGAGTGGACAGGTAACAGTAAAGCCATGGGAAAGGAGAGACAACTGTAATTAGAAGGGCCACCACTGAGTTGAGGAAACCCTGCCAGGGACAAAGAAGGATAATAACAGAATAAGGCTCCTGGAGAGTAGCTGGTGGGAATGGGTGGCAGACCACAACTGGAAAAGATGCCTGGGGCTCTTGTACAGTAAGAAAAGCAAAGGACACAAAGATGGCCAAAGATTCCAATTAATCTGTAGGTAAGGGAGGAGTACCGCGTAAGTACCTCTGTCTGATGGCAGCTGTCTTCACGGGTTAGGTAAAGGCTTGGTCATCTGCACGCTTATGTGTTATGTGTGTCACGGTCCCAAAGTTGCAGGAACAGACAGTCTGCAGAGCACGCCTTCTCTGACTGCTGCCCTCAAGTGCTCCAATGGCAGAAAGCACACAAAGTGCGCCAGCGCAGAGCTTTGTGGTGGGATCCGAGTTCAGGCTCAAAATTTCTGTGAAATCTTCACTTCTGTAATTAAATTTACATTCACTCTATGACATATTGACATTTGGTTTTCAATATTAAAACAATGTTTTAAAAGACCATTAAAGGTAGTGATGATCCAGAGCAGGTACATAGTTGTTTTTTTTCCTGTGGTTCTCTGCACTCCCTCGAACATCACTTTTATCCAAAGCTATTCACATACACTTCCCCAAATTACTCTTAGGAGGCAAGGCTGCCTGTCTGCAGTGAAGGTGTGGCCTGTCACCTTGAAGCAGAGCAAAACGTCCAGCACAGGGGAGCATTAACCCGAGACAGCTAGTCTCGATATTTCCTGTAAATGAGAATTGCCCAAATATATCTATTCTTGCCCTGTCCCCATTGAACCTCCTCCTATTTCTTTTTAATAACTACTTTTCTAAGTTATTAGGGTTTTTAAGTTTGATTAGTTACGTTCAATAATTCCTTCCTGCCTATAGTTATCTGCATATATAAAACATTCCAGAATAAGGACAATTTACCTTTCCCACACTATACATCCATTCAAAATATAAGTTGCACCTCTTAAAGCCACAGTTCAGAATGAAAATGCTTCATTTCAAGAAATTATTAAGCAAATAAGCTTCATAGACCAGAAGCAATAACATAATAGGCCAGCCGTTGCATACAGATATGTGAGATTTTTTTCCTGAAAGTTACCACTTTCTCTCTTAAAGTGTGCACTGCTCTAAGTTTTATTAATTGCATTTTAGTAACATAAAGTTGTTTGATTTACAATGCAGACTACTACACATTGTCTCTTATATTATTAAAATTGAGCATTCTGACTTCCCAGTGTACCATTCTACATTGTCTTCCACATAATACATCATCCACTCCTAACCAGATGAGTTCTCCCTCCAACTACATTTAAGTAAAAAGTGAAATAAGCCTGTTAAGTAGTTAAGTGATTGGCATATCATAGGTTAAGAGAACATTAGCCATCATTGTAAACCACACACAATATATAGGTGTCATTTTACTGTGGCAGTTTGATTTCCTAGAAGATAAACCCTGAATAAATTTGTTTAGTAAAATGGAACTTTCAAAATCTTTAGAGAGCTCATTCATTTTTTTGGTGATTTTCAGTAAAGTTGACCTTTTTATTCTGCTTTTTCAGGATATTATCAACTCACTAGTAACAGCCATATTCATGATAATCATATCTGTGTTGGCACTGATTCCAGAAACCACAACATGTTCAATCTTTGGAGGGGTAAATGGAAGTCTTTCTGGTTTCTTCCTTTAGGTTTGGTCATAATTCAGATTTACCTGAAAAATAGGTCCAAGAACAGAAAACCATACTGTACTCATTCCTGGAGCTCTTACGCCAGTACACAGACAGTCCCTAGTGGCTTAATATTTTTTGTGTGAATACTTGACTTGATTAACATGAAGGACTATGACTTCACATAGTCCTGAAGTTAAACAAATAAAAAGGTTCCGATATATTTCTCATAGTTTGTAGGTCTAGACTAGACTTAGAAAACTAGACTGAGAAAACCTACTGGGATCAGTTACAACATTTAGCTCTGAGAAACCTGATGTCAAGCAAAAAAAACCATGGATGAGTTTTATAGCTCTCCCTTTTAAAGAAAAGGATACATACCACTTGCTAAGATGAGACAGACTGTTCTGAGCTCAGTTATTTCTTGTCCAGATCCTTCTTCTGGTGGAATATAATAGATGTATCATGATATGGTAACAGTAGTAGGAAGCCTTGTAACTAAAGGATTATTTTGAACACTGCTTGAAGGGAAGCAAATCAGCTTAATCAGACTTTATCCTGGAAGGCAAACCAAAAAAAAAAAAAAAAGTCAAGTAATTTATAGTTCTATGTGATATTCTTCTGAGATTTGTTATAGGATGTTCAAAAACATTTGGCTTTTCTAGGTTCTGATCTAGAGAAGTAAATCAGAAGGTTCTTAAATCTAACCCCGACTTCATGTCTTTCCATAGTAGGAGACACTTAGGAAAATGGACCACCCTCAGCCACATACATCAGAACCCATGGTTTTTCATCTCCCTTATTAGGCCCTAAACAACCTCATAGGGGATGGGAATTATTCTAAACATGAGATAGCACTGTGACAGCAATTTCCCCCATTGTCTTTAAAGATAATCTTATCCTTCTACTATGGAGAAAGAGGGTCCAGGCAAGGGATTTACTTTCGTTCATTTTCTTATTCATTCTTTAATTCACTTTGGTAGGTGCTGACAAAGGATAGAGCTGTGCTGTCCAATGCAGTAGCCACTAGCCACATGTGGCTACTGAGCACAGGAAATGTAGCTGGTCTGAACTGAGATGAGTTGTACATGTAAAATACACACCAGATTGCAAACATTTACTACCAAAAAGAAATGTAGAATGTTTTATTAATAACTTTATTATACTGAAAACATGTTAAAATGATAATGTTTTGGATATATCAGGCTAAATAAAATATATTAAAATTCATTTCACTTCTTTACTTTTATTTTTTAAGTTTTCTGTCTTTTTTTTTGGTATCATTAATGTACAATTACATGAGCTACATTATGGTTACTAGACTCCCCCCATTATCAAGATCCACCACATACCCCATTTACAGTCACCATCCATCAGCATAGCAAGATGCTATAGAATCACTACTTGTCTTCTCTGTGTTGCACTGCCCTCCACTTCTTTACTTTTTAATGTGGCTATTAGAATAGTTTAAATTAATTATATGGCAATGGGGTATGGGGGGACTCGATAATAAGGGTGAATGTAATAACCACATTGTTTTTCCTGTGAAACCTTCGTAAGAGTGTATATCAATGATACCTTAATTTAAAAAATAAATGAATAAATAATAAAGAAGAGTGAAAAAATTAAAAATTAATTATGTGGCTTACATCGGTGACTTTCATATTTCTTTGGATAGCATTGCACTAGAATGTGAGCCTGCTCTATCCTCAAGTTACTTAGAGCCTAATACAGGAGGCATAAGTGCAAACAGCTGTATACAAGCTATTGCCCGAGTACTGCAGAGCACAGAAAAGAGGAACCAACTACCTCTCTCTGGCGGTGGAATCAAAGTTTACCAAGAATAAGGGAGGAAAAGAATATGGTTCCAGGTAGAGGAACCAACCACTTGCAGAGTATTGGAATCATGGAAGGACAGGTAGGAGGTCTCAGTGTGGTTAGAACCTAGGAAGCCAGGTTTGAGATTCAGAGTGGAAAAGGATGCGTACCTGGACCAGATGCCTGACTGCTGAATGGAGCTGACCAAATAGCATGCAAGAGGTGCCATCCCCTTTCTCCAGCCCTGGCACCAGTTCTCAAACAGCCATGAGAGTACCTAAAGACCACGTTCTAGTTTATTCCATTTACCTCAGTTTTATTTTCCTAAGTAGATGTAACCGCTGAGAGTTCACTTTGCACCATCTTATCACCCCAGTTCCCCAACGCTTTTATTACAGCTACTATCACCATGGCTTAATCTTGAGCTGGTGTGAACTTTGACCTTTTCTTCAGTAAAGTTTGCAACAGAAAGTCAGTTAAACATTGGGGATAGAAAGTTGATAACTAAATATCGTTGGCAGAGCATTAAATGGTACATCCAGGAACAAATTAAGAGATCCAGACAAGTATTTATTTCACAGCCTACACCCATTCAATATTTTTTCTACTCACTTAAATTACCTTTCCCTTTTCTTAGGCATGTACTGGGAAATCTGGGGAATGAGAATAAAATGAGCTCTGAGGTCTCTTCCCATTTTGGTATTAGGTGCAATGTGGGGAGCCATCCCAGGACCGTAGCAGGAGAGGAAGCTGGTGAGCAGACCACTTAAAATCTGTGTGAACGACTGAAGTCCATACCATGGACACAGCAGTAACAATGTATCTTTTCCATGTGTTTGAATTCCTGGCAGCGATGTGCTGCTTCACGGAAGGAGCCCTTATTTACCAGACGCTTCTATTTAATCCAAGTGGTCCTTCTCAGAAAACTGCTATTCATGACAAAATAAAAATTCTGTAATTTTATCTTCCTTTTCAATTGATGCTAAATATTAAACCTATCTTCTTTATTCTTCCACGTGTTTTCTGCAGTTGTTCTCATTTTAATCTCAATATGGGAGCTGGAAGAAGAGATTTAGGAACTCTGCACCCAGAGCCCACCCTTACTGTTAACCTCCATGCGAGCTCCGGGAGCACCCGGATGGGATCCGGTTTTCTGTTCCCGGGCCTGGGTGGCAGAAAAGAGGGAGCCGAGACCACCCTAAATGGTCTGCGGAACCCCGTTCCTGGCTGGCTGGCAGGCAGCACGGAAGTGCTGGGTTGCAGGCACACTGAACTCCCAGGCGAAGCAGTGGCATCGCGTGCGGGGGCGACGAGGATGGCTGGCTGGAGGGCTTGCTTTGCCCGCAGGCCGGGAGGACTGCGTGCGCGCGAGGGATAGGCTGCCAGCGGCCGCTGGGGAGCAGCGCGGACTCTCGGGGAAAGCCGGCCGCGCTGGCTCAAAGCCGCAGGGCCGCCCTGCCACGGCCAGGCCCGGGGGTCCCCCCCGGATGCTGTACCGCCAAGGCACCATCAGGGAACCTGCATTCCCCGCAGCAAACGCGGGCGCGTCCTGTACACCTGAGCGTCCAGCACCTTCGGCGCACTCAGAGCAGCGCCCGGGGCCGCGCAGACCGCCGCCTCGAGGACTCCCACAGGACCCCCAAAGCGGGCTCCCATTGCACAAGTACCCCTCGAGCGCACAGGAGAAAGCGGCCATCCAAAAGCGTGCGGAGGGCCGGGCCAAAGTCCCCCTCAAACTCAGGGACATCTTCGAGCAGTTTTTGTTCTTCCTCTCGCCCACGGGAGGGCTGAAGATCCCGAGGCTGGAGACCCGGCCGGGCGGACGCAGGGAGTGGTTCCCGGGGGCCACCTGGGGAAGGCTTCCCTGATGCCCGGGGCGAAGCCTTTGTTTCGCCTCACCTCTCCTTTCTCTCTTCCTTTGCTCTGGCACACAGTCAACCCTTACTACCAAATTTGGCTTTTTTCCCCCGTCTTAATTTTCTATTTCTCAGGTTTTCCCAATTAGAGAAGCAATGAAGGTAACCGCAGAAATGTGTAAATTAGCAAACAAAAATAACAGACTTGACCAATAAAACTGATAAACCACTGGCCACTGTAATGGGGAAAAACAGGGAGAGGACATTGTTATTAACCAGAAAAGGAAAATAATCACAAACACTGATGAAACTGAAAGGATCCACAAGAAGACTTTGGAAAACAAGTGAATTCGGATAATCGGAAATAGCTGATTTTCTAGAAAAATGTAAATTGTAAATTACCAAAAACCTGAACAGACCAATATGAACACAGAAGAATATGAGAACTTATCAAATGAGTCTCTTTCAGAATGTATTAAGCCCACATTTTTTAAAGGTTAACTTTCAATAGGACATAATTCTGATACTACTCAAACTTTTTCATTGAGAATGAAGAAATACTTGTAAACTATTTTTACAAAGTCAGTATAACACTAATATAAAACCTAACCAAGTTCAGAAAAAGAAAATGACATAGAAATCTTACTGCATCAAAGCTGCAAGTATTAATACATTAGCAGAAAATATGTATCAGTACTTAAAAAAATACACCAAGAAGAAGAAATGTAAGGATGATTCCCTATCGGGACTCTATTAAACTAAACTAATCCACTATATTATAAGTAAAAGGAGAAAAAATTAAAAGATTATATCAAACAGTGTAAAGAACATATTTGACAAAATTCAGCATTCATCTCTGATTGCGAAGAGAGGAAGAAGAGGGAGAAAAGGAAGAGGGGGAGGAAAGAGTAAAATAAGAACAGAGACTTTCACTGACATTATAAAAATAACTCAAAAGTCAGTGTCATAAATTATTAAACATCAGAAATATTTCCATTAAAATGAGGAACAAAGATGATGCCCACTATCAATGCTGTTATTCAATATTTTTCTGGACTATTAGGCATCACAATTAGACAAGAAAAAGAAATGAACATTTGAAAAGAGACAAATAAATCAATTCTTTCAGCTGATATGATGGTATATCTTAAGCACTCTAAATCAACCAAGAAACTTTAGAACAAGATAATTTCTACTAATTCATTAGTGTACATGAGCAAACAAGTACTTAAAATAGAAGAAAATATTTCTCTTTACAACAAATCAAGACAAAATATAAAAGATTAAATTTATTTGAAAGACCTATATAAAGGAGACTTTAAAACTCTACTGAAAGCTATTTAAAAACCACTACAATAACTGGAAAGACATACGTTCTTCTTGAATAGTAAGACTAAAATCTTTCCAAATTATAAGTTAAATGAAATCCCAATTAAAAATATGTCAGGCTTAGTTTGGGGGAACTTGACCAAGACAAACATGGGAAATATAAACAGTCTGCAAATGAATGCTGAAAGGGAAATTAGGTCGGACAATAATACAATATAAAATGAACTGCCTGTTATTTCAAAAGTACTAGAGAAGAAATCAGCAGTCTCAAAAGGGACCGGAATACATTTTAGAATGTAGTAAATGATAAAGGTTGGGAAAATACTGGTGTTTCCCAATGAATGATGTTAGGGATAACAAGCAGGTGTTTGGAAAGCAAGCAAGCTGGGGCTCTGCCTCACTCTTTCTACCAAAATCACTATATATATGTATTACATATACTTATGGTCTTTTGTACTTATGTACCTTTATAGACATAAAAAATATGTACATATTTTACCTGTATATACATCTTTCCAGTATGAAGTATACACTGTTAATGTGGTTACTTTTTTTATCAGAATAACCAGTTTATCATCATATAACAGGAAGAATAATTGTCACATATGCCAGATACTTGTGTTTATGAATAACTTAGGGAGAACAAAATCTATCTACTCATAAAGGGAGTTAGCAAGGAAGATTTTCTTCTGGGCCTAGACTAGGTAGAGGAAAAAAATGTCTTCCCTTAGAAGTTATAAGCATAGGCCCACCCTCATGTGGATTTGATAAACAGTGGTTACTTGTAAGGAGATAAACTAGGGTTGGATTGAGAGAGAAGAAAAAAAACTGGTGTTATTTTTTATCCTTCTACACAGTGTGCATTTTTATTATTTGCATTTGTTATTTCACTTCTTAAAAATGTAAGAAACTTAAAAAATAAAATGTATGTGCAAAACAATACCAGCAATTGCAATATAATCAGACATATTCTGATGGTGTATGATTTTGTTTTGTTTTAATAGCCTCTGTGCATAAAACAATCCTGTTTCTTTTATTACAGGGCCTTATCATAGGAGCATTAGCTTATTTCACCACCAGTGAGGCCCCTGAGTTGCATGTAGCAATCACAGTGCTAGGAATCTTCATCGTTCTTTTTTTTATTCTACTATATGTGCTAACCCTTCACCACTTGCTGACATACTTTGGCCCTTACTTGTAAGTGTTCATTTGCTTAATTCAGGTATAAGCTTTGCCTCGGTCCCAGGGTAAAGACTGCCTTTAAGTGAAAACAAGAGCTATCTCTCTGTACAAGGACACAATTGAGCTGTGACAGTTAGGGTATTGCCCTAGTCCTAGGGGAGAAACTTTACTAATACCCAGAAAGATTCCTTAGACCCCTCTGTCTACAAGATAACCAATGTACACACCTGCTTCCATCTCATTTTGATAATGAACACATGGTACTTTTCAGCTTGTTCTAAAGAAAATTCTAATTTGTATATTCAGTGGGTGAACACATTTCTCACCTATTGCTTGTAAAACAGCACATGCTTCTACTTTTCAAGCAGCACCCTCTCTAAAGGATTACCAACATCCTCCCAAAAATACATGGCTGAATTGTAGAAAATTGTCACGCATAACCACAAAGATAGCAGGAATCAGCCTTTTCGGGGTGTTAAGTGTTCATACTCTCAAAGGAGTGCCATGTGGTGGAGTACTCAGGAAGAGACACTGCATAGCCTTCTTGGATAGATTTTTCCATTATTTCATATTCGTTACCAGTTGAGACATTCCCAAAGCTAATCCCCACATCTCAGGTAATTCCTATTTACTGTGGAGCCTGAGGCTCTGCTTCCTCACAGACCAGAGAACTACATCTTTGTCCAGATACAGACATGTGCCCTGTCTTCAGCCCTGCCACCTTACTGGCTATGTGAACTTTAGCCCCAGTTGCACACTGGAAATTCAGCAAACAAAAAGTGTGGCAATAATAACTGCCTCATAGGGTTCCTGCAACATTTAACTGCATTTAAAGCAAATAACACAATGCTTGGCACAAAGTAAATATTCACTACAAAGTGCCCATTAGACCCCATAAAGTATTTGGGTTGCTTTTAACCATTTTTGTCTCATACTGTGAACAGTCCTAACTCTGAGCTCAGGCCTTTTCCAGATCCCGTTTCCTTATAATACCTTTTATAAACTGAAGGTAGGATTGGTTGTTATTAAGCAAAAACTCAAAAGTATTTTCTTCAAGTGTGTGAGGGAGTTTCTTAAAAGGCTGCTGAGAGCTCTCTGTCCCACAAAGTGCCGAGTAACAGGAAGCGAAGCAAAACATGAGCAACTCTAATTGGACATATGGAAGACCCTCTTGTTATGGAGAGGTTTCTAGGGGAAACTGAAATCTCTGTCCATGGAGATTTTCAAGAAGGAAGATAAAGCAACTGTTTTTGAGTACATACCATGTGCCAGATACTTTTTCATACATATATTACCTTATTTAATCCATCAACAACCTGGTGGGGTTACAGTTATCCTGGACTCCTGTTGAACAGATGAAAAAATTGGATTAAAGAGATTCTACTGCCCAAGGTTATATACGGGCACATGGGAACTCAGATTTGAGCCCAGGTCTGTCTAACTCTAAAGCCCAGATTCTTTCCAGACTTTATGCCCTATTGCCTTGTGACAGTTTCGCAATCTCCACCCTCCCTACATCTTTGTCCTCCTCAGATTCTCTAAGTTTTATGTTCTCTGCATCTTCTGTTTCCTCATGTTGAACTGGTTACCCTGGCGGAGGGGAGAGGCCCTTGGGGGTGGGTGACTGAGGGCTCCCAGCATCAAAGTCAGCAGCTACAGTCAGAAGGACAAGAGCTCTCTGAGAAAGGTCCAGTGCCAGCAAGCTGGAGCCAGAGAGGGCCTCAAGGCGCCATGCTCTGCTGTAGGGTCCAGGGGAGGTGTCCAGGAAGCGTCTTGGACAGAGGCAAGATCTGGGGTCTCCTAAGCATGAAGACGAAGGTCTTGTGAAAGGAGCTGGTCTCACAGTGGCTACAGGCCAGTTTTGTAGAGTTGCAAGCCTTTGGTCAAGTCTGATAACGGCAGACCCCCTCTCCCTACCTCTGTCCTTGGGTGAGAACATTCTCCATTCTCTTTTCCTTGGATGGATATGGAAGCCTAGCACATGATTCAGAGCCCCTGTCTTTTTTCTTGCTATTGCCCTCCAAGGTGTGGGCCAGAGACTGGAACAGCCCATGGGCATACCTGGTGAGCTCCCAGGAGCTTCATAGTTGGGAAACTCTGTCTTAGCAAGAAGATTGCCCAGTTATTTTGATGCTCAACCAGCCAGCAGTACACATACCAATCACCACAGTTGGTCAGATGGTGAGTGATGTAAAAGACCAATCAAAACAGGATCCAAAACTATGTTCTCTTCTCCTATTGAGTCCCTTCCTTTCTAATCTGCCCTTTCAGATCCTATAAGACAAAGGATGTGTACATGTAAGATTTCTCAGAAGGGTAAATAGCTACCACTGAGTGGTAACAGGGAGGCCTTGGCACAGTAGGGAATATGGGTTGGTGGTGACAGCATTGGTGCCTAAGAGGTGACAACTTGACACTTCATAAAGTAAGTGACCTGGTGATGTGTGGGCATCAAGCTATGGGAGTCACTTGGGACCTTACAGAAAGGCCAATGTGGGAAGCCAGACAGCACATGGCCTATTTTCACACTAGCTTGTTTAGGGCTCTGCACAGGCTCAAAGACCTGCCCACACACTAAAGGTACCCAGCGCATACAGCTGCCACTTTCTTTCAGTCCATCTCTCCAGGTAAGATGGTTTGGTGCCCAGGAGGTATAGGATTAGGGTAAGGAGTACTGATTTTAGGTGGCGATTTCCTTAAAGGCTCACACAAGAATGGAGTTCCTTATTCCCCCATTCCCATTCTTCTTTGGCAAAGGGCTAAGGATGGAAGTCCCCAGGAGGGAGATAGAAAGTGTGATAAATCAGGGCTTCAGACCTTCAGCAGGGTGGCATCCAAGAGCTCTGGCCTCACATACAGAGGGTCTGCTGAAAGCCGTGGACTCTGGGACCATAATTTGATAGGGCTCTTTCTCTGGAGAGATGGTAGGGGCTGGGCTCAGGTGCCCAGTCTCAACTGCAGCTCTTGCTTCTGTGAAGGCTGTGCCAGGGACCCCGACATCCACGGGGAGGGTGGAGGTCCACCCCAGCCAGCCTGACTCCTCAGCATGTGTCTGCATCAGAGCTAGTGAGAATACAGCTTTCCTCACCCCAAATGTGGTTGGGTCACTGGCTTCATTTTTAAACTTCTTACCAATTTTACCCTCCATAGTCTAGTGTCATCTGTCAATGTAACCAAGAGAATTATGAATTATAATTATTGTCTTTTGAATATTCCATGTTTTAATAGATCTATATTGTAAAAAAGAAAAACCTATCTAATATGGTCAGAGAAACTGAGTTCCAGTCAAGCAGATTTTTGCCAGTAGAAAACAATTTTTTAAGAAAACATAATAAACATATTTTAAACTACCAGCAATATCTTTACATTTATAAGAAGTATCAGCTTTAGAAATGCCTCCTTCACATAAGATTAATGAAAAACAACAGTTCTGGTGATTTCTGGTTAGGCGCTGCCATCTATTTGGAGAACTCCAGGTACAAACGGAACTATGAAAGTAATAGCTAGTTGAACACCATGTAATGTTTATTATATATAAGTGCCTGTTACAAATACCACATTTTGTGAAATAAATTGTAAATGTTTTACACTAATATTCAGTGATTTTAAAAATAATTATTCACTATTAAAGCATCTTTTTCTTTCCCAGTTATAATTCTACACAACTTTGTCTCAGAGAACAATTTGGGAGCTTTATGGAAAAATAATTGTCAAGTAACAAACCCACCTCTCATTTTAGTCAGAGGAGACTACTTGACTCAATAGGGTATTTAGTCAAAGGGGAAAGAAAAAGATGATGAGTAAGGATTATGGCATTTATGGAGAAACCGTAAATTCTATAGCTCATGGCTTTCCACTATAGTTATAATCTCATCCCGTCAGGGAGAACATCTCTCTCTCTCTCTGTCGAAGATGAGGCCAACAAGAAGGTTTGTGTCTAAGGCAAAAATTTCTCTGGGTGGCAGGTGTTAGTCAGGAGAAGACCCTTGGACACTCAAGTCAAACCACTGAGGGTAACGGCTGGGTAACCTTCAGCAAATTGCTTACCCAACTCTAAGTTGAGGATAATGGGGGTTTGTTGTGAGACTCAAATGAGATCACATATTAACTAACACCTTGGCATAGGATGTGACACACAGTAAGTACTCAAGAGATGTGAGCTACAAGAGAAATGTTAGATAAAAGGTAAACACTAGCTCCAAGGGGCAGTTCGGGAGACTTCTTGGCAAGTGAGAACCAGAATAAACTAACTACTTCCAGCCCTCACCAGCCCTGCTCCACATCCCCTTTCTAGCATCCCCCACCAGACACCCAAATAATGGACATCAATGCCCTTCCAAAAAGAGCCCTGGATAGTAGTGTGCTTCCAGGAGGCAATTTACGTTCCACACAGGGTGCCTTTCTAGCCAGACTCAACAGGAAGAGCACCTCGAGTTCACAGGAAGTTTACTATCTGTGCACATTTTGAGGGCAAATATCATGAATCTATATTGTGATCTTCTGCTACCCACTAGATGCTGGGCATCTCAACTAATGCTTTCAGATTCATTATGCCATTTAATCCTCAGACCAACCCAATTGGTGTAGAATCGTGGGTAATGTGACATAATATAGAGTTCCAGAATCATTATCCCCATATTAAAAATTAGCGTGTTGGCATAGGGGGTGATAAATCATGCCCCAGGTCACACATCTAGGAATTGGCAGGCCAACAGAGTTCATGGGCAAAAATTACTCCCATTTGTCCCATACCATTTTGACCTTCCATGACCCCTTCCACAGAATATGCCAAAATGGATGCTACACTTCAAACTGAGGCACATAGTTCATCTCCTTCTTATTTGGATGTCCCTGACGGGAGGAGTTGTGAGTTGAGTTCTGACACTACTCCTTGGCAGACAGTCAACCTTAGGCAATTTAATAAACCTTTCTAAGCCTCTGTTAACTTCCCTTAAAATGGAGATCATAACAATACTGACTTTAGGGGGTGTTTGTGAAGGTTAAATGAGATGGCTGGGAAATGTGTAGCACACTGAAGAGCTCCCTTAGAACCAGTATAATCTGGATGGCAGCGCTCCTGGCTGTGTTTGGGTGAGCACGTGAGGCAGGGTGACACTACCAAGTCAAGCCCTAACACTTAAAAACTTGAAATGTTCAAATTGGGCGTCTGGGCCATATCATATTTATATCACACTGGGCTTTTGCCCCTCTGAATACTGGTGCCACTAACACCTCTGCTTATACTCAGGAGTGTGTCATGCCTGCACCCCCCCCCCCACATACACATACCCTTTATTTAGCATACAAAGAAGCAGATCCGGCTAACAGTTAAAGAAGCCAGCACTGAAATCCAGAAGAAAAGACACAAATAGCTCTAGATGTCTGGGCAGACTCAGTTCTGGCTATGCCTTAGGAAGGAACAGAAGTCCGCATCACAGGCATTCACTCTTGAATACCAGACCTGCTTCTCAGATGGGTTCCTGCCTTCTTGGGATGTGAGAACCTACAGAATAAATATGACCCAACCTCCAGAGTATCAGTCCTACGTGCATATTTGGGAGTAGAATTAAGTTAATAAAGTGGCGATCTAAGATTTTATTTCATTAAACACATAGTATCAAAATTAAATACTAATCTTTTTTAAATACTAAAATTAAATTTAAAACAAATATTAAAACAAATGTGTTATAGAATAGAATGCAGAATTTACATTAATTTTTAAATGCAAGACTTCAAAAAGTCACATTTATGGAGGACTAGTTTGGGCTAGGCCCCTAGACCTCTAGGTTTTTTCATGTTCGCTATCCTACATGCCCTTTAAGAAAAACCTGGTGGAAAAATTACTTTTTTAATGATGTTCTTTATGATCATTTTTTTCTTCATGATGTTCTTTAGTGAAATTAAACCAATTTCTGCTGACAAAATCCTATCTAGGACCTTAAAATCACACAAACTCATGTCTCTGAAAGATGGAAGAATTATACTCCTGGGGTTCCTCTTAATATTCATCAAAGGGGAAGTTTTAAAAAGGCAACCATCCTCAGATGGGTAATTGGCCAATTTAAATATTTCATGGAATTACATTTTCATGCAAAATTGACAATTTCAATTCGGTTTTATGGGATCTTATCAACAGTTTCATTACAACCATGTTCCTTTAAATAGTTGCCTTTGGCAATGCAAGGACAGAAGGTATTTCTTCTATGTTGGAGGGGTAAGTAGACACCTTCATGACTCCACTTAAGATCAGTATTTCAAGAGTGTTTGAAAAAGGAAACTGACAGACCAGCATTATTCATCTGCAGAACATCCCTACCGCCACTCCTTCTCCTTCTTCTACTGACTTCAGAAGACATGAAGTTGCACAAAGTCTGAGCTCATGAAAACCTTCATTCTAATACTCATTCTCCAAGTAGGTACAAAAACAAGTCTGTGGAACCCCTTTTGAGAATGTTGCAATAAGATGTTCTTGTCTATATATAGGACTTCGACTTTTCTGGACTAGAGAATTATATTTTCAAACTACATTAAAAGAATGATTGTAGGAGGGAAAACAAGGGCATTGTCAAAAGGTAGTGACCAGCCTACTCAGGATGGCACCTCCTGACTTATTTTTACTATCTTTAGTTTTACAGATGTAAGAACTGAGGTTAAATACCCTGCCCTGGGTCACAAGGCTGGTGGTGGGTCACAAACTGGGACTCAAATCCTCATCATAATGAAGAGTGCAAGAAATGGCAGATTAAAAGTTTGGAAGATGGAGGGTTGGGCGTGGGGAGTTGAAACTGTGGCTTAAAAAGTTAAGCAATGCAAACAGAAATTCATCCAGAAAAAAAACCTTCAAGTCCTTTGAATTCATTCCATAATCAGTCAGTCCCATTGGATTACACAGGCCTGAGCCCAGCATGAGGGATAGTCCCCTCCCACCTGGGGAGCTCACAGCTTAGCTGGGGCAAGACCTACCTAGGAAGTGTTCATTAAAGCAGCCAGGGATTAAGTGGCCATAAAGACAGGAAACGGGTTGCACCAAGAATCTGGGTGCTGTGAGTTGCTGGTCCCAATCTGCTAACTCAGCCACCAAGCCTTCTCCTACCTGCCAGGGGCCCCCACCTCCTGGGCTCCATCACTTCTTACCTGGATGGCAGGAGCCCCCACACGCCCCCCGTCTCCCTGCCTCTGGCCTGGTTTGCTTTTCATTCACCTCATACCTACTTGCAGTGGCTTTCTGAGTCTGAGACCTCACCTCTGGATACAGTCCCAGATCCTGAGCTCCTCAGCTTCATCTCTGCCCTCTCCCCCAGCTCCAGAGGTGTCACCAGATTCCTTGGGGACCCCAGTCCACCTAGAGTTCTCTTCCTCCCAGGTGGTGCCCTTGGGAAAGATCTCCTTCCTGCAAACATAGACCAAGCATCCTTTCCACTAAGGGGCCTTCTCAGGACCCCACCCCGACCCAGAGCCTCCTAAGGCCAGGGCTTTTCTCTGGCTCCTCAGGCATCAAGCAAGGTCATCATTACCGGGAGCAACACTCACCATTTCCAAAATCACTTTCTCTGGGAATGGCAGAATGGGCCGCAGCAGCCAGCTGGGCCGACACCAGAAGGCAGTGCAGGGTCCGAGGGGACAGGCGGCCACGTGCAGCCCCTGCCCGAGATGGGGATAGGGAAGACAGGCTGCTGCTGCTGAGTCGCGAATAACCTCGCCTTCCTTCTCGCACATGGTCTTGTGTCTGGCAGTGCTTGTGTCTCAACGCGGCGATCACGTGTATCGATGGCGCTGTGATCACCAGAAGGGTCAAGGAACATGGAATAGAAACGGAAAGCAGTCCCTTCCTCGCCAAGAAACAAGCACCCACACCCACAAGGCCACCCAGCCTGGCAGCATAGAGGGTACCCACCCCCGCCGCCGTGAGGGCGGCTGGCCAGGCATCTGTGGGGGCACCCACTCAGGGACCTTCCCGGGCATCCTCACAGAGGTAAGCGGCTGTGTCCCATCCGTCCCGCGAATTCCACCCCTGAGCTCCCATGCTGTCACCTATTTAGGCTCGCGTGTGATCATAAAATCAAGGCTGCTAAATCGGGAACCCTTTTGCTGCTACCTGTTAACCTTATGTAGAAGTCGAGTTATATTTTCAAGTGCAAGGCGAGGGGCCCGCGGGTCTCTGGGCGCGGCTGCCCAGGAGGCCACGGTCAGGGTTCCCCCAACCCCCGAGCCAAAGGCGGGAGCAGCGGCTACGGCTTAGCTGGACCACGACGGGGCTCCATGCGTAGGCGGGGCCACCGCGGTGGGCCCAGACGTGGGGCGGGGACGTCTGCGCGGAGTGGGAGCAGGCCTGGCAGCTGCTGGGCACAGGACACCAGCACTGGTCCTCATGGTGAGACGGGGCGCGCGGACGGGGCGCTGGGCGTTGGCATTGGCCGCCCCGGCCGTTGGCTGAGCGTGGCCTCTGAGCAGGTCGGTGGGCACAGGCTCGCTCAAAGGCCAGGCCTGTCCGGGGACAGCGGGAGAGACTGAGCAGGCCGTAAGAAGTTAGGAACCGCGCAAAGATGGCTGACAAAGGCAAAAAGGGCAAAGGGGCCCCAGCCCCAGCCCCAGCCCCAGCCCCTGCTCCGGCAGCACCTGCTCCGGCGGCACCTGCTCCGGCAGCACCTGCTCCGGCGGCACCGTTGTGGGCAGCGCCCCCTCCGGCCCCCGCATCCCCAGACAAGAAAGATGACAAGGAGGCAAAGCCCAAGTCTGTGCAGCCCAAGGTTGAAGTGGGCAAGAGGAAGGGGTGTCACCGCTACAGGTGGGAGTTCAAGGGCAGCAATAGGGAGTTCTGGATGATGAGGCATGCCGAGGTCGTGGTAAGTCGGGCTGGTATCTCTGGGCAAGGGCCCAAGGACAGGAAGAGAAGGAGAAGCAGCCTCCAGAGGGGCTACAAAGTCGATAAGAGCCCTTTGCAGTGGCTCACACACATATCTCCCAGCAGGGCTGCCTAGTAGCTTCACTGATGCTTTTCACGGGGACCACCATCCACCCTCTCCTGACACTCATCGTCACCATGAAGCTGCCCATCTTCTGCTTTTTCTTGGGTATCTACACCTTCGCCATCCAAATATACATGCCCTTCATCCTGTGGCCCATTTCTGTAAGTGAGGGTATGGTGGGGAGTGCCCGGGCTGTTGTACAAGTGTGTCTGGGCACCTGCAAAGTGACTCAGAGAGACAGAGCTCACCTCCCATATTTGTGCCCAGGTCATGGCCTCAGCACCACAGGTGGGGCAGGGACAGCTGAACTTAGATAGATAAGGTTAGAAAAAGCCCAGTTTGGGGACCGGGGGTGGAGGGCCACTTACCAACCTGGTGGTCAAAGATAGAAGTCTTTGCTGTCCTTGGGAGAAGAGGAGGCGGGAACCACCAGCTGTCCCTCCCAAGCCCTGTGCCAGCTCACACCTTACTGGGGAGATCACCCCAGCAAGTACCCCATCCCCAAATTCAAAGAAAATCAATCTTCCCATAAATAAGTAATATAAAATGAGAATTTCTAAAAAAATCACTTCTAAAGCAGCCTTAGCTCCCCAGTGACTACCTCTGTGAAGGATGTTCAGCCCAGAAGGATGTTCAGCCCAAAGCAACCATCCATTGGAATGACCAAGCCAGGCAATTTACTCCACCACTCACAGCCTGTTTCCTCATGTGACATAAGATGGTACTAATAGACCAAGGGATTATTCCTGAGAGGAAATGTAGAGTACTTGGCACTGTGACTGAGGACTCATGGACTTGAATCCCTGCCTATCACCTGTATGATCGCAGAGCCCACCCCCAAACCCCCACCTAATCCGAGGTCCCTTGTATACTGACACTCCCAGCGTACCTCCAAGACCCCATGCTCGAGTTTCACTCACTTTACACATGAAACGGATGCAGAATGGCCAATAACTTGCCCCCAGGTAACTCAACAATTAAGTGGCAGAAAAAGGATTCAAACCCAGCTCCGCCAATAGAGTCTTAGGTCCCTAACTATACTCTGGCCTGCCTCCTTGTTAAAAGTTACTAGGGTCCAGGGATCCATAGTTCTCAGTGGGGTAGGTGGAGACCCCCAGTACAGAGAGAAAGGAGAAGAGGTCCCAAGAAGACTCGGCAGAGGAACCAGTTCGCAGTCAAGGAGCCAAGTGGCAGAAAAAGGATTCAAACGCAGCTCCGCCAATAGAGTCTTAGGTCCCTAACTATACTCTGGCCTGCCTCCTTGTTAAAAGTTACTAGGGTCCAGGGATCCATAGTTCTCAGTGGGGTAGGTGGAGACCCCCAGTACAGAGAGAAAGGAGAAGAGGTCCCAAGAAGACTCGGCAGAGGAACCAGTTCGCAGTCAAGGAGCCTGAGTAGATACTTAAAGTTCCAGCAAGATGAAAAATAAGTGAACCCTGAAAATCATCCTGCTGCACTTACCTAAAACTACTAAGGAAAATGTAAACATGAAAGCTTTAACTAAATGGCCGAGCTGGCAAAAAAGAAAGGGAAAGACACAAGTGCCAGCAATGGAAAACAGAAGCAGTGGTCAAATAAACTGCTGAAGTGTGGGTTGGAATGGTCCATAAGGAATTATTCCAGGAACCTACAACATGGATTATCATACACTCTCAAGTTAGGAGATGAAGCCCTGGTTCTAAGCAAAGTGGGGATTTACTGAGAACTCTGCATAAAGCCAGCATCCTGCAAAATCTTCACCCTTAGGGAAAAGACAGAAAAGACACTATTTCCCTCACAGAGAGGAACAAGAAAGGATGTTCATTTCTACCTGAGCTTTGAGTAGTAAAAACAATAAAGACCACATTGAGAAATAGAAACCTTGAGCTTATACTTTGTACAGATTTGAATTTTTACTACCGTCAGCCTAAAAACCCTCACGCAGCCTAGAAAAAGTCATGCCTTGGAATCAGCAAAAAAAACTTTATCCCAAACTGGTGATATTCTGATGATATCTTTGGGTCTCCTGACAGAAACAAATGTAGAATCACATTCAAAGCCTAGAGAGATTCCCGTGTGTGGACAGCGTATGTATGAATGCAGGGGCAAAGGGTGGAAGGAGAGCCTTGTCAAAAATGAACTCACAGTTTAAAACTACAAAATACCTTATTTTGAAATCCCCATGACTAAGAATCAAGAATCAACAAACATAACAAATGGGAGGATTAGACCTTGAGTATGTAAGACAATAAAAGAGCTATCTGAAAATAATAAAAAACATACTTAAAATTAATAAAGACATAAATAAGCGCTCTAAGAGTAAGACCTTATGAGGACAGAGCAGACAGATTTTTTTAAATTAAAGTATCATTGATAATACAACCTGATGTTGGTTTCAAATATACAACACAGTGGTTCAACAGTTACCCATACTATTAAATCTTTAACCCCACCCCCAGGGTGATCACTATCTATCAACATAGTAAGATGTTACAGAGTCATTAACTTTTAAAAAGTGCAAAATAGAATGTCTAGAATTGAACATATAGCTATTGAAAAAAAATCAACAGATGGGTTAAAAAGCATATTAGACAAAGCTGGAGAATTAGTGAACTGAAAGATGTGGAGAAATTACCCAGAATATAGCATGAGAGATATAGAAAATATGAGAGAAGCTGAGAAACAGAATATGGAATGAGAAAGTCCATCATAAGCCTAATAGGAGTTCCAGAAGAGACTCAAAAGAAAGGAGGAGAGGAAATATTAAAAATGATAATGACTGAGAACCCTCTAGATTTAATGAGGGTGACATTAAGAATGTCAGAGTAGGGAATTCCAAAACTCTGTCTCTGTACTAAAGCAATGATTAATTAGGCTGTCCAAAAATTGTCAGGATCAACTTTTTCAGAACTCTGGAATCTAACAAAAGACCTAGCATCAACCAGGGGAATGCTTAATAAAGAAAGAAGCTACTGAAGTTTGGTGAGAGAGCACTGGAGCATTTTAACTTTCCCACCTGCCATCCCTCACTCCCCCCAGCTTGTTCATAATTCATGAACAAACAGAGAAAATATCAATAAAGAGAAATTATAAAAAGGAACAAAATAGAAATTCTGGAACTGAAAAGAATGTAACTGAAAAGAAAAATTCACTAGAGTGGTTTAATAGCCAATTTGGGCAGGCAGAAGAATGAATCAGTGAACCTGAATATAGGCCAACTGAGATTACCCAATCTGAGGAACAGAAAGAAAAAAGAGTGAAGAAAAAATTAACAGAGCCTAAGAGACCTGTGGGGCACCACCAAGCCGACTAACACACGTGGAATCCCCAAAGGGAAAGAGAAAGGGGCAGAAAGAATATTTGAACCATGGCTCCAGCTTTATATCCTGATGGCTATCCAGTTGCTCCACACTATCATATGATTTATTCCTTTATTAAACAGCACATCTTTTCCCCACTGATTTGAAAAGGCATTTTTGTTAAATGCTAAAATCTCATACGCAGGGTTCACTTTGGCACTTTATATTCAGTTCCACTGTCTGTCCTTTTTTCTTTTTTTTAAGAAAAGGCTTTATAATATGTTGTACTATCTAGTAGGGCTTTGATCTTGAGACCAGACAATATAAGGAGAGTGAGTTATAGGTGTATCTTATTTGAATATAGCCATGAAAATCCTCAAAATATTAACAAATTGAATCAAGCTAAAATATAAGTAAACAATACATCACAATCAAGCAGGATATTCACCACAAATGCAAAGATGATTTAGCCTTACAAATTCTATTAATATAATTCACCATCTTTTATCTAAAGGAAAAAATTTTCTTATAAACTACATAAGAACTATTCAGTAAAATTCAATACTAATTTTTAGAAAACTTGGCAAACTAGGGAAAAAGGGAACTTCCTTATCTTCTGACCCAGACCTACAATAAACATTGCATTTCACAGTTAACTTAAAGATGCCTACTATCCCTACTTTACACCAACATTCTGCTGCAGATCTTAGTCAATGTGAGAAGAAAATGATACATGGATTGGGAAGGGGGAAAAATGAGCACAACTTGCAGATAATATGATTCTCTATACAGAAAATCTAAGAGAATCTACAAATTACTAGAACTGATTGAGTTCCACAAGCTCCCAGAGACAAAAATGGTAATGTTTCGGAATACCAGCAACAAACAATGAGAAAAAGAAAGCACTTAAAACAGCAACAGAAACTACAGGGTGTCTGAAAATAAAACTGCTCAAAGATATGTAAGCCTTTATATAGATATTTTAACATTTTATTAATGGACATAAAAGAAAATTCTAAATAAGTGGAGAAATATACCACCATCACAGATATAAAGAGCTGTTATCATAAAGATGGCAGTTTTATTCTGAAGCAATTAATAAATTAAATGAAATTTCAACCTAATCAAGTGGTTTATGGAACTTTACAAGAGAGTTCTAAAATTCTTAGGGAAGAATAAAAAGAATTACAAAGATGGACTCATCCAATCAGATATCAGAATTACTATAAACTTTTGGTGCTAGCTGAAGGATTGACAAAAAGACTAACGGACTTGTTATGGACTGAAAGTTTGAGCACATGGACCCAAAATTCATATTCTCAAATCCTAACACTCAGTGCGGCTGCACTTGCAGATGAAACCGGTAGGTAGTAATTAAGATTAAAGGAGCCACAGAGTGTGGCCTCAATCTGATAGGATTAGAGTCTCTATAAGAAAAGGCAACAGAGAGCTCTCTCTCCCTCCCTCTTCTTCCCCCACCACCCTCTAGATCTCCCTCCTCCCCAGCTGCACCTTGTGTACCACTGAAAGGCCATGTGAGGACACAGCAAGAAGGCAGCCATCTGCATAACAGGAAGAGACTTTCATCAGAAACTGAATTTACTGATACCTTGATCATGGACTTCTAGCCTCCAGAACTGTGAGAAAATAAATGTCATTTGTTTAAGCCACCCAGTCTGTGGTATTTTGCTATGGCAGCCTAAGAAGACTAATACAGGAATAAAAAAGAGAACTCACACATGGAACATTTTCCAGAATAGACCAGATACTAGGCCACAAAAAGAGCCTCAGTAAATTCAAAAAGATTGAAATTCTACCAACCAACTTCTCAGACCACAAAGGTATAAAATGAGAAATAAATTGTACAAAGAAAAAAAAAAGGCTCACAAACACATGGAGGCTTAACAACATGCTCCTAAATAATCAATGGATCAATGACCAAATTAAATTGAGAAGAATAAAACAATAGAAAAAAATCAATGAAACCAAGAGCTGGTTCTTTGAGAAAATAAACGAAATAGATAAACTACCCCCCCTTGGATATAAACATGAATGACTTCATGAACATATCTCCCCAGGCAAGGGAAACAAAAGCAAAAATGAACATGTGGGACTATATCAAGCTGAAAAGCTTCTGTACAGCAAAGGACAACATCAATAAAACAAAAAGGTGCCCTACAGTATGGGAGAATATATTCATAAATGACAGATCCGATAAAGGGTTGACATCCAAAATATATAAAAAGCTCACACACTTCAACAAACAAAAAGCAAATAATCCAATTAAAAAACGGGCAGAGGAGCTGAACAGACACTTCTCCAAAGAAGAAATTCAGATGGCCAACAGACACATGAAAAGATGCTCCACATCACTAGTTATCAGAGAAATGCAAATTAAAACCACAATGAGATATCACCTCACACCAGCAAGGATCACCACCATCCTAAAGACAAACAACAACAAATGTTGGCGAGGTTGTGGAGAAAGAGGAACCCTCCTACACTGCTGGTGGGAGTGTAAATTAGTTCAACCATTGTGGAAAGTAGTATGGAGGTTCCTCAAAAAGCACAAAATAGAAATACCATTTGACCCAGGAATTCTACGTCTAGGAATTTACCCTAAGAATGCAGCATCCCAGTTTGAAACAGACAGATGCACCCCTATGTTTATCACAGCACTATTTACAATAGCCAAGAAATGGCAGCAACCTAAGTGTCCATCAGTAGATGAATGGATAAAGAAGATGTGGTACATATACACAATGGAATATTATTCAGCCATAAGAAGAAAACAAATCCTACCATTTGCAACAACATGGATGGAGCTAGAGGGTATTATGCTCAGTGAAATAAGCCAGGCGGAGAAAGACAAGTACCAAATGATTTCACTCATATGTGGAGTATAAGAACAAAGAAAAATTGAAGGAACAAAACAGCAGCAGAATCACAGAACCCATGAATGGACTAACAGTTACAAAAGGGAAAGGGCCTGGGGAAGATGGGTGGGAAGGGAGGGATGAGGGCAAGGAAAAAGAAAGGGGGCATTACAATTAGCATGTATAATGTGTGGGGTGGGTATGGGGCAGGCTCTACAACACAGAGAAGACAAGTAGTGATTTTACAGCATCTTAACTACACTGATAGACATTGACTGTGAAGGGGTATGTGGGTGGGTCTTGGTGAAAAGGGGAGCCTAGTAAACATAATGTTCTTCTTGTAACTGTAGATTAATGATACCAAAAAGGAAAAAACTGAAGGAACAAAACAGCAGCAGACTCACAGAACCCAAGAATGGACTAACAGTTATCAAGCAGAAAGGGAGATGGGAGGATGTGTGGGAAGGGAGGGATAAGGGGGGGAAAAAAGGAGGGCATTACTATTAGCAGACATAATGTGTGGGGGCACACGGGGAGGGCTGTACAACACAGAGAAGACAAGTAGTGATTCTATAGCATCTTACTACATTGATGGACAGTGACTATAATGGGGTATGTGCAGGGGACTTGGTGATGGGGGGAGTCTATTAAACATAATGTTCCTTATGTAGTTGTAGATTAATGACAACAAAATAAAAATTAAAAATAAAAAGAGAACTCAAGATATAGACCTACATACATATGGCAACTTGGTGTATGAGAGATGGCATTATACAATAGTTGAATGGAGTATTTACTAAATATTCATGGAACTAAGAGAGAGAGAGAGCAACTATGTATCCCATTAAAATTAAAGTTTTACAACAGAAGGCATCATTAACAAAATTTTTTAAACAAGCCAGTAGAAAAATGGGACAATGGATAGCATACTTTTTGTTTTTCTTGCCTGATTGCTCTAGCTAGGACTTCCATTACTATACTGAATCAGAATGGTAAGAACGGGCACCCGTGTCTTGTTCCTGATTTTAGAAGAAAAGCTTTCATCTTTGCATCATTGAGTATGATATTAGCTCTGGGCTTGTCATACATTATGTTGAGATATGTTCCTTTTATGCCTAATTTGTTAAGAGTTTTTATCATGAATAGATGTTGAATTTGGTCAAATCCTTTTTCTGCATCTTTGAAATAATCATATGATTCTTCTCTTTCATTCTATTAATGTAATGTATCACACCAACTGATTTGCCTATGTTGAACTGTTCTTGCATCCCAGGGATAAATCCCACTTGATCATGGTGAATGATCCTTTTCATGTGCTGAAAATTCAGTCTGCTGGTATTTTACTGAGCATTTTTGCATCTATATTCATCAGGGATATTGACCTGTAGTTTTCTTTCCTAGGAATGTCCTTTTTTGGTTTTAGTATCCTGATAATGCTAGCCTTGTAAGATGAGTTTGGGAGTGTTCCCTCCTCTTCACTTTTTTGGAAGAGTTTGAGAAGGAATCGTGTTAATTTTTCTTAAAATTTTGGTGAAATTCATCTAGTCCTGGAGATTTCTTCATTGGGAGATTTTTTATTATTGATTCAATCTCCTTACTAGTAATTGGTCTATTCACATTTTCTGTATCTTCCTGATTCAGTCTTGGTAAGTTGTATGTTTCTAAGAGTTTTTCCATCTCTCCTCGGTTGTTCAGTTGGTTGGCATATAGTTTGTTCATAGTAGCCTCTTATGATCCTTTGATAAGTTTGTTGCTTCAGGTCCTTTCTCTCTTTTCCTTGGTCATTAGTGCAGGCAAGGGTCTATGCATCTTGTTTATCTTTTTAAGGAATCAACTCTTAATCTATTCATCTCTTCTATTGTTTTTCTGTTCTCTATTTCATTTTTTTCTTTGGCATAACTTTGGCATTTCTTTGACATAACTTTGGGCTCAGTTCACTCTTCTTTTTCTAGTTCTTTAAGGAGTAGAGAGGCTGATTACTTAGGATCTTTTCTGCTTCTTAATGTTTGCATCTATTGCTATGAATGTCCCTCTCAGAACTGCTTTTGCTTTATCCCTTAAGTTCAATATGTTGTGTTTCCATTTTTGTTCTTCTCAAGAAACTTTAAAATTTCCCCTTTAGCTTCCTCTTTGATCTTCTGGTTGTTCAGGAGAGCACTATTTAATTGCCACATGTTCGTGGATTTTCCAGTTTTCTTCTTGTTGATTTCTAGTTTCATGCCCTTGTGGTCAGAGAAGATACTTGGTATGATTTCAATCTTCTCAAATTTGTTAAGACTTATTATGTGGCCTAACACATGGACTATCCTAGAAAATGTTCCATGTACTCTTCCGGAGAATATGCATTCTGCTGTAATTGAAAGAATGTTCTGCATATGTCTATTTAGGTCTATTTGGTCTATAATGTCATTCAAATATTCTGTTTACTTGTTGATTCTGTATGTGGATGATGTATCCAATGTTGAGAGTGGGGTATTAACAAGTACCTATTATTGTATTACTCTTTATTTCTCCTTTTAGATCTGTTAGATTTTGCTTTATGTATTTAGGTGCTTCAATATTGGGGGTATAAATATTTACAATTGTTATATATCTCTTGAGGCACTGACTCTTTATTATTACAAATGATCTTTGTCTCCTTTTGCCATGTTTAGCTTAAAGTCTATTTTGTTTGATAAAAATATAACCACTCTTGATTTTTTAAAATTACCATTTGCTTGAAATATCTTTACCATCCCTTCATTCTCAGTCTAAGTGTGTCTTTAAGGCTAAAGTGAGTCTTGTAGGCAGAATATTGTTAGACCTTTGTTTTGTTTTGTTTTTTAATCCATTCATCCATCCTATGTCTTTTTATTGGAGATTTTAATCCATTTACATTTAAAGTAACTATTCATAGGTAAGGACTTACTATTGCCATTTTGTTAAATTGTTTTGTGGGGCAAGGGATACGAACTAGTCAGGAAACCCAAATGCCTAAAATGTTTTTTAAAATGCTTCACTAATAACCAGGGACCTGAAAGTTAAAACAACAAGGTACCATTTTGAGTCATCAGATTGGCAAAAACATCCTGTATGTTGGCAAGGACATGGGAAACGGGTGCTCCTGCACGTTACTGGAACGAGGGGAAATTGACACGAGCACTTGGCAACACCTTGCCAAGGAGAAGATACGCATAGGAGGCACAGACAAGAGTGTTCACTGCAGCAAATATTTTTTTTGTAATAATTTTCTAGAAAGTAGAAATAACCTAATATCTCTAGTGTAGTTTCTTCATAGAGTAAACTACATCAGTTAAAATTAATGAATTCAATCTCTAGTTCTCAGAATGGATCTCAAAAAAATGTGTTAAATTTTAAAAGTCAGTGCTAGGTATGTATTTAAATTTAAATTTTTGAAACACACAAAATAGTGGAAATTGTTTATGAATATATAATATGGAAGAAAATACCAATGCATACTTGGACACTACCCACCAGCTTGCAAGGCATCGTTTCCTCTGGGAGAGAAGCATGAAAAGGGATGGAATGGTGAGACTGTAGCTCACTCCACAGAGTTTTACCTTTTTCTTTTTCTGCAAGGTAAGAGACCTTACAAGATATTATTAAACATATGTTTAATCTCTGTGGCTCATGGCTGGTGGAGGTGTGAGTGGAGACAGGATGTTCTATAATCTTCTGATGTCTGTGATGTACTACAATTCAAAACATTGAAAAGGAAAAAAGGCCTGTGACAACAAAGTGGCCAGGGAAGGATAATCCGCAGAAAATGGCATCATAGAAACCAAGGGGAAGGGTGGGCTTTGTCCAGTGCTGCAGGGTCAGCTGCTGCCCAGAGGCTTAAGAGGGTGTATAGGCTCTGGGCTACTCTTAACTCTAGAAACGATGGGGTAGGAAGCTGGGCTTGCTGGTTTAGCCAACTCTGAGAAGTCTGGCTATTGCAGGGAGCAACAGTGGGTGGGACTTCAGGAAAGGCAGCTTGGAAGGCATCCGTTTTGCCCAGTCTGGGAACATCTGGACCTTGTCAGTAGGTTAAGCAAAACAAGTATAGGGCAAGGGCAAGATTGAGGCCACAAACTACAGGAAGGAAGGTCAAATAGAGCAGGTGGTACAGCCTTGCAGAGAGGTGAGAGGGTGATCTAGGAAGTAAGGCAGGGCAGCAGGCAGGAAAGAGGGGTGAAAAGGGAGCTGCTGGGCTCCCAATAGCCAGAATCCAGGAGAGCCTCCTGCTGGCAGCAAAGCCTGCCGGGGATCCAGAGATGGGAACTGACCCTGACAGCAGAAAGATGATGTGGAGTGGTGCTCAAGAGGGACATCATTAAACTGCATAGTTGTGCATTTATTTAAATGAGTACTGGAGGAAAAAATAACAAATAGAACTGGCCATTAAGTGTGTGATTTCACAGATGACATGGTAGTGGAGGGAGCCCATGCACAAAGGCAGCTCAACTTCCTGGGCTTTGGGTCTCAAACAGCCACTGGGAGGCAACAGGAATGTCCACCTAGCCCAGTGTAAGTTTCCTTTCATATACATACATATATAGACATAGATATATAGATAAATAGATTTGTTTTTTCTTTTATCAGGCAGAAGTTTGAAAACCACTTCTTTTGGAGGAAGCCATGGCAGGTCAAATGTTGCCGGGGCCTGAGCAGCGTCTAAGCTGACTCTCCTCTCTCTCATGCTTTCAGGACCTTCTCAATTGCCTGTTCGCCTGTGTGTTGCTCGTGGAGGCCATCATCTTTGCCGTAAGAAGTCGACAAACCATGCCCGTGCACTACCTGGTCGCTGTGGTGAGTCTTTCATCCTGGGCTGCTTAATTGCTCAGAAATCACCTCTGAGCAAACGGACATTTTTCCCGTGTTTTAAGGAAAGGTCTTCTTTCACAAAATCTTGGGATCCAAGCAAAGTTTAAAAGAAAAGTTGGTAAATGCCTGCAGAGGAAGTGCCATTTAAATAGAGATGATGTCCAGGGTGGAGCCAAGCTACAGCTTCCTCCTCACAGCTGCCCACCCCTGAGGTGGAGGGCGGCCACACCGCCGCGTTTACAGAGAGAAAGCAAGCCAGTGAGGTGACAGGTCAGCGGGCACAGGAAAGCTGAGGCTGGGGGAGGGGCAAGCTGTCTGCCATCCCGCGCTTTGAGGGCACAAGGGGAGGGTGTTCAATAGAGCCTACTGACAAATTAGAAACAAGGAAGGAATACACCAGCTTTGGAATAAAAAGAAGAGTAATGAGGATCCTTTTGTTTTCCAGATTCTTATGGGTGTGGCTGGATTTTTTGCTTTAATTGATATAAGTCTCCAAAGAAAACACTTCAAAGGCAAGAAGGTCAGAAAGAATGTGCTGGTCCCTCCTCCACCAAAGGACAAAAGAAACGAAGGGCCCCCCATGCCACCCCCAGATGCAAAGCCAAAGGCACCAGAAAAAGCGCCAGAGAAGGAAAAGGCGAAGGGAGGCCAGAAGCGACATGGAGGAGCCGCCTGCTGTCAGAAATGGCAGTGTATTCTACAAGACAGATTTCTACTGTCTTCCTTGGCTTCTTTCAAGAATGACTTTCTTTTCCATTTTAATAACCACCTTTACTTGGAAAAGGACTTTAAATGGATTTCAAAGCTTAAAGTTGGCCTCCACATTACTTTGTTCATTCAGCCAAAGTTACTGAGAGTTGTGGAGCAGAGGGCAAGGCTGGAGCTGGGCCCCTTGGGGGGCACGCAGGGCACAGAGGGTCTGGGGAACCAGCAGGGAGGGAGACACTGGCTCTCAATACCAATCAGCTGAAGGGGCCACAGGAAAAGGAGAGACGGGGAGGCAAAAGGTTGCGTCTTATTCAGATTCATGTTTTCACTCTCCATTTATTTAAAGCATCCAGGTATTTGCTGGGAGGAAATCCAGGTCGTTGGCCTTCCTTGCGTTCACTCTGCAGTGTAGAATTGGTGCTCACGGGAAGTGAACTCAGGAGGAGGACAACGGGGGTGACATCATCTCCTCGGGGCTCAGGGCCTCCAGGAGCTGAGTCAGGCTGGCAGACAGGCCAAGCAGGGTGGGCACAGGAGGGACTCGGGGGACAGTTCCCTCAGACAGCAGCCAGCCAGCCCCCTGGGACTTGCAGTGTCTCCCTCCAGTGAGGAACTGGGCACAAGCCCTGAGCCAGACCCAGCTGGGCTCCAGAGCCACAGTACGCACACATACGCTTCCATCAGGGCCACGCTCCCACTGGGCATTCCAGCCGACCTGACAGGGAAGGTCACCCTCATGAGAGGAAAGCCAGGTCCCATATCAATGCCTGAGTTGCTGGGAGGAAGTCTGGGGAGGGAGGGAAGTCCCCAGCCCAGCCACGGACAACATGAGAGAGGCTGGGAGGGTCAGCAGGCCTTGGATACTTGGGGCTCTGTCCTAAGTGCCAAGGGGTCCCTGAAGGCCAGGAAGTGGCAGGGTCCACTTACACCAGAAGGAGAGCCCACACTCGGGGGCTGCGGAGGAGAGAGGATGGCTGGAGGCCGGCTGCTGCCTTCGTTCATGTGGGGAAGGTGGGTGGCTGGGGCAGTGCCCAGTAACGAAGCAGGCAGAGCTGGAGTTCAGTACAGCCACGGCGGCCCCTGACCCCAGCCACAGCACCTCCACCCTTCAAGGCCACTACTCCCTCTGTGGCCCCCTCAGCACACCCTGCAGGCCAGGCAGGGTGAGGCAACCCTACTGAAAGTGGGAGCAACGAAGGAGATACATTGTAGTGAAAAAACCAAAAATGCACACTATCCTGCATTTGACCCAGAACTCCTCTCCTAGGTACATAGCCATGGTGTACTAGAATGTTCATAATAGCCAAAAAGCTAGAAAGAGTCCAAATGTCCAAAAGGAGATAAAACTGTTATATTCATAAAGTGGAACACTATTAAGCAATAAAAAAGAATACTGGTATATGATTATGAATAATGACAAAAATAGAAGATTCCTAACAGTGAATATCATCACATTGCATGAAAGAAGCCAGACACATAAGATGTACCATATGATTCCATTTCTGTAAAGCTCAAGCAGGAAAAATGTAGTGAAAGAAATGGAAACAGCAGTTGCCTCAGGAGGTGGAGGCTGGGGATTGATTCCAAAGGGGCATGAGGGAACTTTTGAGGCTACAGGATAATTTTATATCTTCACTGGGGGAACTAGGAATATGGTTCCAGTTCAAAACATTCAACTGTACACTTAAGATCTGTGCATTTCATCATATGTAAGTCTTATCTAAAAATGTAAGCTAGATATGGCTATGCTCAGAATCCAGTGGAAAAGGGCAGACCTTCCTGACACCTTTGTGTGGCCACTCGTCTCAAGCCCTGGGGTCAGCTCCCTGGAGCAGGCAGAGTTTCTCCACACTCAGAGAAGGAATGCCCTGGGGCCAGGCCAGAGCGTGGCAGGACTTACGGCAGCCACCATCATGCTGAGAATGGGACCCCAGGACAAGGCCATGGTCACCACAGACTGCAGGAAGATAGCCCCCCACTAGGGCAAAACTCCATCAGGTGAGTATCTGTGAGGAGAAGGGAATGACCTATGACTGGGGTGTATAACCTACAGATCCAGTAAAAATGCAGATTCTGAAAAATCCTAACAAGTGCAGTCAGAATAAAGATGGACACTGTGTCCTTACAACTAAAAGAAACTGTTAAAAGGGCCATAGTAAAAGGCTTACAACAGTTCTCCAGTGCGTGGCACTGGGGGAGGGGAGGGACAGGCTATGAATTTGAAAATATGAAAGATTTTCAAATTTAACAGAAGGGTTAAATAACAGAATGGACAATTAGTGATCTGGAAAATAAAAGTCCAGGAAATCTTTCAGAAAGTAAAGCAAAAAGGCAAGGAGACTTTTTCAGAAGAAATTAAGAGAGGGAGGATAAATCAATAAGTCCAACAACCATCTCAAAGTAATCCCAGGAGGTGAGAACAGAGAAAAGGAAAGCAACCAAAGAAACAAGAGGGAAACATTTCCCTTCATCCTCTGAAAGGGCCACGTGCTGAGGTTTACTGAAAAAGGATCCTCACATCCACACTTCTTAGTGAAACTCAGGAACTCTAAAGATAAAAAGAAAACCCTAAAAGCTTTCAGAGAGAAACAGCACAAATACGTATTGACAAGAGACAAAACCCAACATCAAAGACCTCCCTGATAGCAGAAAACAAAGCAGTAGCTTCATAGTTCCAAGGAACTAGCAATTTCGTGGGAAAACCAATAAAAGACAACTTCTTACAGGTAATGACTCCAAGATCACCACTGACAAATACTTGTTTAAAAAAAATCAAAACATAATGCAACAGCAAAAAAATGTAATTCTATATCTCTTTAGTCAAATCCTTTATTTGGCTATAAAAAAGCAGATGAAAATGAAAGAATTATACTTCAGCTTTACACACACAAACTGTAAAAAAAAAAAAAAAAAAAAAAGGCAAAATACACAAAATTTACCATTAGGGACATCTAGTGAATTCACAATGTTATGCAACCCATCATACTATCTAGTTCCAGAACATTTTCATGGCTCCCAAAGAAAGCCCTGTACCAGTTAAGTGATCATCTCTACTCCTTCCTCTCCCTAGCTTCAGTCTCTATGGATTTGACTACTGAGTTTTTCATATAAATGGAGTCATACAATACATGGCCTTTTGTCTGGCTTCTTTAACTTGGCATGTTTTCAAGTTCCATCCATGTGTCAGTATTTCACTGCCTTTTTTTTAAAAGGATATTTAAAATAAATTTTTACGTGAATTTTTCACATAACATAAAATTAACCATTTTAAAGTGAACAATTCAGTGGCATTTAATACATGCACAATGAGCACCACATCACTTTTACTCCCAAATCATTTCATCACTTAATTCCCTTTTTTTTTGGCTGCATCATATTCCATTACAGGGCTATTCCATATTCTATTTACCTGTTCATCTGTTATTGGACATTTGGGTTGTTTCCAACTTTTAGTTATTGTGAATAATGCTGCCATGAAGTTTCATGTCAAAGTTTTTGTTTGAAACCTGGTCAGTTCTTTTTGGTATATACCCAGGACAGGAACTGATGGGTCAGATGTTAATTATATGTTTAGTTTTCTGAGGAACTGCCAAAGTGTTTTACACTGCAGCTGTATCATTTTACATTCCAAAAGCAGTGTCCAAAGGCTCTAATTTCTCCACATCCTTTCCAACAATTGCTGCAATTATTATTTTCCTTTTTTCTTTAATTAAAGTCATCCTAGCAGTTATGAAATGGTATCTCATTATGGTTTTAATTTGCATTTCTCTAATGGCTAGTGATGTTGAGCTCCTTTTCTTAGGGTTGTTGGCCAACTGTATATCTTCTAAGGAGAAATAACTATTTAAGTCTCTGCCAATTTTTTTAATTGGGTTTGTCTTCTTGTTGAGTTGTAAGAGTTCTTCCATGTTTTATGTTTCTTATCTGATATATAATTTGCAAATATTTTTCCCATTCTATAGTTTGTTCACTTTCTTGATAGTGTCCTTGATGTATAAGTTTTTCATGTTGATGAAGACCAATTTATTTTTTCTTTTCCTGCTAAGGAAAAGGGAATTTTAGAGTTCAAGAAACAGTGGTGAGCAAAACACTCTATAAAACTTAAATCTAGAAAACAAGGGTAGTCAGAGAGAAGGGAAATGACAATGCGCTAAGGTGTTTAACCTGTTGGGTAGGAGATATACATATGAATTAATTCTATATGTGTAAATGTAATCACAGAAAGCACAGAAAAAGGAAACACAACTTTTAAATCACTAGAGGAAATTAAATAGGTAAAATGGAATAATCTAATTAATCTAATGGAAAAGCGGTCTGGCAGAAAAAAAACATGTAAAATCAAAGTCTAAACATACAAGTAATCACAATAAATGTGACTGATTCAATTTTTCTATTAAAAGACAGAGACTATTGGATTAAAGTCTTAAAAATCTAACTTTATAAGAGATACATCTAGAAGAAAATAACACAAAGAGGCTGAAAATAAAATTATTTTATAAAATTATTTTTATTAAAATTTTTATTAAAAAATTCTAAGGAACATGGGCCAGGCATATTCTACCTCATTTCTCCCACTGGATGCAACAAAGAACCTTGGGCAGAGCAGCTCTCTAGGGTTTCTGAAAGGTAAAAGCGGCAGGCAGTTTGGAGAAGGAGATCAGAATTTAAAATACCACTGAACCAACAGTGATTTCCATTTCTGGTATATCTCCTAGCCTAGACTCCCAGGCTATACAAAACCTGAGCTATGTACTAGGTATGGACAGAAAGAGTTCCAAGGAAAGCTGATTGGACTAAATGCTTGTGCTCCCTCCCCTCAAATTTATATGCTGAAATCCAAAACCACAGTGTGGCTGTATCTGGAGATGAGGCCTCTCAGGATGAAATTAAGGTTAAATGAGGTCATAAGAGTAAGGCCCTCATCCTATAGGCTTAGTGTCCCTATAGGAAAAGACAGCAGAGAGCTCACTGATGCTCTCACTCCACAAATGCACAGAGGAAAGGCCATGTGAGGACACGGTGGAAAAGTGGTCATCTACAAGCTAATAAGAGACCACTTATCAGAAACCAAATATGCTAGTACCTCTATCTTGGACTTCTAGCCTCCAGAACTGTTCGAAAATAAATTTCTGTAGTTTAAGCCACCTAGTCTATGGTATTTTGTTATGGCAGTGGGATCTGACTAACACTATGGTCCAATGAGCAAGAAACGGAGCCTTGTAGATCAGGAAGAATGGAATGATCCCTGGAAATTTTTGTTTGTTTTTTATCATTCTTTATGGCCTCAGGCCCCAGACAATACCACAGCATCAATGGCAATGATGGCAGCAGCTGAAGAAGCAGGAACTCGGATATTCCAATATAGGGAAAACTTTCTCTCTGGCCCGAAGAACTGTGGTCCTGAGAGGGTGGGGGAAATTCCTTGGTTTTTCTCTGTCTGTATCAGGAACAGTGGCAGGAAGTATGAAAAAGAGTGGAGAAACTAAGCCCCACCTTTGGAGACAGAGGACTCTTAGTAACTTGAAACACGGTCAGGGAGAACATGGAAAGGAGAGATTTCAAGAATGAGATTGTGTCAAGCTGTGTATGAACTCCTGGGAACCCTCCCAAGCAGTGGACACATGGATTTTACCCTACGTAGCACACCAAAGACCTGGAAAAATAAACTACAGAGTATGTTATAACCCAGTTCCAGACTGGCCACTCAGGCACACACAGGACAGACCAGAACAGCACTGTAACAATAATGGATAGGACATCTAGACAGAAAAGCAATAGGATATAAAGGACTTGAACAACACTAAAAACCATCTGGTCCTAACAGATGTATATAGAACACCACACCCAACAATAGCAGTATAAACATTCTTCTCAGTCTAGGACAGACTATATGTTAGAGCACAAAACAAGTTTCAGTAAATTAAAAACACCAAAATCATACAAAGTATCTTTTCTGATCACAATGGAATGAAGCTAAATATGAGTAACAGAAGGAAAACTGGAAAACTGACAAATAAGTGGAAAATAAACAATGAATGGGTCAAAAAAGAAATCAAAACATAATTTAGAAAATGCTTACAGAGGAATGAAACTAAGACATACTAAAATTTATGGCATGCAGCAAAGTCATTAAAAGGAAGATCTCAAATTGATTCCCTAACTTTACACCTTGAGGAACTAGAGACAGAAGAGCAAATTAAACCCAAAGCTAGGAGAAGGAAGGAAACAATAGATTTAAGCAGAGATAAGTAAAATAGAGAATAGAAAATAATAGGATCAATAAGACCAAGACCATTCTTGAAAATATAAGCAAAATCAACAAACCATTAACTAATGACAAAGGTGGGGGGGGGGAGGGAAAGAAGGCACAAAAACCTAAATCCAGAAATGAAAGTGAGGGTATTGATACTGAAAGAAAAAGGATTACAAGATAAATCCATGAATAATTATATGCCAATAAGTTAGACAAAATTGACAAATTCCTAGAAACACAGAAATTTCCTAAACTGACTCAAGAAGAAATTAAAGATCTCAACAGACCTACAATAAGCAAAGAGATCAAATCAGTAATCAAAAACTTCCCAACAAATAAAAGTACAGGACCAGATAGCTTCACTTGTGAATTCCACCAAACATTTAAAGAAGAATCAACACCAATCTTTCTTAAACTCTTCCAAAAAACAGAAGACAAGAGAATACTTCTGACCTCATTTGTGAGGCCAGCTTGATACCAAAGCTAAAGACATCACAAGAAAACTTGCTTCCACTATCTGTTATGACTATAGATGCAAAAATGCCAAAAAAATACTAGTAAACCAAATCTAACAGCATGTGAAAAGGGTCATACACCACAACCAAGTGTAATTTATCCCAAAATAGCACTGCAAAGCTTTTGAACACTTAACTGACATTGGAACCACAGTCCAATGGTGGGTAGGAAATTGTTACCTGAATCTAACCAGGTTGACTGCCTGCTTAAAAAAACAAAACAACTCTGCAGTAGCTAAATAAATCCAGAGTTCATACTATCATGTTCAAGATGTCCAGGATACAATCATTACTTGACATTCAATTACTTGACATATGAAGAACTAGAAAAACTCAACATCTTATTGAGGAAAAAGACAACTGACAGTAACCCCAACAATGATACAAATGTTAGGATGAGTAGACAAAGGATTGAAAGCAAATGTTACATAACCATGCTCTAAGAATAAGTGAAATAAATGGAAAGATGAAAGTCTTATTAGAGAAACAGAAGAGGTATTTAACAAAAAGAATCAAATGAAAACTTCAGAATTAAATACAAATAAGCAAAATTAAAAACTCACTGGATTGGCTTAATAGCAGAGTGGAAATAACAGAGAAAAGAGTTAGTGAACTTGAAGACAGATCAATAGAAATTATCCAGTTTCAACAAAGGAGAGTAAAAAGATTGGAAGAAACTAACAGAGTCCCCAGGACTTTAGAGACAATACAGAAAGGTCTAATATTTGTATTACTGGATTCCCAGAAGGAAAGGAGAAAGAGTGTGGTGCAAAAAATTTCTGAAGAAATGATGGCTGACAACTTCCCAAAATTAACAAAACCCCGTAAGTTTACAAAAATAGGAAGCTCAGTAAATTCCAAACAGAATAAACCACAAAAATCCACGCCCAAATATACCATAATCAAATTTCTGAAAAATGAAGATAATGAAAAATATTGAAAGCAGCTAGAGAAAAATGATGCATTACTTATACAATTCGAATGACTGAGGATTTCTCCTCAAAGCCAGGAAGGAAGTGGCACCATTTTCAAATGTTGAAAGAAAACTGTCAAATCCAGAACTCTATATCCTGTGAAAATAACCTTTGTCAATGAAAGCAAAATAAAGACATTCTCAAAAAGAGGAAAACTAAAAGAATGCACTGCCAGCAGATCTGACTTGAAAGAACTGCCAAAGGAAGTTCTTTAGACAGAGGCAAAATGATACCAGAGGAAAACACAGAACTCCAATGATAAAGGATGAGCAACAAAAATAATACATATGAGAAAAAATTAAAGACAGAACTATCATATGACTAGTAACTCCACTTCTGGGTATATATTCAAAGAAAACAAAAACCTTATGTTGAAGAGATATCTGCACCCCCATATTCACTGAAGCATTATTTACAATAGCCAAGACATGGAAACAACCTACATGTACATCAACAGATGAACAGATAAAGAAAAGTAGAATATATACAGAATGGAATTAGTCATTGAAAAGAAGGAAACCTTGCCATTTGGGCCAACATGGATGGATCTTGAGCATTGTGCTAAGTGAAATAAGTCAGGAAGAGAAAGACAAATACTATATGATGTCACTTACAGGTGGAATCAAAAAAAAAAGAAAGTAGAAAGAAAAAGCTGATAAAAAAGTGATCAGATTTGTGATTGCCAGAGGTGGGGCATAAGAGATGAGGAAATTGGATGAAGGTGGTCAAAAGGTACAAACTTCCAATTATAAGATACATAAGTACTGGAGATGTAATTTACTACATGATGACTATAGTCAACACTGCTGTATGGCACTTTTGAAAGTGGCTAATAGAGTAAATCCTTAAAGTTTGCATCACAAGTTAAAGTTTTTTCCCCCTTATTTTATATCTATGTAAGATGATGGATGTTAACGTATCGTGGTAATCATTTCACAATAAATGTAAGTAAACTTATTATGCTCTATACCTTAAGCTTATACCATGCTATATGTAAATTATACATCAATAAAAACTGGAAACAAAAGAAAGAGTAAATATCTGGTAAATAGTCCTCTAAAGTTTTTAAATATGTTTGATGTTTGAAAGCAAAAATCATAACATTATCTGGTGGGATTTCCAATGTATGCAGATGTAATATATATGACAACTACATCACAAAGAAGGGAGGATAAAAAGACTTATGTGGTGGTCAGGCTTCTACATTGCATTTGAAGTAGTAAAATATTAATCCTAAATAGACTGTGAAAAGTTAAGCATCTATATAGTAATTCTTATAGGAAACAAACAAAAAAACTGTACAAACACAGTAAAAAAAACCTCAATAATCCAGTTATAATGGAATACTAAAAAAAAATTAAAATATTCCAAAGGGAGGAAAGGAGAAATGAGAACAAAAACAAAAGGGACAAACAAAACAAATAAAAAACAGTAAACCTAAATCCAAATATACAAATAATTACATTAAATGTAAATGGTCTAAACACACCAATTAAAATATATAGATTGTCAAGTGGGTTAATAAAAGGAAAAAGAGCCAACTGTATGCCATGTGCAGGAAGCCTACCTTAAATATAATGCTATAGGTAGATTAAAAATAAAAGGATAGAAAAAGATATTCCATGCAAACGTCAATCAAAAGAAACCTGGAATGGTTATATTAACATCATACAAAGTATAAAGCAAAGAAAATCACCAGAGATAAAATGGAGATCAATTCACCCTCTGAAGATAAAACAATCCTAAATGTTCCTAACAACAGAGCTGCAAAATACATAAAGCAAAACTGATAGAACTGACAAGAAAATGTACAAAAACTGATAGAACTGACAAGAAAATATACAAATGCTTGTTGAAGATGTCAACTTTTCTCTCTTAGTAATTGATAGAACAGATACAGCAAATCAGCATGGATGTGGAACAGCTAGATAACACCACCAATCAACTGGATCTGACTGACATTTCTAGAACACTTCACTCAACAAATACACTTTCTTTTTAAGTGTAAAAGAGCATTTACTAAGATGAACCTTATCTTGAATCATAAAACAAACCTCAATAAATTTTAAAAAATTGAAAGTATACAAACTATGTTCCTTGACAATAATGGAATTAAACTGGAAATTAATAATAGTAAGATAACTGGAAAAATCTCCAAATGTTTAGAGATTAAACAATATATTGCCAAATAATCTGGGTCAAAGATAAAGTCTCAAACAGAAATTAGAAAATATTTTGCAGTGAACAGAAATGAAAACACAACATATCAAAATTTGTGAGATGAAACTAAAGTAGCACTTAGAGATATTTATAGCATTAAACTTATATAAGAAAAGCATAAACAAGATATGCCAGATAAATGCTAACAATAAGAAAGTAAGGGTGGCAAAATTACTATTAAGTGAAATATAATTCAAAGCTAATAGATTCACTAGGAAAAATAAATGCTTTATTAAAATAACAGTTCATAAAAACATACACACCAGGCACTGTTCTAAAATGTTTATATATATGACTCATTTAATCCTTATAAAAATCATATGACTTCTTATCCCCATTTTGTGGATGGGGATGCTGAGGACATAGAAGTTAAGAAAGTAATAGAATCAGAGTTTAAAACCAGAGCTTATACTCTTAACTGCTACATTCTACTGCACAAAATATATGTTAGGTATTGTTCATCTAATACCATAGCATCAGGAAAATAAAAAAAGCTACTAGAAATTAAAGGACAGAAAAATGATCTAAAGCCTTAATGAGTAGTTTTAATATACCCACTTTAATAAGTCAATACATGGAAAAAAAGGGTAAGTATACAAAGTGCTTAAATTACATAATTAATAAGATATATAATAGACAAACTCTGTACCCAACTAAGAGGGAATATTGTCTTTTTAAACAAACAGGAGACATTACAAAAGTTGACTATCAGGACAAAAAGAAAATCCAACAGCTTCAAAATGCAGAACATAGAGATCTATTCTCTGAATAAAATAAATAATAAAATTAGAAACTAACTACAAAAAGTGTAGCTAAAGATTTAACCAATTAAAAAGTTTTTAAACATCCTTTTAAATTATTCTTGGATTAAAGAGGGAATTAAAACTGAAATTACAAGCTAATTAGAAATAGATAAAAACTGGAGCACTATTTTTGGGATGTGTCCAAAGTGGTCACCAGAAGCAAGTTATAGCTTTAAATGACTTCATTTAAAACAATGAAACAATGAAACAAGAAAGATTTAAAGGATAACACACACACAGAAAAAAACCCCGAAATATAAACTAGATGTCAACTCTATTTATAAAAATGAAGGCAAAAACCCCAAATAAAAGACAGCAAAATGAATCCAGAGGTTTATCAAAAGAGCAAAACACATAACAAAGAGAGGCACATCCCACAAATACAAGGATGGTGGGTGTTAGGAAACTATTTGTTGTTCACATTTACAGATTAAAGGAGAAAACAGGTTCAAAAAGAAAAAACCTGTATGGCGAAAACACAAAGTAAAAGACAAACGACAAACCAGGAAAAACTATTCCTAACTCGTATTTCAGGAAAGGGCTAGTTTCCTGAATTTACACATTCCTATGTATCAATTTTTAAAAACCAACAACTTATAGAAAAATACACAAAGGATATGAAAAGTCAGTTCTCAGAAAAGGAAATGCAAATGGCTCTTACACATTTTTTTTTAAGTTTGATCCACTCATAGCTAGAGAAATGCAAATTAAAACTGCCCAGAGAAACTGGTTTCTAAATGCCATTCTACAAGAAAAAGAACCAGAGCTTCTTGGAGGAACTGCTGATTCTAGGGCTGGAATAGGGAGACTACAAAATGAACCTGAAACATCTTATAGCATTAGAAAATAAGGAAAGAGACAAAAAAAAAAAAATGATAGGGCATGTTAGGTACACCAGGAGCCCACCTGAAAAAGTGCCTAAAGGCCAAAAATGGAACAATTTAACCAACAAAATTAAGCACAATAGTATTTAATTATAACCCAAAGAATAAAACAAATACACAAATGGAGGGAAACAAAATATTCTTTACACAAGGAATGTAAAAGGAATAGAGCCACCCTCCTTCACTCCACAGCACACATGACAGGCCCCAGGGAGAGCTCACAGCCTGGGGTGGGACAGACAGTGGTCATGAGTATCCAGGCACCTCCTGGCAAGGGCACCCCCTCACTTCTGCCCTCTCCATGGGCCCTCTTAGCCACTCTCATCAATCACCTTATTTTCATTGTTCTCAGTACCATTTCAGTAAACTGAGATACAAACTACATGAAATAAAATGTACCCAATGTAAGTGTATGGTTTGATGTGTTTTGACAATTATATCTTCCTGGGTAATCACAACCCTAGTCAAAATAACACTTTCAGTCCCCCAGAAAGAGTCCTCCGGTCCACACCCCTGGTAATCACTGATCTGGTTTCTGTCACCATAGCTGTCTCATCTGTTCTAGAATCTTATAAAAAAGGAATCACACAGTATGTATCCTCTGAGTATGACTTCATTCCTTCAACATAATATCTGCAAAATGCATCCATATTGTTGTGTCTGTCAATCATTTACTCCTCTTTATTGCTGAGAAGTAATCCATTGTATGGATGTCCCAATTAATTTTTCCCCTCACCTGTTATAAACCACCAGTGGTTTCCAGTTTGAGCTACTGAAAACATTCACGTACAAGCCTTTCTACAGACATGTGCTTCCACCTCTCTTGGGTAAATACCTATGAGTAAAATGGCTGGGTCACAAGAAAGGCCCCTGTTTCGCTTTTTAAGAACCGGCCAAACTCTCTTCCAAAGTAATAATAACAATTTCCACCCCATCAGCACCTTACGTTGAGTTCCAGTTGCTCCATATCTTCACCAACATCTCAATAGTAGCATCCCCTTTCATGAAGCCATTTTAATAGGTATATAGTAGTATCTCACTTGGCTCTAATTCACATTCCTAGATGTCCAGTAATGTTGAACATCTTTTCATGTGCTTATTGGACATTAATATATCTTTGATAAATTGCTCAAATCTTAGGCCTATTTTTAAAGTTGGGTTGTTTTCTTCTTCTTATTAAGTTAGAGTTTTGAGCCATGTTTTAAATAACACAGACCAGAACCAGGTTGTCCTCTATTCTACCCTTCACCTGGCCTCTCCCAGAGAATGTGGAGTAAAATCCAAACATTAGGCCCTGGTCCTCCACAATCTGTCTGCTCCCCTGGCACTCAACTCAGTCCTTTCTTCTACACAGGCTGCATGGTGCTCTCTGAACCAACCAGGCATCTATCACCAGGAATCATTCAGGATTCTCTGGACACTTTCAGTGTTTACCCACTCCCCCAAAATAAGCTGAGACTACGCTGCATCCTGGGCTTCTAGCACTGCTGTTGAACGAATAAATAAATGAGTAAATAAGTTACCTAGCTGGAGATGTCAGTGACGTCTTCTGTGAGGAAGTGACACTGCAGTATGATCCCAGAATAAAAAGGAGTTCATCAGATAACAAGGTGAAGAAGAGCGTTCCAGGTAGAGGGTCATCATGTACAAAGGCCCAGTGGTAGGAAGCACCATGATTTGTTCAAGAAACTGAGATCTATGGGTGACAGAGAGAGAGGAAAGGGTAGCAAGGGGTTATGTTTTTCTTTCTATACCCTGAGCAAGATGGGAAGCTCCCAGGGGTTTGGGGTTGAGGTGAACAGAGGTGACCGTGATTGAGGAGTTAAGCATCCTTCTGGCTGCCAAGAGAGGAAGCAGAGAGGCCTCTTAAAGACACCCTCACAACAGTCCAAGGAGGAAACAGGAGCGATGTGGCATCTAGTGGCCTTAGTGGTGATGAGAAGTGGACAAGAAGTGGAAGAGATCAAAGAAAGCTTTATCAGGTGAAGATGTGCTGGCCTTGGTGATGCATCAATGAGGTGAGGGAGAACAGGACAACTCCCAGGGCCCCTGGCTCCTGGGGTAGAAGGATGGAAAGCAATGCCCCTCCCAGAGGCCCAGGCTCAGTGAGAACGTCATCGGGCTGGGGCTGGGTCACTGGACTCCAGACACCCTGAGATGTGTGTGTGTTATGTAGGGGCTGGGCCTCTGAAGTGTAGCTCTGGGAGTCCTCCCAGGATAAATGGGAGGTGGGGATCGGGAAGCACGTCTGGGACCTCCAACAAAGAAGCCCGAGGCTGGGCTGGCCAAGGATGGGCGGAGTGGCCAGGAGAGAGAGTGGGGTAATCGGGTGGGGAGCTCACAGCGCCGTCGACGCCCAGGAGGACAGCAGAGGGGTCTTGCTGTTTGGACGCCAGGATTCCTGGATCCCGACCCCGCACATGGGTAGGAAGCTAGACGGTAGACAGCAGACGCAGACAACCCTCCCGGGAAAGAAGCTGTGGGGGGCAGCTCTGCCTGGGTGTTCCGGGGCGTCAGTAAGAGGGTCTCGAGCCGCCAGGCCACGGGCGAGGGGGCGGGGGTCTAAGGCGGCCTCAGGCCTGCGCGGGCCGGGAGGCCGGGTCCGAGGGCCCCGAGCGGAGGAGGAAGGAGGGCGGAAGAGGGGAGGCGGGTGGCAGGGGAAGAGGGAGGCAGGGGGCAAGAGGGCGGGGAGGCGGAGAGGGGCGGGGCGGGGCGGGGCGGCGGGGGATGCGCCCCGCGCCCAGGCAGTCTGGCCTTTTTCTCCTTCCGTGCGGTCTGGGTTTCCGCTTCCCTCCCGGGCGCGGGGTGAGAGGGAGCGAGGCCGATTCTCGGCCCCTACCGCCGCCGGCATGTGGCCCCCAGACCCGGACCCGGACCCCGAGCCCGCCGGCCGCCCCCGGCCCGGCGCGGCCGTCCCCGGGCTCCGCGCCCTCCTGCCGGCGCGCGCCTTCCTCTGCTCGCTCAAAGGCCGCCTCCTGCTGGCGGAGTCGGTGAGTGCGGCGCGGGCGGCCCCGGCTCCGACCCCGGCCCGGCCGGGCCCCCTCCCGCCGCCAGGCCGTGGGGCCGGAGTGGGGCCCCGGGGGCGGCGGCCGCCGTCTGAACGCCCCGCTCGGCCGACCTCTCGCCGAGCCGCGCGCAGTTGGGCGAAGTTGGGCAGATTTCCCCGCGTTTCGACGGGCTCCGCGCGCCAGTCGGAGGCGAGGCGGGGCGCGGAGCTGGAAGCCTAGCCGGGCGCTGTGTGACCTCGGGCGCCTCCGCCCCTCTGGGCCCCGGTTCGGGCCTCCCTCGCGGGCGCTCCGCTGCTCTGGCCCTCCCGCCACCCCCGGCTGGGCCCCGGCAGGAATCTTCCCGCTCGGTCCTCCACGACACCGGGCCGGCTCGACGCGCTTTCCTGGGCGCAGGGAGCTCCGGTCAGGCCTCGAGCTGCAGATTGGAGGCCGAGTGGAGTCCGGCCCGCCGGGAGGAAGGGGGACAGAGGAGAGTGTAGGGGGATCTGCCAGAGTGCGGGAGGCCCGGGTCGCACTGTGGGGGCGCGCAGGCAGACGCCACCCCCTCCCTCCCGCTCCCGCAACAGCCATCCCCGGCTGCTGGGGGCGGGAGCCCAGCGGGTGACTTCATCCCCCTCCTCCCTCCCTCGCGGGGATCCAGCCGCCCCGCCCCACCGAGCTCCTTCCTCTTTCCTGCAACCCCCACCCCGGCCCAGCGCCCTTTGTCTTCCCCGACACTCTGAGAACTCCCGCACTGCCTGCCTTTGGGCGTGGGGGTTGGTGCATGGTCTCCGTGAAGGGAAGGGCCGACGAGGCTGGGTAGAGGGGAAGCGGGAGGAGGGAAGAGCACTCGTTACTGAGATCCCCAGCAGCTTGACATTCGCTGTCATAATGCCCACTTAGCAGACAAAAAAGCCGAGGCTCGAGCACCCAGGGGATTTGATAGGTGGGGCAGTAGAGGGTGACAGCAAGGACTTGGGGCTGGAATCAGAAAGGAGGATTCTGTCCCAGACCTCTCGTTTGTACTGCCCAGGGCAGATGACAGGAGGCAGTCCTAACACCTTTTCTGCCCCTGGGGTCAGCCCAGACGTCACTAGCCCGGCACCTGCCTGACTCCCAAGTGAGGCGCCCGGGCCCAGGACACACAGCCCACACTCCAGGAATCACCTGGTTGGCCACCCCAGTTCCACGCTGGAGACTGATAGGAGCCACTTTTGCCAGAAGCCTTGAATCCATTGTTTACTGAGGGGGCCCTAACCCCACCCACTCAGACCTACCTCATGGGTGGAGGGCTGCTGGCCAGAGCATAAGGGAGGAGTGTAGCTGGGTGTCAGGAATTCAATTCTAGGAGGAGGAAGACAGGAGGAAGGAAGGGTGAGGGGTGGGCACTGAAGATACCGGGGCAGCTACTCTAGGCCCCTCCTGCCTCCCTCTGGTCACCTCCGGTTGCCCCCAGACCCAAGCAAGTGGAAAGGCTGACATGGACAGGAAGAGGGAGGAAGTGGCCCCCAGGAATCAGGGAATGAGGAACAGGAATCAAGAGGAGGATCCCCAGAATCGGGCTTTGGGTATAGGGGAACAGAAGGGGAGGGACACTAGATCAGCCCTTAGAGGAAATACAACAGGAGCTGTGGTCAAGGCTGGGTCAGGGTCCCATGGCCTTGTCTTCCAGGGAAGTCCTGCAGCCACTCAGCCCCTCTCTCTGTCTTAGTTTCACGTCTGTTTGTGTTGGGCTCAGCTACCTTCCTGGTCATGTTCAAGGCAGATGTGGGTACCCTGGGGATTCCCTGGGATCTCTGCAGCTCATTTGCCTGAAGCAGCCACAGTGCTTCCTGTGGGGCATCTGGGTGTACTTTTGGGGCCCCTGGGGCCCACTGAGCTACTCAGCTGTGGACACGCTCAAACTCAGCCATAGTGACAAACCAGGACAGATAAAAGCCAGCACGCATCAAATAGGGTTGCTTAAGAACTCCAACTCAACCAACCCTGGGTTCAAATGCTGGTGCCCTTTTATTAGCTGTATGATACTGAAAAAATCACTTCACCTCTCTAAACCCCGGACTTCTCATCTGAAAAGTGGGCTGTGAGCAGCACCTGGTGCATGGGTGGTGTTTGTGAGGATGCAAGGAGGTCCCAAAAGCCTCAGCAGACATGGGCATAGTGAACAGTCCCTGGAACTAACTGGGTACCTTGGCATCCGTTCTCAGCCATAGTGCATGAGCAGAGCCACGGAGAACATTTCAGTTTTTACAGGTCCTCAGGGTGAATGACACAGCAAGGAAGTATCAGTGTCAACAGTCCCTCTCCTGGATGTTCTTTTTTTAAGAAAATTTGCAAATATGTGGAAAAGCCAAAAGAGTTAATACTGTTGCCACCCATATACCCACCACCCAGACTGCACAGTTAACACATTGCTGTATTTTGCTTTATCACACAACTTAGCCATCAATGCTTTATCACATAACTTAGCCATCAATCCATTTTTTTATGCAAATTGCATAAGTTAGTACATATCACTCTGAACACTTGAGCATGCATAGCATTAAAGTTCAAGGTTTGTGTATTGTTTTCAGGTGAAACTTCATTCGGTGAAAAGCACCAATCTTAGGTGTTGGGTGTAATTTTTAAAAACTGGTTCCTGCTTATTGGACTGCCTTTGACACTGCTTAGGTTTGATTTGCCCCAGTTGGGCATCATCTGAGTTGGGTATATTCTGCCATAGAGCTTGTTGGGGTTGGGATGGAGGTGGTGAGCAGCCGCAGGAGGTGGCCTCCTGGGGGACTGGACACATGTGGGAGACTGGAGCCCCTGACTGGATCCTAGCACAAAAGTGCTACTACTCCTGGTAGTGGTTTGGGCCTGGAGCTCATGACAGGAGCTGGGGGACTGTGGACAGGTTGCCTCCCCTGCTGGAGCTTCCTCTATTCCTGCAAGACCTGGCTCAGAGGCTCTGACTTCTCCCTCCCTCACCTCCAGGGTCTCTCGTTCATCACTTTTGTCTGCTATGTGGCGTCTTCAGCATCTGCCTTCCTCACGGCGCCTCTGCTGGAGTTCCTGCTGGCCCTCTACTTCCTCTTTGCTGATGCCATGCAGCTGAACGACAAGTGGCAGGGCTTATGCTGGCCCATGATGGTGAGGGCTGGGTCCCAGGAGCAAGGAATTGGCTGGCCATCACCTGCGTCATGCACTCAGCCCTCACCCTTTCTTCAACACCCATGAGGGGCTGTTTGCAGTTGGTTGGAACCAGGCAGGTGGACCTGGCTTCAGATGATCCAGGCCCCAGTGCTCAGCAGCTGTGTGACCTAGAGCAGGTTGTGGGACCTCCCAGCCCTTCAGTGTCCCTCTGTGAGGCAGGGACCCCCAAGCTGCATCCTCACCCCTGGCCACCAGGTGGCGCTGGTGCTCACAACTGCGCCGGCAGGAATGAGCCTCAGTTGCAGGAATTCAGTCCATTTCCATATGGGTAGGGCAGGTTAACTGAGGACTTGCAGTGCCTGCCCGGACCTCAGCCTTCTGGCAACTTGTTTTATCACCTGGGAGGGCCCAGAGCACCGCCTCAGAAGGCAACTTGTTTTATCACCTGGGAGGGCCCAGAGCACCGCCTCAGGCTTTGCTGTATGAAATGGGTCAAAGAGAAGGGACAGCAAAGGCTGCACTTGAACCCTCGTCTCTTCATATCTAGAATTCTTCCTGATGGGGCTGCACCTGTGTCCCCAATTTAGAGACAGGTAAGGAGAAACCACGATACATAAATGGATCTGCCAAAAGTATGTGGCAAAGCAAGGCCCAGGGGCAGATCTCCCCATTGGAGAGCCAGAAGGGAGCAAGTGACAAGGTTTCCAACTTCCTCCTCCCCACCGAATGGGGAAATCTGCGTAAGTATACAGAGCAAGTGCCATTGGGTGAGCTGCAGCCTGGTGTATATCTCGTCCACTGGGCAGGGGTAGGAGTGGGGCTGGAAGGACCAGGGAGTGCAGGTGGTTCCAGGACAGGATGGGAGTACCATGGGGGACTGGGAGTATGTCCAGCATGCCAGGCCCATCTTTCTCTGGGAACAGTGGGATTCCAGCCCAGTGCCTGCCATGGTGACCTCTGGAGCCCCTCTTCTTTGCTTCAGCTCCCATTGGCCTCTTCCATGCTCACAGCAGTGTGACCTCTCTCCCCAGGACTTCCTACGCTGTGTCACAGCAGCCCTCATCTACTTTGCCATCTCTATCACAGCTGTCGCCAAATACTCAGATGGGCCTTCCAAAGCAGCTGGGGTAAGTGCCCATCCAGTGGTACCCCAAATTCACCCCATCTCTCCTGAAGCCCCACATCCTCCTCAGGACACCCACTTAGCAGCTGGGGTACATTCTCACCCTGCGTAGGCCTCCTAGGCTTTCGCATGGATCTGAGATCCCAAAGTCCTCTTAATTGGAGATTTTCTCTTCCCCAAGTGTTGAAAGGCCAGTTGCCAAAACAGCTTGTTTTCCTACTTGTCATTTATGGGAGGGGTCTGTTCTTGCCAATCCCAGCTGCTTACCCAAGCAGACAAAAATGGCCTATGAGGCCAGGCAGCAGCTTCTCAGACAGCCCTCCCCATTCCCAGGCTCCTGGACCAGGGCCTTCTAGCTCTTGCTGATGTACCCCATCCACCCTGTCCCCTGCATCCCACAGGTGTTTGGCTTCTTAGCCACTATCGTGTTTGCAATTGACTTCTACCTGATCTTTAACAACGTGGCCAAATTCCTCAAACAAGGGGACTCCGCAGACGAGACCACAGCTGACAAGGCAGAAGGTGGGTGGGCACCTTGTGGGTTTTCACCTGGAAACTGAACTTCTCACCCCAGGATTGTGGCTGCTCTTCCTTGGGAACACTTGGCTAGTTTGAGGCTGGAGGGAGAAGCATTTTGTCTCTCCCGTGGGCAGGAAGTATTTTCGCAGCCTGGTTCTCATATCCCTTCACGCAGCATTGGTCATAAAGCTGGTCCTGGTCCCCTTAGGGACCACAGGGCCCCCCATGGCCTCAGCCTTCCCACAAAGGGCAAGCTGAAGGTGTGTCCCACACCTCCTTGGTGAGACCTTCCCTGATGAGCCCCCAGGGCAGCCAGTCACTTCCCATCAACTCCCTGGGCGCTGTCCACGGGCTGCAGAGTGGCCACCTGCCCCGAATCTGGGCCTCCCACCCAGTCTCACCTGTCCATGGCTTAAAAGCCAAGAAAGCAAGCTCTCGTCCCTATCCACAGCACCCAGGCCCGTATTGCTTTTTATATCTAAGGGAAGTGCAACAGACATTTTGGCCCCTCAAGCCATTCTTCAGCTCAGAATGGCTATGGTGACTGCCTAATTAAAATAGAAAAACACACACTGCAATTTGAATGACTGGTTTTCCATCCCTAACACCACAGCCATAGCTACATGTGACCTCCGTGGGTGCTTGTGTTCCACACAGGACTGGGCATGTGGTGGGGGCCCTGCAAAGGTGCATCAGGAGGCACCACAGCTGATTTGGAGCTTGTAATCTCCCTCAGGCCTTCCTCAGCCACAGCCCAGGGGGCCTTCTGCCCAGGGAGGCCACCAGAGGCAGCCCCTGCTCGGACGGGCAGGAGCTGCAAAGCAGGTGGAGGTTCCAGCACAGAAATGCCAGGGAGCCAGGTGCTGACCTGGGATGGAGTACCCAGCTCCATGGCTCTGTGGCCTACAGGCCATTTACTGACCTCCCCCCTCCATATCCCCAGCTAAGTTTTAAATAGAAAGATGTCAGCTCTTTGCAACTGAATAATTTAGTTATCTGTTTGGTTCAGCACCAAACACCCCAGCCTGGTGTTCCCTGATGCCTCCTGGGCCCTTGTACCAGCATGTTGACCCAAACACCTGCTGAAGCTGCTATGTGCTGCATCCTAGGGGTGTTGCAGATGGACAGGGCCAGACTACCAGCCCTCAGGGAGTTCAGCCCAGACAGGAGTTAGACCCAGAAACAGAGTGGTGATGTACATGTAGAGCATGTAGTGGGGCAGGAGGAGCCAGAGTAGATGTCAACCCTAACAGCAAAACTGAACCTAACAGATGTCGGGATAAAAGACCTGAGGGAGGCCCACCCTATGAGCCAGCCAGGAGGCTGTGATGGTGACCTCGGAGGTGGGTTTTGATGGGTATGTAGGAGGAGGCAGGCGGAAGAAAAGGGGCAGGTGGAGGGTGGACGACAACAGTATAGAGCAAGTGCTCTCATCCAGGTTAACCTGAGGATCAGCAGTAACAAGGCTGGAGAGGTAGACAACCGTGCCTGCAGGCCCTGCCTTGGAACTCGGCTCCCCACTGAGCACCTGCTGCTCCCAAATAGGACCCAGCGGTTTAGGTTAATGAACCAGCAGACTGTCCCAATGCTAAAAATGGATGATGCTCATCTCATCCCATCCCATCTGCAGCTAATACCCAGGTTTATGGAGGTTCTCTAAGCTCACCTATGAGCCTGCAACAGTATGAGGACCAAGGAGGATTCAAAGGGATGGGCCTCAGCCAGGAGGGGATATTCCCTCCCTGAAAGTAGCAGTTGGCACTGGGACTTGGGCAGGAGGGTTAATGACTTGAGTGCTTTTTCTTTCTGGGGTGGGAGGATTCCAGAAGGCTCTACAGAATAATTTTTGCCACTTTTAGGAACCCTTGAGTGACATCTCATAGACAGGCCCTTAATGTCGTAAAATTGTTTCTGACCACAATATAAAGTAATGATTTGGGCAGTGGGGGATTGAAACTATAAAATGGCTAAAGAGAGGCTTCCTGATTTTCCAGTCTAGTTTACTAGACAAATATATAGCTGTTCGCACCTTATCCTGCTGAATTGCAGGATGAATTTGGGGTGCCAGTAGTACAACCCTGACAGCCCCATGTAAGAACGGCCCCGGGAGACAGGAAGGCCTAGAACCCCAAGGGAGAGGCAGTTGGGCTCCTCACCTCCATTTGGTCACACTCTGGACATGACAGCAGCTGCCTACAGAGGGTCCCAGGCCTTCACACCAAGCAGGGCCAGACTTCACACCAAGCAGACACCACCAGTAGCAGTCAGCTCCGGCCAACAGCCATGCTGTGCCTCTCAGAAACAGCTCCCAGGCACCGCTTGCCTAGAAACTGCCAACCATCCTCTTTCCTTTTCTTTCAGAAGAGAATTCTGACTCCGACTCAGACTGAAGGCCTGGCCTGCCCTGGCAACCTGAGCCACAGGGGCCTTCACTCCTGTACCTTCTGACCAGGCTGGCTGGAACGTGGCCCAGGGACTGTGTGTGTGGGAAGAGCGGCTGTGACTTCCAAGCAGCAGGACTGCTGATGGAGCTGGTCTCCTCAGAGCCCCAGAGTGACATTTCTGAGCCCAGCATACAGGATGCCCCTCGCCACCCCGCCCCCCCGGCTGAGCTCTAACCACTCTGCATGTGAGGGTACCATGAATATCCTGCTACTTCTCCTTTCTGTCCCACAAACCTAAAACTCTTTAACCTCTCTGCCAAAAATAAGCACAAGGGGACAAAGCAGATAAGAGCCTCCTTACCCTATCACAGGAAGCATTTCACGCTGCAAGGCAGGAGGACAGGGGGATAAGTAAGACAGAAACCACTGCAGGGCCAGCCCACCAGGTCCGGTGCTTTTTGTCTGCATCTAGTGCCCCTGCTCATGCCAAGTACTTCGTCAAGAATGAGCCTTCTGAGATCATTTTGTTCCAGGAGCACCAGTACCCTCTCCATTCATGAAGCAGAAAGAAAACTGACCTTTGCCAATCATCTAGGAGTGGGGGCGCTTGGTGCCCATAACTGACACCTCACACCCTTGGAGACCACATCTTCGGGAGACATTTTCAAAGAAAAGCTCGCAGACTAGCTTACCAGGTCCAAAAGATCAAGGGTACCAAACGATGAATTAACCGACTGTCTGGGGGAGCTGGGCAGGCCCAGCCAAACCTTTCCCCTGGGGGCCACCAGTAGGTGAGGTTCTCAGGAGCTCAGGCCAATGTGCTTCTCGACACCACAGTAGGTCTGACCACGAGGCAAGATGTGCCTTCTGTTCACCCAAGGACCTATGCTGTGTAATCTTCACTAGGATTTTATAACTTTGTATAATTCTTTTTATACAAATCCAGCTCTTAAATGGCTTATCTTGTATCCCTTGAGGCCTCATGAATGAGCCAAAGTTCTGGACCCACGTTTTGGGCATTTGTAACCTTTTACTTTTCTCTTGCATGTGAATCTCCTACCCTGAAAAAAGCCACAGTGGATTAAACCAGACTGACTACCTGCTTGGAGTATGTGTCTGAAAGGCTCTACCCCACCTGGAGCTATGCTTTCCAGGGTCATGCGCATCATGCATATGGGAATCCTGACAGCCCCACATGGCAGGAACCACACACCTGCCCTTGCTCCCTGCCCGGCAGCCTGCCAGTGTCTGGCGTGTGTGCTCTTCCTGACTCCTTACGCAATCCTGTTTCACAGTCCAGGAAGCTGATAAAAGGTTTGGTAACTTGCCTGGGTCACCACAGCCTCTCTGAGGAGGCCCAGGGCCCTCTCACTTTGAATAGCATCCCTGGGAGGATCCTTGGTCAGGACTTGGCCCAAGTCGGTGGGAAGGATGAGGCCTCTGCCCGACTTTCACATACAGCATGTCCTGAAAATAAGCATAGAAGTTGAAAGTGTGGAGGCCACGAGGGGCATATGGTGGGAATTTCTGCTCCACCTTACTAGCCAGAGGGAAGCCAGACCCGTCACCCACATACCTATACTACAGAGGCCTCAACCTGGACTGTTTCAGCAACTGGGTTCACAGCATTTGAAGGGGTGGGGAGGTAAGCTGGAGCACACAGAGATGATGCCATTTTTACACATCCGTTTATTAGACAAGAATTCCTTGACAGTTTAATATAATATTAGTGATTAATGTTGAGAAAATTATTTCCCTCTACATACAAAAATACATATTTGAACACTATGAAAACAATCCAGACAAGTACCATGAAAAATTGGTCCTTCAAAAGAAAGGGAAAAATCATGGGTAATGCAAGGCTTTGTCTACTTTCAGGGACAAACCAACAAAAGCAAAGGCTTTGGGGCCCCAAAACCACTCCAAAGGGATGGAGTCAGAGCCGAAAGCCAGTCGGAGCCAAGCAGCGCCCACCCAAAGACATACGTGTTGGTTCAAGAAGCCAGGATGGGAATTGTGACCATCTAACAGCATAAAGTTTTTGCCCAATGGGCATCACCTCGGAATGCCCCATGGCTGTGATTAAACTGTTTAAGGTAACACATTTAAGCAGCAGAATGTAATAGTTATTAACATTGCCCTCAAAAGTCCCACTGGGCCAAATACCAATTAGAAATCATATTGGAGTTATTAGCCATCTGACTTCCTTTTAAGAAAATAATTACATATTCTGACCCTTCAAAGGACAAAAAAAGGTGCTAGTTTTATGTGTTAATAAATCCATTCATTCATTTTGCAATGGCTCAGCTAGTTTACTCAAGATCACTCTTGAGTAGACATAACTCATGGCCTACGGGGGTAGGAAAGCACAGGGAGCAGCTGGAGTGCTGTGTCTTGACTCATCAAGCTCCTCACAGCAGGGGATCAATTCTGTTCATGCTGGAAACCAGAAAGGGTCACAGAACCCACCCAGGGCATCCACAAACCAATCTGAGGTCAGGTGGGAGGTGAACCAGAGACCAGCCAGAGGCCTCCCGGAAGACTGTCTCCCGCAAGCAGGGAAGCCAGGCAGCAGAGCTGGGGGGTGGCCTGGGCTGGTCCTGGAAGAGCCCCCAACCAGAGAACACCCTCTGGATCACGTTCTGCAACAGTGGGGCTCTGGACCGTTTTAGAACCAAAGAAGGCCAGGAAGTCATAGCACTGAAGTTATGCTCTGTTCTTTTTATATGGAAGCACTTTCCTCTTACTATCTGAGGTGAGCAGTGGCTCTCCAAACTGCCCAAGTAGTTAAAAATGCCAAATGCAATTATACTGATTAATAATTATTTCACAGAAATATACTCTTACTCTCAGATTGTTTAAGCAGAAAACGAGATGCTGGGGAGAAAGCAGCAGCAGAGCAGACAGAAGAACAAGGGTTTTTTTCCTTTTCTTATTTTTTAATACGTAACAAAGTTTAAAGGGAAAATGGCCAAACCTCAAAACTAGCATCACTGAAAGCAATATTACAAGGACACAATCTAAAATCATGCTACAAAAAGTGTTATCTGGTTTAACTAAATGTACATCTTTTCTTCAATTCCATGATTGACAGAGTGTTTATGTGACTGACACACGGAAGGCACCAAAGGTGAAGTGATTATTATTTGTCTTGAAATATACAAAGACAATTACCTACTTTTGGGGGAAAAAAAAGAGACGTACCTGTAATAAATAGTTGTGTTTTTGCCATGGGTTCCTGAACCCCTACAAATTTCAACATATACAAATAGTTTCAATCCCTAACATTCTCTTAGAGGGAACCACATCAAAATTAAGTTATGAAAAGCACTGGTTTTATCCACATACATCAGTTTCATCATGAGGATTTGAAAACTCAGTTTTAAATGGGTGATGGAGTGAAGGTTGGAAGCAGGAGGCCCCTCTGCAGAGCTGGGCCAGACTGGGGGGTTATCCAGGCATTCTACCCTCGCCTTCCCCAACCCTTGGACCAGCTAGTTCTCCTGTCCATCCCTGAACACCTGCCTTCCTCACTTCTGTAGAGAGTGGAATACAGTCTTGAAACCTGCAAAATCAATTCTGGAAAAAAAACAGGAAGCACCCAGCTCTCAGACCTGGCCTTGCCTGGCATGGTCACCACGGGTCCTCATTTCCTCACTTCCTCATTCAGCCCACAAAAAGGGCTCAGATTTCATAGGTTCAGACTATTACTGAATCTGTACAAACCATTATCAGAATCAATTGTGTCACACCTTCTCTCCTCTTAGGCACAATTATGAAAAGAAACTCTGGTACTTGCCCTAATCCCATCAACAAAACTGATTCTGGTAATTTGAGGCAAGTCCCTACTCTAAATTAGAACCATGGGAGTTCTCATAGCTCACTAGAGTGCCGGCTATTAACCCCTTAATGAAGGCTCTCAGGCCTTTGTGTATAATGCATCCCAAAGGAAATACACCACTCCACGTGTCTAGATAGCAAGTCTTGGCATAAAAAAGTGTAACAAACTAACCGTTGGAAAAGATATACTATTCAAGGATCCATAATCTAAGCTTTATTCTAGGCAAATTGCCATTGATTCAAATTGAGTGGGCTTGTGGGTAGCTTTTTGCTTTACTGTTATGTTTCTGGAATGAGAAAAACTAGAAAGGAAAAAGAAATCCTCAAGGCTGAGAAATTATATCTAAATGTATTAAAAACATAATCTAGACCAAAGAAGGGAAAATATATCATGACCCACTCCTCTGTTTCAAGCCTAAGACTGTATAAATGCCCTTTACTGGTATGAAAACTCAAACAGAACATTCACTTTCAGGAGGGAATTCTAGATCCAAAAGATATAGATGGTACATTCTTTTAGACACAGTTTCTAAAGAAAAGTAACATAAAAGTCCAAATATTTCAAATTACTTTCTTAGACAATACCTTATGATCTCAACAATGTCTGCTGAGCAGAGAAGAAACACACAATTTTATAAAGAGCCAGGGAAGTTTACAAAGCCCAAGGCAGTGTTCTTACTAAGGTGGCATCCAAACCAGAATCTGATTCACCGGTCCAGACCTGCAAGCTCCAGAGGTCAACACCAAGTGCCTTCCTGGAGCAGTGAGGCACACCAGTCCCAACATTCAGCTCTTGGCTCTCAAGCTGATTCCAGAACAAAGCCCTCACTTTTCCAAAGACAATGGGATAATAAGACAGTTAACCAAGGACACTGTTTCAAGACTGCTGGAGTTGGTAACCACATCCAGTGTCACAAGCAGTCTCATGGCCAAGGAGTCTGGGGGTCATGGGCCTCCTCTTCCCTCCTCCTCTCACCTCCCTGACCTGCCCCTGCTCCCACCTCACCAGCCTCCCACCTCACTGACCCTGGGAGTGGGTGCTGTTGAGAGAGAACTCCTGGGTTCTGAAAACTTCACCAGGAATTCAAAAGGTGTCTGGAGACCTCAGAAACTAATGGCAGTCCCTGGAGCAGGAGGCAACTCTTTGCTCAAGAGAATCAATGAGCAGCAGCCTCAGCCTAGAAAATGTTTTTGTCTTTTGCCACCAATTTAATGTCGTCGTGTTTCCTGCAAATAAGATAAGGAGAAAATGAGAGTCAGGCAGTGGGATGAGGACTCTCTCCATGGTTGCTTTATTTTGAACACGGATGGCACAACGTGAACCACTTAAATCTTACTGCCTTTCAGAATCATTTCTAGAATCAGCCACATGTTGTCTCCACACTCTAATCTGTGAGGACAGCTTCTAAGAACTACCCACAAAAATCCTGCCCAGCCAGACTTGGCCCACCTCTCAGACACTTGGAGAGGTGAGGGGTTTCTTTCTGACCAGCATGTGAGTGTCTCTAAGAAAAGATGAGCTTGGGCCACACATGAGGCATGAAACATACAGGGGTCATTCCAGGCTCATTCACTGCAAGCAAGAATTCCCATACCTGTGCAGACTTAAAAGAGTTAGTGCCTCATCTTCTCAAGAGCCCAAGTCTTAATGACTTAGAAAGCTTCTAAGAAAGGCAAATGAAACTGCAAATTTTTAAAGTAGGAATGTTTTAAACTAAGTCACAAAGCTCTTGCCAGAAGCATCCAACACAGGATAGAGGTTGCATATACTTCATGCCTACCCACAGGCGTGAGCCTTTCCACCTGGGGACGCTAATGGCGTTCACAGAGCTGGGGGTGCTGTCCACCCCACAGAGCCAAGCACTCACAGCTAGGCAGAGTCCTTGCCAGCCTCCCTGAAGCCAGGCTGGGCTCTGCCCATGTGGGCACTTCAGTTCAAGCTGCCAGGGAAGACACACGTATTGGGACTGGGCAGGCCACTACGTTCATACCTTTTTATAGGCGAAGGTATCTCTACAGGATGACCACTGTTGCCGCACAGAAGTAAAGTCTACAGTAAGATAGTTCACTTTAAATCACTTCTCTTAGTAAATTTTCATCTGCAACTGCCTTTGTGTTTCTCTGACTTTATATAGGGCTAACAAGCATCTTTCGGCTTTCATTATTGTAATCTCTCTGTGTGTACAGAAATGGTTTTTCCCTCCATGCCTTCAGCAGTGTGAAGGGAGGATAAAGGAAAATCAGAGAAGAAAAAAACGACATCAACAAAATCTGTGCCAAGGTAAACTTTCTCTGAAGATGTCAGTGTTTGTATCCATCTAAAACCAAAAGAAGTTCCACCAAATGCTTGAGAGTTTCAACCATACAGTCTCCAGAAACAAATTCAGATGTACACAGCAACTGGAGATCCCTTCAAGTTTGGCACAAACTGTGAAAGCCAGTATCATCCCACCAGAAAATTGAGGACCACTAAGATTGCCTCAGACTTAAAATGCCCTAAACCAAACTGACATGGTGCAAATCGGAACTATTAAATGCAAAAATACACTTCCTTCCATTTCTAAAACAAAAGGTCCCGTTAAGACCCCCATATCTAGATTCTCTTGTCTGCACACAGAGGCAATGTAAGAAAAACACAGGTGTCTTTACAGGCGTCCTAGACAACCATATATCTTTCATGACTTCTCGCCACCACACCTACCTATGGGTAGGTAGGACTCTGCATCATGCCAGCTAGGGTGGGCCTAGCCATTTCCGGTTGTAGGGGAGCTTATTAAATATAAAGAAACATATTTACAAAAACCATGGGAGAGACTCATGGCACAAAGGATATTAAATAGTTACACGGACATAAATAATTCAAGATTCTAATGCAAAGACACAGCTTAACTCCTAAGTCCCTCTGGCACAAGGTGTCATCACTTTTATCCTCTGTCAGCATTTCCAGTTTCGGTGGACTTCAGAACATTTCTTGCGACTGACAACACACACTCAGGAGGCCAACAGACTCCTTTTCACCACATGATAAACTGGTTTTATTGAAGCGACTTGGGAAAACTTGGGCAACTGTCCTGCCTGAGTGGTATTTTTTTTTTCCAATCTCACTTCAAAGGCAGCTTTTTATTGAGGCCAAGTAACATGATTCCCAGCAGGAGACTTCTGATAATGTTCAGGGTGGTCCTTCCAAGAGGGCCCCATTTAATGCAAGGTGAACAAGTTAAATGAGCCTCGAAGTCTTTGTGTCCCTGCTTCTAAATGGAACTCTCAGAGGGGGATAAGCCCAATCCTGACTATGCAGACACACTCAACAAATGCAAAATACATACATAAAATGAACAGATAAAATCTGGATGTCATAATCGCCTCAAAAATCTTTACATGTAATAGGTTTGGGTTCAAAGTATGTGAAGCATGATTTGCACTGCCTCACAACACATGTAGGAAGAGGGCTATCAGACCCGCTGGGCAGCACACCAGGCTGAGACTAGGCCTGGCTGCCCTCTGTGGGAGCAGTGGGGAGGTGAGCTGCCACCAGACCAGCTGGGTCTGAAGCAGACAAAGAGCCTGCACATGTGGCCTGGGCCACGGCCCCAAAAAGGACTGGAGCAGAACTTAGATTGTACCGGGTGTTTGGTTCAGGAGCTGACGCCTAACCTTGACTCTTCAGAGAGCACAGTACCATTTCCTGCAGAATCCCCAGCCTGGCAGCATTACCTGGCCAACCCCTTCACACTGGGCAATCAGAATGCAATGCCATGCAGGCACAGAAGGGTGCTTTCTCACATGCTGCCCTCCCACCCCAAGCACACAGCCACAGTCTGTGTCTTCTTACACACTCAGTACATGACCAACGCTGGGATTGTAAGATGCTAGCACAACATCCTGGGGATTCTCCATTTACTGCAAAAGCTTCCCACCAGCATTTAAGCGTTTTTTTCCTTGGTGAGGAACATGGAACAGGAGAGCTAGAGTGAAGTCTGTAAACATTAAATACGGTTCAAAAGAATGAAAACCTGACAACTTATAACAATTTTTCCATAAAAGATACAATTAGTCTCCAACACGAAACAAACAAAAATTAACTACAGCATCATCGGGGCTCATTTAACTTGTTCACCACAATAATCTTCACTTATCAAGAATCAATTCAAAACCTTACATAACTAGAATTTTTCCCAACATCTTCCAAGATCAATGTTCATAGTTATGACCCTGAGGCACAAAAACTGCAGTTCGTGCCTTCTGAAACAACAGGAGAAGACGCGTCATGGTGCAGATTCAAGTGTTTTCAAAGTCTAGACACATCTGCTTGGAATCCTGTTAGAACTCTTCTCAGGCATTTGAAAACTAGCACACACCCCCAAACTACAAGTGTGCCCCCGCCGTGGTCTGTGAAGCCAGCACATAGGCAAGTGTTCTGGCTGATGGAATGGACTGTATTTCTTCCTTGGCATTTACCTGAGAAGGTAAAATTACAGAAAACCTGCAATTTAACCTCAAGGTATTATGGGTAGGTAGGAAACTGAAAAACAAGATGGTCCCCATATTCCCAGAGGAAAATCTGGGATTCAGGGAAGTGATTCATTTGAAGAAGAATTAAGTGATTTCTTAGCAGGGTAGGAAATGAAAAGTGACCTTCCCGCATACTAGCAGGTCTGTGGAGTTGTCCCAAGAGGACATCAGCTTTTCCCATCCCCACAAAGTCCAGACCCAGCAAAAAGCTCCACCAGCACACTGCCAAGACCCCAGCGTCGCACATGGCTTTCCGTGCCTGGCTTGCTGTCTTGATGCCCAGGTCATGGAGGAGGATGGGTAGGGAGGATCCTGGCAGAGACTAAACGCTGGCCTTGAGTGCACTCTGGGGCTGCCCAGCAGCAGCTGCTGACTGACTGCTCCAACCCTGTCCTTTCATTCCTTTATTTTTCCCCCCTCTTCTGGCAGCTCCTATTTAATCCAAAGTCTTAACTTGTCACAAACACAGATGACAGGGTGGCTGAGAACAGATGTGAAGCCTGTGCTAGGGACACTGAAGACCTAAAGTGGACATGGTGGCCAGTGAGGCTGGCTGCTCCCGTGACAAACAAACGCTGGAGAATCAGGACTCTCCCACCCACCTCTGTCTGAACAGCTAGTTGTGGGGGGCTCCCTGCCTCAAATACCTGCCAACAGGGCCTCTCTGAAAACCCTTTCCCAAAATAAACTTTTACCAAAGAGGACAAAATTCAAATTTATCACATGAAAATCTGACATAATGACGGAAAGAACTTGATTGAAAGGATGGGTGAGAGGGAGGAAGACTCTGGCAGGTCCTCATGTATCCAGGCGCTGGATCTCGGGGCGACCGTCCACATCTCTGGACTCTGTGCGGGCTCGGATGTAGTCATTGGCGCTCTGCTGGTGGATGCTGACTCTCCATTTCTGCACTGCCAGGAAAGTGTTCACCGCATACATGGCAGTCGCCAAAAAGCCAAATATCTATAAGACAAAGGCACAGTTAGCCCTCAGGCACATCAGTCATCCATCTGCTATCTTACAGCAGCTTACACTGACCTGAGCTGTGCGCAGCCTCTTCCAACTGCACCCCTAACGCCCAGCCCCACTAAATGCTTAGCTGCCAGACCAAGGGCAAGTCCAAAGTCATATGATCCACATACAGTCCTGTCTGACCTGAAGATAACCTAAGGTTTCTTTTGAAGCATTTTAGATCTTTTTTTTTAATAGAAAAAGTGCCTCTTTTATAGCACCTTCATAGCCCCTAGTCCCAGGTAAGAAAATACAATGTAGATAAAATACCATGTAGACAGAAAAGCAGGGTCTCATGAGTGAGCTCCAAATCAGGCCATGAGGCCTGACATTCCACAGCAAGCCCCCACCTGCTGTCCAACTGCCTCTCACCTGGGCAGCTCCAGGATGAGAAGCCTTGAAGTTTTTAGTATTTGATAACAACTGATGAATCTACTGAGTGAGGCCTGGGGAAGCAGCTCATTTCTATTTGTTATAAACCTTTTAACCCTGCCCATTACAAAAGCACTACATGTTTATAAATACAGGACAATACAGAACTACAGAGCATAGAGAAGAGAAGCCTTCATTATCTCCCTACCTCATAGCATTCTACCTTCAAGAAGCAAAAGGTCACCTGACTGCTAAATGGTGTCATCACTGTGTTCCTCTTCACTAAGAATCCCCACCCTGGCAGGTAAGGCCCTTAAAACAACAGACAGTCAGGACTCTGTTGAAAACAGACTAAAGCTGTGTCTCAAACTTATGCATGCATGAGAATTACCTGATGGGCTCATTGAAACACATTTCTGATTCAGTAGCTCTGGGGAAGCCTGAAAGTGGCATTTCTAACAAGTTTCTGGGTGATACTGAGGTGTCATTCCAGGGACCACACTTTGAGAACCACAGCACTGAAGGTATTAGGCCCTCCACTGGCCCAGTAACATCATTAGCAAAAAAAAAAAAAAAAAGTAAAGGAGAATGAGGAGGGCACATGGAGATAGAGGAGAACATGTCACAGACAGTGTACAAATCAGCCCGTGTTTTAGCCATCTGAATTAGCTTACCACGGCAGCAATTTCTGCTCCGGTTTTGTGATTTAAAGCAGCCAGTACAATCGAAGCAATAAAGAAAAAGAAAGTGCTGAGTCCAGTGTTGACCAAATCCTAAAGAAAAAGATAAAATAAAATCACTTGAGAAGAATCATTTCATGCTTTGCCCGAAAAGCAACTGAAGAACTTTGGGGGTAAGAAGCATGATACCCAACCTCTCTGATGGCTCCATATTTTAGTCTTGATGCCCCAGGATTATTATTGGTCACACAAAGGAAGGCAAAGATGGTAACAGTTTACGATGCTATCTGATAAATCACCGCAGAAAAATCCCCATTTCAACCAACCACATTACCATTTCTTAATGACTTAAAGAAACCCAAACTGCTAGGCAGGAAGCTAGACATTAGCAGGAGGAAGGATCTGACGACCACAGGTGTCTCCAACTGTTAGGACATTGGCAGGAGGAGGGGTTCGATGACTACAGGTGTCTTCAACCAGTAAGAAAACATAACTACTGAGCTGTAATTCAGCGCTTGTTAGCATGGATCGCCCTGCCTAAAACCCCCTGCAAACCACATAAAAAGCAGCCCTCCCTGAACACTGGGGCCTTAGGTCAGACATTAAGTCGGGCCTGCTCTGATAAAGAGCATCATAAACCTGCTTGCTTCTTTTCTTGACTTGGGTTTTACTCAGTCCGGCTTCCCTGTGACACCGAACCTAACTCTTTCCAACAAAACTGCTAACCCATCATAGTGACTGTAATGGGGTGTGTGTGTGTTGGGGGGGTGGGTACTTGGTGAAGGGGGGAGCCTAGTAAACATAATGTTCTTCATGTAATTGTAGATTAATGATAACAAAACAACAACAACAACAACAACAAAAAACACTGCTAACCCATCAAGGACATGCACACTAATCACCATTCAGAGTTCTACTGTCATCTTTTCGAAACATGTCCCAATCATTTCGGCATGGTCCAAACTCCCAAGAGCCCAGAATATACTGAAACTGGTGAAATTCCTTCCAACATCCCCTCATTCATTTGTGACATTTTAAGCACACTGATTTCAGACCTAGAGAACAAACTTAACCAGACCTCACACTCTCTTATGCATGGTTTTCCAAGCCTCTCTGTTGCTAAAGCCTAGAGGATTTTCTCCTAAGCCTCTGGCAAAGTAAATCAGGTATATATCCAATGCCTCAAAGATTTAGCTCCTGTCTTACTTGTGAAGAGGAACACAGTACAGTGATTAAGAGTCACAGCCAGCCTAGGGTCGTAACCAACAATGACTTTGGACAAGCCACTTAGCTTCTCCATATGAATAGTACCCCTTCCTCCTGGGGTTGTTTTAAGGATTCAGTGGAATGACGAACATTAATTGCTGAGCACCATGCCTGGCCCACAGTAAGGGTTCCCTGCACATTTATTGCTACTTCTGTTATTACTACTTTGGCATGTGGCCCCCAACAGCCCGGGTCATACCAGAGTGCTGCTATGATCTCTACGGAGAAAGAAAACCCAGGCAAATCCAGGGAAAATCCTCAACTGCTAAAATGCCAGGGTGAGCATACCATCAACCTCAGGTGGGTCATCCTGGCTGACCAAGGTCCATGTTCTCTTCTTAAATACGCTAAAAAGCAATGTTCACATCACAACAGTACTGAGCCTGGGCAGCAGGCCCCACACAGTCCTGACAGGGCTTTAGCACAGGCTCACACTAAGCAACAAAATACTGCCTAAGAAACTCCGCTCAGAAATGTCTGCCAGCAGGGCAGTACTCAGCTGTGACCAGCATTAGGTCAAGGCAAATTTTTCACACATTCAAATCAGGAAGTGTTTGATTACACTCAGCTCTGGGTAAGTGGCTATAGGGAATAAAGAAGACTAAAATGTGTTTTCCAAACCAAAGACCAGGTTCATGTTATTTGTTTATGAAATCCACATTTAAAAATTCACCTTAATTTGGTGCAAAATGGTCTGAGTGTAAGATGCTCATCATGATATTATTTAAAATAGTAAAAAACTCAAAACAAACCAAGTGCTCAAAATAAGGGATTTTTTAAATCAAATTATTATTTCCATAAGGAACACCACACAGGCATTAAAAATGATATGGCTGTGTACTTAACACAGAAGAAATTCTAGATATGTTAAATGAAAATGCATGACTTTAATGGTTCCATTTTTCTCCATGCATATATGTAAAGATAGTCTAGAGAAAATAGTCTAGAAGATTATACCCAAATATTATAAGTGGTTATCCCTGGATGAGTTGTATCATGTATGATTTTTTTAACAGCTTGAGATATAATTCATATACCATACAATACATGCATTTAAATTGTACAATCACCATCATCCAATTTTACAGCATTCTCAGCACTCCAAAAATAAACCTCATACTTATTAGCAGTTAATTCTTTAACCCTCCCCTAATCATAGGCAGCCACCAATCTGCTTTCTGTCTCTATGCATTTACCTATTCTGGACATTTCATAAATCGAATACTGCTAAAGTTTGTCATCAACTAGCTGAGTTCCTTGGCCGTGAAACAAAATCAAGGCTTATAGATTCATCTTTTATATTAGGGGATACACAGACATGCCCTCAGATGTGGGTTTTGGGTTTGGGGAGTTTTTAGTCAACACTGGTAGTTTCTTTTTAATGCTTTCATTGGGACATGTACACTATCAGCCACATACTTTCTAGTCGGCCACAGTCATGTTCACTTGTTACAGTCTCACATCAGCCACTTTACGTCCCTGTCTGGCCTCTAAAACACCAGAGGATGCAGCCCCTCCTCCTGCTACATGCTGACAGAGGAAGGTCACCTTCACATGCACAGGCTCTGGGTCTCTGCTTCACTAACATACCATCCAGTACAGGTGTGGGCCCTCCTAACTCCAATTCAGACCAATAGGATCTGACCTAGAGGGTGCTAACTTGAGGCCTATTGCCTGTATCTGGCCCACAGATAAGTTTAACTTGTATAGGGTTCAAAACAAATTTGAATAAGCCAACACTTAACACCAGAAGACTGCACGCAGAAAATTAACTTCTAAAAAAAATAATAAAAAATAAAGCAAAACCTAACTTCCAGCTGCTCTTGAAAAGTTGTCCTAGAAGTCCCCTGAAGCAACACCAGTCGGCTGGGGCTGAGTTGGAGAACCACCTCCTCTGGCTCCCCGACCTCCAGCCCAAATTTTCACTTGCCCATTTACATCATATGCCCAGCCCAGAGGACCTCAAGTCTGTAGCCCTGCTGGAGTACCACAGAATGGGCTATCCCATAACATGCCATACCCTTCAGCACTTCTGTGTCCTGCAAGCACCTATTCAACCCTCAGGGCCCAAATGGAATCTATCACTTTCTCTGAACTTTCCCTGAATGACCTCCTCCTGGCCTCCTGGCTCTGAGGACTCCACCGCCTCCTTGCCTGTGTTCTGCCAGGCCTCACACAAAACTGGATCGTACTGAGATACACACTGCAGGAGAGCAGCCCACAGTCTACCCTGTGCTTCCAGTTCCCAAAACCTGGTACAAAGCAGATGTTCATTTAATGTTTGCCAATTTATTATATGATTACAGATGCAAAATTTGTAAACAGAGTCAGCCCTGGGCTGTCACTGCAATCACTCCTGTTAGAAAAGAGCATAAAACCTAAATGTGATTTATTCCCACCAGAAGGTTTAAACATTTTAACAGTAAGGTATTACTGTTACAGTGGCCTATAACAAAGGGCCACGTGGTGGAAGCTGCTCAGGCTGAGAGTGGGAGTGGGAGTGGGGGAATTGGTAAGGGCCTGGCTATACCTGTTTGAGTTTTTTTAAACCTACCAGTAAAATTAAGACAAATGTAAGGGAAAGAAATAAAGGGCTTAGACATCCTCTGGGAAAGAATGTGAACCCTGTAGTACTCAGCCAATGAGGAACTGGGGGGGGGGGGGGATTCGCGTACTAGGAGATAAATTACTGGCGCCAATCTCCCCAAGTGCGCCTGCTCACTAGACAGCCAATGCTTGCAAGACCATCATTAAAGCCTCGCTCCACTGTTCTCTTTGTCTCTATGTCCACTTAATTGAGTTTGGACCAGTGAGTGTGTTTCACACACTCCCAAGCCACTGAGCTCTGCAGCCAGCTCTATTCGCAGCTCTACACACAGGTGAGAGGGAAGCTCACAACCACTCGGTCCACACTGTGCAGCAACTTGTGCTCAAATGATCCCAGTACAATGCGGACAATCATAACACTGCCCATAGTGATCACTACCATCTATGGAGTCCCTATTGTGCCAATCATATATATATAACTTCCACATCTCACTGAATCCTAACATAATTATGATCCAAAATAACTGTAAGGCAGGACATGTTATCTTGTTCTACTTTTACAGATGAGGAAACTGAGTCCTGGCAAGGATGAGTGTGGAGTAATGAAAACCCTGTGTTTGGCCTTTGTCATGGGCTCCTAGGAATTTCCTGAGTGACAGGAGTGTCTTTTGTCATTAATGAGCCCGTTTCAAACAACCCAGAGTTTATGCTAATGAGGTAAGTCCCTGGAGCCCCCAGATAGTTTCAGGGTGGGGTCTGGTTACCAAAAAAACCAACCAGGAGACCCAAGGATTGACACTTTGAGCCCCACTCCCCCAGTCTACCTACAGGGAGGGGAAAAGGGCTGGAGATGGAGTTCAATCTCCAAATGGCCAATGACTTTAATCAATCATGCCTACATAATGAGATCTCCATAAAAGCACCGAATAACATGGTTCAGGGAGTTTCCAAGTCAGTGACTATAACCACATGTCAGGAGGGTGGTGCACCCCAACTCCATGAGGACAGAGGCTCCAGCACTTGAAACTCTTCTGGACCCTGCCCTATGCATCTCTTCCATTTGGCTTTCCCTGAGTTGTATCCTTTATAACAAACCAGTAATCATAAGTAAACCTCTTTCCCTAGATTTTAAAATGTTCTAGAGAATTAACAAACCTGTGAAAGGAATTGTAGCAACTTTCAAATCTGCAGTTGGCCAGGCAAAAGTTCAGGTCACCAGAACCCCATTTGTAGCTGGTGTCTGAAGTGGGGGCAGTCTTGTGGGGCTGAGCCCTTAACATACATAGTCTATGCTAATTCCGGGGGTCAGTGTCAGAATGGAATTGATCTGCAGGACCACAGTTGGTGTTGCAGAATTAAAATTGTTGTGAAAAAACTACATACGTTTGGTGTCAAAAGAAGTGTCAGGAAACACCATACAATGAGTTACAGCCAAGGCCTCAGGGCTCTGCAAGTGTCCCCTCTGGGTGAAGCAAATTCCTCTCAATTCACCACAGCCCCCCAGCCTTCTTAGATCAGGAGAAGTCTTACATCTGGGAAGAGCAGGGGCCACCAAGAACACTGAGATAGAGCACCACAGAGGAAAGAACAGGGCCAGAAGAGTGTGGGGTGACTGGAGGCAAGAGCAGAGAGCATGGCAGGAAGGACTAGCACATACTACAGGCAACGTTTAGTGGGTAGATGGGAGAATAACCAGAGGATCCAGAAACATGTGATCCCCCAGTGATCCTAACCAGAGCACTTTCAAAGAGCATAAAGTCCAGGCAGTGAATTGGGGAAAGAGGCAGCAGTTGTGTTTGGGAAGGACACAGGAGAGACTTTTGAGGTGTTGATATTATACTACCATCTCTATCATTTTTCATTAAACTGTACATTTACTTTTACAAACTTTTCTGACTGTCCCATTTGACAATAAAACGTGAGAAAGGAGGGATTAAGAGGTAGAGAAGTAAAGAAGACATGCAGAGACCTTCCTCCTCTTTACATAGTTTGTCTGAGTAGGCCTTGATTGGCTCTGAATGCAGGCTTTTAGTGATCAGAAGGGGATGCAAAGACAGAGGGGAGGGACAGGGCGGGTTAGAAGGCCTGTGGCACTAAACAAGGGAAACACAAATGGAACACACGGGTATGTGGGCTCCTATACAGAAAAAAAAATCACAGAATAAGTCTCATTCATTAAAAAAAAAAAAACTAGCAGAATCTTTCTGATTTCATCAAATTATGATTATATAAAATAGATACTTTGTACCTGCCGCCTTATTTACCATTTCTCACGAATATTTGTGTCAACCAAGGTTCCTGTAATGAGCCATTTTTCTAAATCTATACAAATAACACCCTATTTCACCCATTAACTAGCTCTGTTGGGGAGAAAAATACTCCCACCGCCTTGGTGAGGAAAGACAACACACCCAAGGCCCTCTATAGAGACGTGATGAGCTGTGAACAGCCCTGAAGAACTCACTTTTTCTCCCCTCCCAGAGAACGGATGGCCCGAGCTCCCACCAGTAAGTACCATCTCCTCAAATTAATGCAACTCACATACTCTTTTGTTGGATAAACATGTAACTTCATCTGCTCGAAAACAGTGGGCAATCCAGAAAGGAACCCAAAGGATAGGAAGTGTTGTCAGGTAACCACATCCCCACCAGGCATTTCACCCAGCCAACAGCATCCAGAGGAAAAGGGTGCATTATTAACTTTCCAGTGAAAAAGACACACTTCGGTATGACTAAATAATGTGGTGGTCAACAGTGGCAAGTCTTTGATGATTAAAATAGAAAAATCAGAATTTCAGAAAGCTCATGAAATAGGTATCTCTAGGGATAAAGGCCAGTATGAATTAGTTAGAAATCTGAAATACAGTCTTTTAACAGCTTTATGGCTGTCAAATGAGTAGATATGACAGAACCAAGGGAGTGAAGTCAAACCTAGTGAAGTCTACAGGAGAAAGATGTGGCTGATAGACAATGGCTTCTTACTCAGGGTAAGATTAATATTTCTCATACTGGCATAACTGCCCACTGGCTTCAAGTGCTTTTGTATACATTGTTGTACTACACTGTTAAAAAAGAACCCTATAAGAAAAATATTATCATCTCCACTTTACCAATGGCAGGACTTCACCAAGGTGGGACTCTAAGTGACTTCCCCAGGGTTTCAAACAGCCCTAAGAGCCACCTTGGGTTTGAACCCAGACAGGTCTGTCTCATGAAAGCCCTTGGTCTTAACCTTCCCAGCAGATGCTTCTTTATCAAATTTAAGAAAGCCTTAGAAACACCAGGATGGGCACACCAATGGATGAGACGATGACCTTACCCACATGGAGCTTGCATTTTGGTTGGGGGAGGTTTATACGGTTCTCTTACACTGTCAACTACACTATCAATTTACATCACAAGTCTGTAAGCATTTCTTATGGGTAACACAAACTTTATCTTAAAGATAGCTGAGGCATTAAAACCTGTCACAAAAATTTAGACAAAACGCCTCCAGTATGAAAATTACAGACCAATATCCCTGAAGAACACAGATGCAAAAATACTCAACAAAATATTAACAAACTGAATTCAAAAATACATCAAGAAAATCATACACCATGATCAAGTGGGATTCATCTCAGGGATGCAAGGATGGTACAACATTTGAAAATCCATCAATATCATCCACCACATCAACAAAAAGAAGGTAAAAAACCACATGATCATCTCCATAGATGCTGAAAAAGCATTCAACAAAATTCAACATCCATTCATGATAAAAACTCTCAACAAAATGGGTATAGAGGGCAAGTACCTCAACATAATAAAGGGCATATGCAACAAACCCACAGCTAACATCATACTTAACAGCAAGAAGCTGATTCCTCTAAGATCTGGAATAAGACAGATCTCCCCACTGCTATTCAACAGTGTAGTGGAGGTCCTGGCTACGGCAATAAGACAAAACAAAGAAATACAAGGCATACAGATCGGTAAAGAAGAAGTCAAACTGTCACTATCTTCAGATGACATGATATAGTACATAAAAAACCCTAAAGACTCCACTCTAAAACTACTACAACTAATATCTGAATTCAGCAAAGTTGTGCAGGATACAAAATTAATACACAGAAATCTGTTGCTTTCCTATACACTAACAATGAACTAGCAGAAAGAGAAATCAGGAAAACAATTCCATTCACAACTGCATCAAAAAGAATAAAATACCTAGGATGAACCCTAACCAAGGAAGTGAAAGACCTATACCCTGAAAACTACAAGACACTCAAGAGAAATTAAAGAGGACACTAACAAATGGAAACTCATCCCATGCTCTTGGCCAGGAAGAATTAATATTGTCAAAATGGCCATCCTGCCTAAAGCAGTCTACAGATTCAATGCAATGCCTATCAAAATACCAACAGCATTCTTCAATGAACTGAAACAAATAGTTTTCAAATTCATATGGAACCACAAAAGACCCCGAATAGCCAAAGCAATCCTGAGAAGGAAGAATAAAGTGGGGGGGATCTTGCTACCCAACTTCAAACTCTACGACAAAGCCATAGTAATCAAGATAATTTGGAACTGGCACAAGAACAGACCCACAGACCAGTGGAACTGAATAGTGTCCAGAGATTAACCCAAACATATATGGTCAATTAATATATGATAAAGGAGCCATGGACATACAATGGGGAAATGACAGCCTCTTCAACAGTGGTGCTGGCAAAACTGGACAGCTACATGTAAGAGAATGAAACTGGATCATTGTCTAACACCATATACAAAAGCAAATTCAAAATGGATCAAAGACCTGAATATGAGTCATGAAACCATAAAACTCTTAGAAAAAAACATAGGCAAAAATCTCTTGGACATAAACATGAGCGACTTCTTCATGAACATATCTCCCAGGTCAAGGAAAACAAAAGCAAAAATGAACAAGTGGGACTACACCAAGCTGAAAAGCTTCTGTACAGCAAAGGACACCATCAATAGAACAAAAAGGCATCCTATAATATGGGAGAATATATTCATAAATGGCAGATCTGATAAAGGGTTGACATTCAAAATATATAAAGAGCTCATGCACCTCAAAAAACAAAAAGCAAACAATCCAATTAAAAAATGGGCAGAGGACCTGAACAGACAGTTCTCCAAAGAAGAAATTCAGATGGCCAACAGACACATGAAAAGATGCTCCACATCACTAGTCATCAAAGAAATGCAAATTAAAACCACAATGAGATATCACCTCACACCAGTAAGGATCGCTACCATCCAAAAGACAAACCACAACAAATATTGGCGATGTTGTGGAGAAAGGGGAACCCTCCTACACTGCTGGTGGGAATGTAAATTAGTTCAACCATTCTGGAAAGCATAAGGAGGTTCCTCAAAAATCCATCAATATCATCCACCACATCAACAAAAAGAAGGTCAAAAATGACAAGATCATCTCCATAGATGCTGAAAAAGCAAAAGGCCCACCTAATTAATTTATGAGCTATGTTTTTTAATAGATTGTCTATGGGTAGATTAATGATACCATTTGACCCAGGAATTCCACTCCTAGGAATTTACCCTAAGAATGCAGCAGCCCAGTTTCAAAAAGACATATGCACCCCTATGTTTTCTGCAGCATTATTCACAATAGCCAAGAAATGGAAGCAACCTAAGTGTCCATCAGTAGGTGAATGGATAAAGAAGATGTGGTACATAGACACAATGGAATACTATTCAGCCATAAGAAGAAAACAAATCCCACCATTTGCAACAACAAGGATGGAGCTAGAGGGTACTATGCTCAGTGAAATAAGCCAGGCGGAGAAAGACAAGTATCAAATGATTTCACTCATATATGGAGTATAAGAACAAAGGAAAAACTGCAGGAGCAAAACAGAAGACTCACAGAACCCAAGAATGGACTAACAGTTACCAAAGGGAAAGGGACTGGAGAGGATGGGTGGGAAGGGAGGGATAAGGGGCGGGGGGGGGGGGCGCGGAAGAAAGGGGGCATTATGATTAGCATGTATAATGTAGGGGGGTGCACAGGGAGGGCTGTACAACACAGAGAAGACAAGTAGTGATTCTATAGCATCTTACTATGCTGATGGATAGTGACTGTAATGGGGTATATGGGGGGAACTTGGTGATGGGGGGAGTCTAGTAAACATAATGTTCCTCATGTAATTGTAGATTAATGATATAAAAAAAAGCCTCCAGAATCTTGAGCATTTGGAGCTTAAATACCATCATATTTTTCTTAGTTTTCAATGCCTGGACAAAACCAGCTGAGTTTAACTGACATCAGCTTTTCTAGTTCAGCTCTCCTTTTATTTTTCTTCCTCAAAGAGTCGGAAACATACACTTTGTCAAGAAGACCCCATCCTTTCGGCACCCCACAGGATCACCATGGGAGTCGCCCTCCCAGGTAAGGTGAACAATCTGGCCTCCTCCCCAGCTTCCAAACAAGGCAGCACTTCCACAGCCTGCACAGATCAGCAGTATCCAACAAGGGAGGAGCTCCCAGGAGGGCAAGTGGCCTGCAACATCCTTCTCTCCTTCTTTACCTCTCAGCAGCTGTGGGCCCTCTGCCTTCCCTCCTGCAGGCACAGAAGAGTGAGGCAGTGCTTGTGCATCACCCTGACTGTGCCCTTTGAGCTCTTGCACATGCTTATTTGTAAAGAAATATCAAGACAACCAAGTTTCCTTTCTCATTTGGCAGAGTAATGCAAGTAACAAATACAGGGAAAGGGGACTGGCAGAGACCAGCACTGAGCATCCCATGCAGATGAGTGGGGAAGGTTGTCAAACAGGGTTAAGAACCCAAGTCATGGAGAGGGCACATTTCTACTCAAGACTCTCTGATCAAACAACCAAACCCTCCTGGTCCTCCCAGTTGCTTTGAATTTAATATTTCTAGGCTTTGCAAGCTATTGGCATTTTCATTCAGATTTTCAATTCTTCCTGAATTGTAAAAGGCTTTTGAGTCCAGTGTGAAAAATGCAAAGGTACTGATTCCATTTTCTCTTTCCCACATTCTGTAAATATCAGATCAGCATTACCAACTTTCTCGGGGGATCACGAGATTGAAATGCATCTTTAAAGGAGTCAAAATAATTGTTATGATGCTTCTACCATTAATGATGATTCAATTAATTTTAGTTTTATGCAGCCTAGTAAAGAAATGTAAAATTTTGTAGTTGAATTACAATGGAATATTTAAGTATCAAAAGGAACTGGAACCAGACCCGACATGGAGAGATGCCAACTTTCCCTTGAAGACATGCAGCACCTGATCCTTTCACAGTCCGAGTGGTGACTGTACTCACTGTCAGGTTCCAGTTGATCTGGGGGATCCGCATGTGAAGGTTGAGACTGAACAGAATCAACAAGACTCCAGTCACCACAAATGCACTGCAGCTCACAAACTCAAAAAAGTAGAGGCCTTCACACGGGGAGCACTCCATGATGGTCTCGATGCAGATGAATGCAATCAGGGCCAAAATCTAGGAAGAAAATTGGAAACATACATGTATGTGTATATTTAGCACACATCCATGGACATTATGTGCCTGCCACACATAAATGTGGCTCAACAACCAGTAATATATACAGCCACGGACTATCACTGTCAGGAATGTGACTAATTCAATTCTTGCATAAAAACAGGTATAGGGGCCTTAACAAAAGGATCAAATTCCTAATGCGAATAACTAAGCCCGCACCACCATACACTGAAACCATTCTGGTGCAGTGTGGCTCTTGGGAGGAAGCAGAAAGGAACATCCCTGCAATGTTTTTAGTTCCTGCGTTGCTGTAAGTGGACACTGCCTACAACACTTTTAATTCATATTCTCTACCACAATTATAACAAACATTGAGAGGACAGGATCCTAATGGTGTCCATTTTATGCCATTTCCAACTATAGTGGTTCATGCTGAGGTCACACAGGCTGACTGGGGCCCCTGATGGCTTTAAGAGCAGGACTGATATAATTCCTTCTTCTCCCAATTAGAAGTCCCTAATAATGAGGCCCACCTAATTAATTTATGAGCTATGGTTTTTAAAAGTTAATCTATGGGCTTGATGACAAAAAGATGGACTGGCAGTTAACAAAAAAACTTAAAAATCTACCAATCATAAAATAAATTTCTGTCTGAAGGATCAAACCAACATTCTGGCAAAATGTCCCAAGAGATTGGAGATCATAAAATCAAACAGTTACCAATGGAAATTACCAGGTGAACTTTTAAAAGCTGGATTTCAGAAGACAGAGTCCCAAAGGCTGAGTTAATGGCTCTATAATCTTGCTCCTAAAACCAAATCTGTCTCAGGCTCCTGGCGTCTACCCCACTTCTTTAATGGAGCCCACCTGTCATGCCTGGGCCAGCGCTGCCAAGCAAACCCTACCTCAAAGGTCGAGGAAGTACAGGGAGGCATATCTGTAGACAGATTTGTCCTTCGAGCCAGTAACATTGGCAGCCCCAGGGAGCTTGTTAGAAATGGGGAATCTCTGCCACCCCTCCTTGACCTACACAGTCAGAATCTCAACAAGATCCCCAGATGATTAAAGTGTAGGAAGTGTATGAGGCATGGGCTGTTCTGGGGCCCATCTCTGCCTACTGGAGTCCCTCTGGGGCCTTTTAATGGTCACTCAGGGCCACCTCCTCCCAATGCCTTCCCTGATGATGCCTCTCCCTGCCAGCCACCATTTGATTCCATTCTCTCCCAGGAAAGCTTGCTAGTCTGTAACTGCATTCTCTCTTTTTTTATAATTAACACATTATGCATCTCTCTGTGCCCTGAGCTTTTAAAGGGCAGGAGCCAATCCACTTTTCGCTACTCCCAAGGCACCAACCACTGTAACTTGTACACAACTAACAAGCGGGGGTTCAGGGAGCCCCTACAAACCTACACCAACAATTCCTGATGTGGAACAGTGGGTCTGCTCTATACAGTGTGGATCCTTCCAAGGTAGTAATCATAAAATGCCCCTTCCCTAACAATATTCTCACATTGCTATTTTAAGTCAACATATTACATATATGAGTGTTGAAGCACACACTTGGTGCTTCTCCTAATAGCTCTCCATAAGATTCTCTACAGAACCAGACTTTAATTCACCACCTGAATTACAAACCTGACTTGCAAACAATTGACAAAGAAATAGTTCATACATGGGGCGGAGTCAAGATGGCAGTGTGAGTAGGCAGCAGAAATCTCCTCCCACAACCATATATATTTTCGAAAATACAACAAATACAACTATTTCTACAAGAGAGACCAGTGGATACAGTACAACAGCCAGGCTACATCTACATCTGCGAGAACTCAGCACCTCACGAAGGGGATAAGATATAAGCTGCTGCCCAGACAGACCCGAGCACACCTCCCACCCCAGCTCCCCCACAGGAGGAGAGGAGCAGGAGCAGGGTGGGAGTGGAAGCCCGGAACTGCTAAATATCCAGCTTTAGTAATCTGCACCAGGAGCGCAGACACACATTGCATGGCATGCTGGATAGTAGAGAAATGGAAAAGTAAAACCTGCAAGTGGGTTCCTGCAGCCAGATTCCCTAGGACAAAAGAAAAGCAAGTGCTTTTCGAAAGTTTTAAAGGGACAGGGGCCTCACAGCTGGATGGAAGCGTCCCAGCACACTCAACCCAGCAGGCTGGGAATTCTGAGGAACTTCGGGAGCCACAGGCCCCTGGGTGGCAACGCACCCCTGAAGCCCCTCACAGCAATAGGCAGCCTGCCAGTTGTTCCCCAGGACTGCACGGCCCCAATACAGTGGCCAAGCAGCCGGAGAATGGACGCACATGCCCATGGTGGTGGAACAGCCAGAGAGCAGCCGTGCACACAGCAACCATCCAGAATCTCCTCCCAGCGCGCAGCCACTCAGGCCAAACCCAGAGGCCATCACCAGTGTGCAGCTGCCTGGTGCAGGCAGATGAAACTGGGGCAAGGCGCGAAGGGGTGCTGTTCTCACAGGAGAGCACATCTGGCATGCTGGCCACTCCCCACAGGGCTCTGGGCTACCCTGACAGTGACCCCGCACACAGCACCTTAGGGGATTAATCCGGAGACTGCTCCAGGTGCGTGGGTAACTGGCACAGGCAGTGGAGAAGGGCAAGGCGACCAACAAGCAGGAAAGGACTTTGTTCTCCCAGCTGACACGCACTACCTGCCTACAGATACCTCAATCTCCATGAAAAGGCAGAAGAATTTGGTCCAGTACAGAATTACCCAGACAACCCCTGAGAGAGAGGCTGGGGAGATAGATTTAACCAATCTTCCTGAAAAAGAATTCAAAATAAAGGTCATAACCATGCTGATGGACCTGCAGAGAAATACGCAAGAGCTAAGGGATGAAGTCAGGAGGGAGAATACAGAAATAAAACAATCTATGAAGGACTTAAGAGCAGACTGGATTAGGTGCAAGAGACCGTTAATGGAATAGAAATCAGAGAACAGGAACACAGAAAAGCTGAACACGATAGAGATAAAAGGATCTCCAGGAATGAAAGAATATTAAGAGAACTGTGTGACCAATCCAAACGGAACAATATCTGCATTACAGGAGTACCAGAAGGAGAAGAGAAAAAGGGATAGGAAGTGTCTTTGAAGAAATAATTGCTGAAAACTTCCCCAAACTGGGGGAGGAAATAGTCTCTCAGACCATGGAAGCCCAAAGATCTCCCAACACAAGGGACCAAAGGAGGACAACACCAAGACATATAATAATTAAAATGACAAAGATCAAAGACAACGACAGAGTATTAAAGGCAGCCAGAGACAGAAAAAAGGTCACCTACAAAGGAAAACCCATCAGGCTGTCATCAGACTTCTCAACAGAAACATTACAGGCCAGAAGAGAAGAGAATGGCATGACATATTTAATACAATAAAACAGAAGGGCTTTGAACCAAGAATACTGTATCCAGCACGATTATCATTCAAATACGAAGGAGGGATTAAACAGTTCCCAGACAAGCAAAAGTTGAGAGAATTAGCCTCCCACAAACCACCTCTACAGGATATTTTAAAGGGACTGCTCTAGATGGAAGCACTCCTAAGGCTAAATAGATGTCAACAGAGAAAATCATAACAAAGAAAGCAGACCAACCAAATACTAACTAAAGGCAAAAAATAAAATCAACTACTCACAAAAGCAGTCAAAGGAAAAACAAAACAGTACAGAATAAAACACCTAACATATAAAGAATGGAGGAGGAGGAATAAGAAGGGAGAGAAATAAAGAATCATCACACTGTGTTTATAATAGCTTAATAAGCAAGTTAAGTTAGAACGGTTAGATAGTAAAGAAGCTACCCATGAACCTTTGGAACCACGAATCTAAAGCCTGCATAAGTATATATCTTTCAATAATCACCCTAAATGTAAATGGACTGAATGCACCAATCAAAAGACACAGAGTAACAGAATGGATAAAAAAGCAAGACCCAACAATATGCTGCTTACAAGAGACTCACCGCAAACCCAAAAACATACACAGACTAAAAGTCAGGGGATGGAAAACGACATTTCATGCACACAACAGGGAGAAAAAAGAAGGTGTTGCAGTACTAGTATCAGACAAAATAGACTTCAAAACAAAGAAAGTAACAAGAGGTAAAGAAGGACATTACATAACGATAAAGGGGGTCAGTCCAACAAGAAGATAAAACCATTATAAATATATATGCACCCAATACAGGAGTACCAACATATGTGAAACAGATACTAACAGAATTAAAGGAGGAAAGAGAATGCAATGCATTCATTCTACGAGACTTCAACACACCACTCACTCTAAAGGACAGAACCACCAGACAGAAAATAAGTAAGGACACAGAGGCACTGAACAACACACTACAACAGATGGACCTAATAGACATCTACAAAACTTTACACCCAAAAGCAGCAGGATAACTTCTTCTCAAGTGCACATGGAACATTCTCCAGAATAGACCACATACTAGCTCACAAAAAGAGCCTCAGTAAATTCCAAAATATTGAAATTCTACCAACCAACTTCTCAGACCACAAACGCATAAAACTAGAAATAAACTGTACAAAGAAAAGAAAAAGGCTCACAAACACATGGAGGCTTAACAACATGCTCCTAAGTAATCAATGGATCAATGACCAAATTAAAACAGAGACCAAGCAATATATAGAAACAACTGACAACAACAGCACAAAGCCCCAACTTCTGTTGGATGCAGCGAAAGCAGTCTTAAGAGGAAAGTATATAGCAATCCAGGCACACTTGAAGAAGGAAGAACAATCCCAAATGAATAGTCTAACATCACAATTATTAAAACTGGAAAAAGAAGAACAAATGAGGCCTAAAGTCAGCAGAAGGAGGGACATAATAAAGATCAGAGAAGAAATAAACAAAATTGAGAAGAATAAAACAATAGCAAAAATCAACGAAACAAAGAGCTGCTTCTTTGAGAAAATAAACAAAATAGATAAGCCTCTAGCCCAACTTATTAAGAGAAAAAGAGAGTCAACACAAATCAACATAATCAGAAATGAGAATGGAAAAATCACGACAGACTCCACAGAAATACAAAGAATTATTAAAGACTACTATGAAAACCTATATGCCAACAAGCTGGAAAACCTAGAAGAAATGGACAACTTCCTAGAAAAATACAACCTCCCAAGACTGACCAAGGAAGAAACACAAAAGTTAAACAAACCAATTACGAGCAAAGAAATTGAAACAGTAATCAAAAAACTACCCAAGAACAAAACCCCGGGGCCGGACGGATTTACCTCGGAATTTTATCAGACACACAGAGAAGACATAATACCCATTCTCCTTAAAGTGTTCCACAAAATAGAAGAAGAGGGAATACTCCCAAACTCATTCTATGAGGCCAACATCACCCTAATACCAAAACCAGGCAAAGACCCCACCAAAAAAGAAAATTACAGACCAATATCCCTGATGAATGTAGATGCAAAAATACTCAATAAAATATTAGCAAACAGAATTCAACAGTATATCAAAAGGATCATACACCATGACCAAGTGGGGTTCATCCCAGGGATGCAAGGATGGTACAACATTCGAAAATCCATCAACATCATCCACCACATCAACAAAAAGAAAACAAAAACCACATGATCATCTCCATAGATGCTGAAAAAGCATTTGACAAAATTCAACATCCATTCATGATAAAAACTCTCAGCAAAATGGGAATAGAGGGCAAGTACCTCAACATAATAAAGGCCATATATGATAAACCCACAGCCAGCATTATACTGAACAGCGAGAAGCTGAAAGCATTTCCTCTGAGATCGGGAACCAGACAGGGATGCCCACTCTCCCCACTGTTATTTAACATAGTACTGGAGGTCCTACCCACGGCAATCAGACAAAACAAAGAAATACAAGGAATCCAGATTGGTAAAGAAGAAGTTAAACTGTCACTATTTGCAGATGATATGATACTGTACATAAAAAACCCTAAAGACTCCACTCCAAAACTACTAGAACTGATATCGGAATACAGCAAAGTTGCAGGATACAAAATTAACACACAGAAATCTGTAGCTTTCCTATACACTAACAACGAATCAATAGAAAGAGAAATCAGGAAAACAATTCCATTCACCATTGCATCAAAAAGAATAAAATATCTAGGAATAAACCTAACCAAAGAAGTGAAAGACTTATACTCTGAAAACTACAAGTCACTCTTAAGAGAAATTAAAGGGGACACTAATAAATGGAAACTCATCCCATGCTCATGGCTAGGAAGAATTAATATCGTCAAAATGGCCATCCTCCCCAAAGCAATATACAGATTTGATGCAATCCCTCTCAAATTACCAGCAACATTCTTCAATGAATTGGAACAAATAATTCAAAAATTAATATGGAAACACCAAAGACCCCGAATAGCCAAAGCAATCCTGAAAAAGAAGAATAAAGTAGGGGGGATCTCACTCCCCAACTTCAAGCTCTACTACAAAGCCATAGTAATCAAGACAATTTGGTACTGGCACAAGAACAGAGCCACAGACCAGTGGAACAAATTAGAGACCCCAGAAATTAACCCAAACATATATGGTCAATTAATATTTGATAAAGGAGCCATGGACATACAATGGCAAAATGACAGTCTCTTCAACAGATGGTGATGGCAAAACTGGACAGCTACATGTAGGAGAATGAAACTGGACCATTGTCTAACCCCATATACAAAGGTAAACTCAAAATGGATCAAAGACCTGAATGTAAGTCATGAAACCATTAAACTCTTGGAAAAAAACATAGGCAAAAACCTCTTAGACATAAACATGAGTGATCTCTTCTTGAACATATCTCCCCGGGCAAGGAAAACAACAGCAAAAATGAGCAAGTGGGACTACATTAAGCTGAAAAGCTTCTGTACAGCGAAAGACACCATCAATAGAACAAAAAGGAACCCTACAGTATGGGAGAATATATTTGAAAATGACAGATCCGATAAAGGCTTGACGTCCAGAATATATAAAGAGCTCACACGCCTCAACAAACAAAATACAAATAACCCAATTAAAAAATGGGCAGAGGAACTGAACAGACAGTTCTCCAAAAAAGAAATACAGATGGCCAAGAGACACATGAAAAGATGCTCCACATTGCTAATTATCAGAGAAATGCAAATTAAAACTACAATGAGGTATCACCTCACACCAGTAAGGATAGCTGCCATCCAAAAGACAAACAGCAACAAATGTTGGCGAGGCTGTGGAGAAAGGGGAACCCTCCTACACTGCTGGTGGGAATGTAAATTAGTTCAACCATTGTGGAAAGCAGTATGGAGGTTCATCAAAATGCTCAAAACAGATCTACCATTTGACCCAGGAATTCCACTCCTAGGAATTTACCCTAAGAACGCAGCAATCAAGTTTGAGAAAGACAGATGCACCCCTATGTTTATCGTAGCACTCTTTACAATAGCCAAGAATTGGAAGCAACCTAAATGTCCATCGGTAGATGAATGGATAAAGAAGATGTGGTACATATACACAATGGAATACTACTCAGCCATAAGAAGTGGAAAAATCCAACCATTTGCAGCAACATGGATGGAGCTGGAGAGTATTATGCTCAGTGAAATAAGCCAAGCGGAGAAAGAGAAATACCAAATGATTTCACTCATCTGAGGAGTATAGGAACAAAGGAAAAACTGAAGGAACAAAACAGCAGTGGAATTACAGAACCCAAAAATGGACTAACAGGTACCAAAGGGAAAGGAACTGGGGAGGATGGGGGGGCGGGGAGGGATAAGGGGGGGGGGAGAAGAAGGGGGGTATTAAGATTAGCATGCATTGGGGGGAGGGAGAAAGGGGAGGATGGGCTGCACAACACAGAGAGGACAAGTAGTGACTCTACAACATTTTGCTAAGCTGATGGACAGTAACCATAATGTGGTTGTTAGGGGGGACCTGATATAGGGGAGAGCATAGTAAACATAGTATTCTTCATGTAAGTGTAGATTAAAAATTAAAAAAAAAAAAAAAAAAGAAAGAAAGAAAGAAAAGGGGGATTACTCCTTAACAGGATAAAACTATTGGTAAATCAAAGATCAACGCATGCTTTAAATATCCTTAATGTTGATCACTTAAAGGGTGTCAGATGATCAGCTATGGAGGTACTCTTTCTGATAATATTCCTTTCTCTTAATTAAAAAAAAAAAGCAGTTACTGTGTGCTGACCTCCAATGAGTTCTGCACAGTGGTATAGAGGGCATGTCAAAGTGTGGGCAAAGGGTCTGTTTGTTTCTATGTAGAAGATCAAGGCCTAGCTTGGATACCCAGAAAATGAACTAAGATACGATATGAGGAGGAGCTTCCGGCATCAGCACTCTCTGGAGAACTTGTGCCGGGGGATGATCATCAAAAAGCCTCCACAGGGATCCGGACGATGCTGCGGTTGTGGCTGCGTCCACCCCACCGTCTCCTGGACTTGCCATAGGAATGAGGAGGGAGATGTCTAGGCTGGCATGTGCATACAGTGAGACAACGAATTTGACCGGATCTGTACTGTTGGAACTCAACCAGGAGTTGGGAGGGGTGCAAGTTGTAGCACTCCAAAATCTCATGACTATAGACTATCTATGGTTAAAAGAACATATGGAATGTGAACAGTTCCCAGAAATGGGCTGCTTTTATTTGTCTGATTGTTCAAGTACAGTTGGACAATATCCATCATATCATAGATAAATTTTCACAAATGCCTAGGGTGCCT